>NC_143052.1:1805000-2105000 GCF_052426305.1 Pelodiscus sinensis | reverse complement strand
GTCCCCCCAATAGCCTCCCGGGGGCAAGGAGCCATGAGCCCCTCAGCGTCCCCCCAATAGCCCCCCGGGGGCAAGGAGCCGTGAGCCCCTCAGCGTCCCCCCAATAGCCCCCCGGGGGCACGGAGCCGTGAGCCCCTCAGCGTCCCCCCAATAACCCCCCGGGGGCAAGGAGCCGTGAGACCCTCAGCGTCCCCCCAATAGCCCCCCGGGGGCAGAGAGCCGTGAGCCCCTCAGCGTCCCCCAATAGTCCCCCGGGGGCACGGAGCCATGAGCCCCTCAGCGTCCCCCCAATAGTCCCCCGGGGGCACAGAGCCATGAGCCCCTCAGCGTCCCCCCAATAGTCCCCCGGGGGCACGGAGCCATGAGCCCCTCAGCGTCCCCCCAATAGTCCCCCGGGGGCACAGAGCCGTGAGCCCCTCAGCGTCCCCCAATAGCCCCCCGGGAGCTCAGAGCCGTGAGCCCCTCAGCATCCCCCCAATAGGCCCCCGGGGCACAGAGCCGTGAGCCCCTCAGCATCCCCCCAATAACCCCCGGGGGGCACAGAGCCGCGAGCCCCTCAGCATCCCCCCAATAGCCCCCCGGGGGCACGGAGCCGTGAGCCCCTCAGCGTCCCCCCAATAGCCCCCCGGGGGCACGGAGCCATGAGCCCCTCAGCGTCCCCCCAATAGCCCCCCGGGGCACAGAGCCGCGAGCCCCTCAGCATCCCCCCAATAGTCCCCCGGGGGCACAGAGCCGTGAGCCCCTCAGCGTCCCCCCAATAGCCCCCCGGGGCACAGAGCCGTGAGCCCCTCAGCATCCCCCCAATAACCCCCAGGGGCACAGAGCCGTGAGCCCCTCAGCGCCCCCCCAATAACCCCCAGGGGCACAGAGCCGTGAGCCCCTCAGCGTCCCCCCAATAACCCCCCAGGGGCACAGAGCCGTGAGCCCCTCAGCATCCCCCCAATAACCCCCAGGGGCACAGAGCCGTGAGCCCCTCAGTGCCCCCCCAATAGCCCCCCGGGAGCTCAGAGCCGTGAGCCCCTCAGCATCCCCCCAATAGTCCCCCGGAGGCACAGAGCCACGAGCCCCTCAGCGCCCCCCAATAGTCCCCCGGGGGCACAGAGCCGCGAGCCCCTCAGCATCCCCCCAATAGTCCCCCGGGGGCACAGAGCCGCGAGCCCCTCAGCGCCCCCCCAATAACCCCCTAGGGGCACAGAGCCGTGAGCCCCTCAGCATCCCCCCAATAGCCCCCAGGGAGCTCAGAGCCGTGAGCCCCTCAGCGTCCCCCCAATAGCCCTCCGGGGGCACAGAGCCGTGAGCCCCTCAGCGCCCCCCCAATAGTCCCCCGGGGGCACAGAGCTGCGAGCCCCCCAGCACCCCCTCAATAACCTCCCAGGGGCACAGAGCCATGAGCCTCTCAGCGCCCCCCAATAACCCCCAGGGGCACAGAGCCGCGAGCCCCTCAGCGCCCCCCCAATAACCCGCCAGGGGCACAGAGCTGTGAGCCCAGCTGGCACCGGCCATGCCCAATGCGCCAGGAGATGCCCAGGGATGGGCTTGGCCTGGCTGGCAGCCAGTCGAGAGCGTCCCACAGCACAGGCGGGGGAGACACCCCCACCCTCGCTGGGCGCTATCCCCGACACAGGGCCTCAGTGGAGGACAGGGCCCCCGGAGCAAGGGGTCCCACAGGGCAAGGAAGTGCCCAGCGCCAGCTGACCTCGGTGCCGGGATGCTGGGCCGGGGTGGTGGGGGGAGTCGGGCGCCACCCAGCCGATCGGCAGAGCGCCCACTGGCACAGACGTGTCTACGAGTGGTGCACATCTGCACTTGCCTCGGCGCATGGGACATTTATTCCACACACGGATGGAAAGACGAGCGCGAACGGCAGTGCTCCGGGGGCGCTGTGCCAAGCGTGACACCTCACTGCGGGCGCAGGCAACAGGGGCAGAGCCAGGACGAGCCCTCTGGGCCCCAGGCCTAGATACAAGCCTGCCCCATGGGCACATGGCCCCAACCCTAGAGCGCACAGCATGCTGTCCTCCCCCCCAAGAGCGCAGGCGCATGGGGCCTGTCCGGGAGCGCTCAGTGGGGCACCTCCCAGCCCCCCTGTGCCCCGGGAGGCTGCCCCCCCGGCCCATCTGGCCTCTCCACCCTGCCTGCTCCCCGCCAGGCCATGTCTGCCCCCCTCCGGCCCCCGCCTGCTTCCGCACGGATCAGCGAGCCCAGCCGGACCGGAGCCTGCTTAGCCTGGAAACGGTTCTCTCTGCGGAGCCGCTGCCGGGGTGTGGGGCAGAGCCGGGGGCCCCGCCCCGCTCAGACACCCCCAGGGACTCCCGCTTGCTACAGGACTGGCCCTGATGCCCTGTCAGACGCGCCCCACGAGCTGCGCCAGGAAACACCCCGGGGGGGGGGGGGGCGGGACCCAGGATCTGCACCCCCGCCGCCCCTCCCCGACCAGCTGAGCTGCCAGGGTTTGCCTGCACAGCTGGAGGCTGGTCCCTGGTCAGACGGAAGAGGCGGCCGGGGGCTCTGGGACGGAAGGTCCTGGATCCGCCCCCCCAACCCTGCACCCCGATGGGGCTCCCGAGGGAGGGGGAGCCTGGCCTGGAGCCCAGCATGGGAGAAGGTGGCTCTCGTTCACCCCCAGCTCATCCCCCCCGGGCCCGGACTCACCACCTCGTCCGCCGTGAAGTCGATGAAGCCCGGGAGGATCAGGAAGTCGCTGCAGAAAATGGGGGGGGGGGGGGGGGGGGGGGGAGTGACAGCGTTACAGGGGACCCCAGCAGCCCAACCCGGCCGTGCCTGACCGGCCGTGGCTAGTGCAGAGCTCAGCTGGGCTCTGGGTGGCAGCCTTCCCGGGGTGCACTCAGCACCCCAAGTCCGCCCGCTGCAGAGCAGGGTCTCCCCAGCCCCCCGGCCAAGCGGGGGCAGGGACATGGGGGGCAGAACCCCTCGTGGTGCTTAAACAGGAGAATCAACCAGCGAGGAAACGCTGCAGCGAGGTGGCAACCCCCCTCCCCCCCCCGCTGCATTCTGCATGCGGCTGCGGCCTGGCGCGCTTCCTCTCAGCCACGTGGGCACGTCCCCCTGGCCCCCCAGGCAGGCAGCAGGGGGCAGGCGAAGGGCCGGGACCCCCCAGCTCAGTCTGTGCAGGAGGAACCCCTCAGCACGGGGCCCTGCCGCAGCACCCCGACCGGGTGCAATGCAGCCACCGGGGCCCCAGCTGGCTGTACACAACCCCTCGCCCCGAGATCCGACATGTCCTGGGGCAGGTCTCCGGCTGCAGCATGGGGGGGGGGGGCTATTCCAGCTCCTGTCCCCTCCATCCCAGCAAGCGCATGTCCCGCAGGGCCCCCCCAGACCTCTGCAGCCCCACCCCAGCCAGCTGGATGAGGGGTTTGGGGGAGCCCCCTCCAGTCCCCTTTTGCCTGCAGTTGCTGGCAGCTGGGCCCAGCGCTGTATGGGGGCGACTGGCTCTGCTGGGCCATGGGGAGACCCCCCCCTTTTAGCTCCCCGCCTTGGGGGACAGGGACCCTCCATGCCAGCCCAGCCCCCTTCGCCGACCCAAGCTCGGGGCCCTTCCCAGAGCAGGCTGGCTCGGTGCCAGGACCAGACACAAATCTTTGGGGGGAGGGGTCTCAGGCTGGCGGGGAGGGGAGGGGAGGGGCAGGGCAGGGAGGCAAAGGCAGCCCCTGGGGTACCCAGAGCTCCCACAAGCCTGGTCAATGGGTGGGGGTGGCTGCCTGCTCCCCCTCACCCCCCTCTCTGGGAGGGGGGCAGCCAGCAGGCACAGGACCCCCCCCCAACTCACAACCACCCTGGGAATCAGCACCAGGCTCCGGCGGCAGAGTCCCAGCCTCAGGGACGGCGTCGGACACGAGGCCACGTGCACCAGCGCCCCCGGCACGCACGCCAGGCCGCCCCTCCCAGCCCAGGGTCAGGGCTGCCGGGCGGCAGACTCCCCCCCCCGGCCCATTTTGGCGGTTCAGAGCTGCCCTTTACCCCCGCGGGGCAGGATGCGCGGGTGCGACCCGGCGCGGAGTTGCCAGGCAGCATCGCCCTCGGCTCTACAGCTGTAACCTCGCGGCTCTGAAGCTCAGGGCGTGGAGCCCAGCAGCGCCCAGCACCCCTGGGCCGAGCACGGCTCGCCGACAGCCCCCGCCCGCGGCACTTCCACTCCAAGTTCTGGCCCACGCCGCACCCGGGCAAAGCACCAACCCCCCCCGGCCAGACGTGCAGCTACCAAGGGAACGACCCGGAGAACCTCGGCTGGGCCAAGGGCTGCGGTCGGGCCGCTCTGATCACCCCGCGCAGGCCGGCCCGACTGCCCTGTAAGCACGGCCAGCCCGGCATCCTGTCTGCCCACAGTGGCCAATGCCAGCTGCTCCAGGAGGGAACAGAACCGGGAATCACCAAGTGATCCCTCCCGTTGCCCATTCCCAGCCCCTGACAGCCAAGGCCAGGGACACCAGCCCTGCTCAGCTGGGCTAATAGCCTTTGATGGACCTAACCTCCACGAATTTATCTAGCCCATTGTTAAGCCCTGTTAAAGACCTGGTCTTCACAACACCCTCTGGCGAGGAGTTCCACAGGTTGCCAGTGCTGCCTGAAGAAAAACTTCCCTTTGTCTGTTTTAAACCTGCCACTTAATATTTTAATTTGGTGGCCCCTAGTTCTTGTGTTACCGGAAAACGTAAACCACTTTTCCTTAGTCACTTTCTCCACACCACTCAGGAGTTTATAGACCTCGATCAATCCCCCCTCAGTCTCCTCTTTCCAAAGCTGAGAAGTCCCCGTCTTTTCAATCTCTCTTCCTATGGGACCCGTCCAAACCCCAAATCATTTTGTTGCCCTTTTCCGAACCTTTGCCAAAGCCAAGAGACCTTTTCGGAGATGGGGCGGCCACGTTTACAGGCAGCATTCGAGATGTGGGCGTGTGCCCCTGCAGCCAGAGGGACTCTCTGCCGGCCGGTAGAGTAGAAGGTTTCATTGCTTCTCAGAGACACAGCCCGGCGCAGGATCGATGCTGACACAGGAGCCAGGGCAGAGCCGAGTCCTCTTGGGGGGAAGGGGCTTCACCCCCTTCCTTGGTCCAAAGCATCCTCACTCCCCCTAGCCCAGCTGAGACTGACCCAACTCACAGGCCCTGCCCCCCAGCCTGGGGACAGTCCCTGCCTCTCTTCTTCTGTCTCTCCCTCTGGGAAGAGCCTTGTGCAATGGCGTGTCGGGGTCCCCCCGCCTCCTGCACCCCCGTAATGGCACGGACAGACTCCGCCAGCCGGTAGAACAGAGGGAGTTTATTGCTTCCACAGGATACAGCACAGCACAGATGTCATCTGGTTCCAGGACAGGCCTAGGATGCCTCAGCCCCCTTGAGATGGGGGAGCCTGGGCCCCTAAACCGCAGCCCCTTGCTTAGGCTGCTTCCTCCATGATACCAGACTGAAAAACTAAAACCCTCTTCCAGCCCTGCCTCCCAGCCAGGGGTGGATCTCCCCCCCCTCCCTTTGTCGCTCCCTGGCAGGCAACCGGTCAGACAGGTTGGGCGCCCCTTGCCTAGGGACTGATCCCCTGCCCTGCTGGGCCACACTGCAAACAGCCGCCAGCGGGGGTCACCCACAGCCCACCGCCCGGCATAGCCCCCAGCAAGGTCCCAGCACTACATCCCGTGCTGTTACCTGCTCAGGCTGGGATTTAGGTGTCTGCGGCCAATATGCAAGTGAAGTGAGTCACTGGGATTCACACAGCACAATACAGCCGGCGGGAACGCCGGGTTACAGCGTCGACAGCCCCCGCACTACGTCACAGGGCTCCCCACGGATTTATACAGCGGCACTAAGATCTTCTGTCTCTTCTCTAGCCCTTTCCTAGCGACTCCTATTGACGGCCCTGCGCTCTAAGGGGAGCTTTCCAGGAAACTGTCCACGAGGACTCCCAGACGTCGCTCTTGAGTGGCAGCTGCTAATTTATTCCCCGGCGTTTCACACGTTTAGGTGGGTCTGTGTTTTCCAGCGTGCATTCATTTGCACTCCAAGGCATCAAATGCATCTGCCCCAGCGCGTGCTCTGTGAGAGCCTCTCGAAGCTCTTCAGTCTCTTTGTTCTTAACTATCCTGAGCAGTTTGGTGTCAGCTGCACATTTACCATCTCACTGGTTACTCCCCTCCTGTCTCGTAACCAGTTATCGGTCCATCAGACCGGGGGAAGGGCCTCTCGTGAACCTGGGCCCCTCCTGGCGCTAGTCCTGGTCAACGTTTTCGTAAGCGATCAGGAAAAAGGGGTAAACCAGGAGGTGGCAAAATTGGCAGCGGGGATATGACCAGGTAACCGGTTACCTGGTTAAAAAAGCCAAACATCTGGAGCTACACCTCTCTCAGAGAGCAGGAAGGGACCTTGAGAGAAATGGAGTCCAGTCCCCTGCTCTTGTGGCAGGACCTGACACCATCCCTGGCAGATTTGCCTCAGATCCCTAAATGACCCCTTCAAGGATTGAACTCACAACCCTGGGTTTAGCAGGCCAATGCTCAACCCACTGAGCTATGCTCCTCCACCCAAGCATCATCCTTAGTGGTTACCCGGGAGCAAGGCCCCGCCCATGGCCACAGCAGGAGGAGGACTGCTCCACCATGCGGGGCGGGCGGGGGGGGGAGGAGAAGCTGCTGACTGATTAACTAACGAAGCAGGATTTCACATCCCCACGCCGCACACGCTAGAGATGCCCAAGGCAGCCTGCACGCGCTGCACAAGGGGGGCCAGGCAACCAAGCGGCAGGCGAAATTCAAAGCTGGTCAACACAAGCAGACAGGCCCGGAACGCCGGGTCTCAATTAGCAGCGGCTACTCCGGAGCGAGATCCTGGCATCCGGGTGGGGAGGCCTCTGGAAACGCCTGCGCCGCCCGCAGCGGCAGCCGAAACGCAAACCCAGCGCAGGGCACCGTTAGGAAAGGGATCGAGAATAAGGCAGAAACTTCTCACTGCCGCTGCGTAAATCCAGGGACGCCCAATCCTGCGCCCCAGCTCGGGATACAGGGGCACTGGAAGCAGTTCAGCAAAGGGGGAAGACTGGCAGCCGGCCGGCTGCCCTGGAGGAGCGATTCGTGAGACGGGGACTTTTCAGCTTGGGAACGAGTCGCCGGGGTACGATCGAGGCCTAAACAATGACAACTGACTTGGGGACGCGAGTGCCACTTACTCCTTAGAGCACAGAACTAGGGGTCACCCAAGGAAGTGAACAGGCAGCAGCTCTAAAACACCCCGAGGGAAGAATTCCTTCATGCAACGCACGGTCACCCTGTGGAACTCCTTGCCACAGGATGTGGTGAAGGCCAAGACTGGATATAGATGGACAGGCCCATTAGCCAGGCTGGGCGGGGAGGGTGTCCCTGGCCTCTGTCTGTCAGGGGCTGGGAATGGGTGTCAACTGGGAATCCTCACGGGATCCCTCCCCTGCGTCCCCTCCCTCTGGGGCAGGCACCGGGCACTGGCCGCTCGGGCAGACAGGACACTGGAAGATGGCCCTTTGCTCTGACCCGTCTGGCTGCTCTGGTGCTGGAGCAGACCCTGGGCTCCCTCAGGACTAAGCTGAGAATTGCCTCTCCTCTCGTGGGCTCCAGGACTCTCCCGTTTACGGGGTCAAGGCCGGTTCTCCCTGCCTCCCTCGCTGTGCTCAGCCCCGAGACAGCGCTGGGAAAGGCAGCCCACCCGGGTGGACCGGCCCCCCGGGACGGAGAAGGCCCCTGTCCCTCCGGCGTCTGGGCCCCGGTTCCATTACCCTCCCCGGGACAAAATCTGCAATTTCTCTGCAGGGTCAGTCTCCAGCCCCTTCTTCAAAAGTCCCAATGAACCGTCGCCACGAATAGGGCCCTGGGGTTCGACACAAGGCCTGTCAGTTCCAGGGTTATTTACCGTCAGTTTCACTTTCTGGTTGCCTCAGCACCATTGGGCAGGAAAATACTGCAAGGGAAGACTCAGACAAAGGCCGGGGGCGGGGGGCGAGGGAGGGGCTGTATTTTAAAAATAAGTCTTTGAACATCGGGCCCTGTATCTCCCAGGGGTGCTCAAACGGTTAATTAGGTAACCGTGGAAAATCTAAGCGGTGACACGCTGCAGGCTCTGTGCTATACAGCTGATCCTGCTGAGCCCACGGTGCAGCCGGCTCCCCGGGAGCGGGGCCGGCAGCCAGTGCCCACCGGGAGCTGGCTCCCAGCTGCTGGCCCCACTCCTGGGGGAGTCAGCTGCACTGCGGGATCAGCTTTATACTGCATTGCTCGCAGCGCGAGGTGGCAGCAGCTCCCAGGCTCCCGGCCCTGCTCCCAGGGAGCTGGCTGCCCCCCGTGCTGTGGACTCTACAGAGTCAGCAGCGCACGTGGCATCCAGCTGCCTGGGAGCAGGGCCGGGAGCCGGCCTGTAACCGTTACGGCAACCGACGGGCTCAACCGTTTGAACGGTTACATTCCTAGTAGCTACCAGACACTGGAAAGAGTTTGCGCACCGGCCCGTCTTCGTCCGTCTGTCTGTCCGTGAGGCTGTTTGTTCCAGAATTTCTCCTGAACGGTCAGAGCGGGCTCCACTCTTTGGTTTGCAGCAGGGATGTTAATGGGCAACGGGTGACCCAGGAAGCATGATCCGTAGCAGGGCGATGCTTCCCGGGTAATGGTTAACTGGGACCACTGGTGGCAGCAGTGGGGGAGGCTGCGGTGGGGGGAGCTCAGCCAGGCTGGCGCAGGCCCCCACGTAACTAGTTAACCGGTTACACCTCACGTAACCGGGATGCGACATCCCTCGCACACAGCTTCCGCGTGCCACAGCCCAAGGTAAGGCCGGGGTTGGCTGTGCCACGGCACTGGGGTGTGTCTGGAGCGTTTCCCACCCCACGGCAAGGGAGGGGGCTGATCGGAGGGACATTTATACTCATGAATGATCACGGGGGCAGCAAGTGCTCCAGCCCCTGGGAGCAGCCGCCGGTCGGGCGTCCCAGGCCACCGTGCCGCGCAGCCCGGGGGGGAGCAGCCGCCAACTGGGTCACATGGCCCCAGGCAAAAGCCAGAGGGTGGGCTATGCCCCCCCTCCGGGGCAATGCTGGGCAAATGCTCTAATATTTGAAGAGAACTATCTCCCACAGAGTGCGCAGGCAGGAGATCGGTTAAAGCCAGGCACCTGACACTCTCCTACCCGCGCGGAGCTGGGGGCCACGTGGTGTGTGGGCCCCTCGCTGCCCGACTCTTGGATCACCGACTCGGCCAAGCCCGGGGGGGCCGTTCCCAGGTTTCAACCAAAGCAAAGATGCAGGGAAACCCGCCAGCCAGAGCCCCACTGCGGCCTAGGAGAGGTGCACCAGGGCTGTCCTGAGCCTTCCCGGGCAGGGACCCTGGCGCCGGGCAGGGACATAAACCTGGGAGCCAAGCAGCCGCCCCAGCGCCGCCCCGGAGCCGCCGGCCGGGCAGAGGGCGCAGCCACTTACTTGTAGGTGAGGCCGTCGGCGATGGCAAAGAGCTGCTGGGCCGTGAGCCCGTCCTCGGGCACGTAGCCGGTCCCCCCGCTGATCAGGTAGTCGGCCATGCTGCAGGGAGAGGGCGGAGTTAGCACCGGCCAGGTCACTGCCCCGCACCCAGAGCATGGCAGCGCCACCCGCCTGGGGAGGGGCCGAGAGTCTGGCTCCTGCAGGCTCACGCTGGGTACCGCTCCCTGCCAGGGTGGGCGCCCCGGGGGGGCGGGGGGCTCACGCCCTGCCCGTGGGCTGCAGGCAGCCGTGCGCCCCAGGCCCTCCCCCGGCCGGCAGCGGGAAGGGAGCCCGGCCCCGGAGCAGGCCCGGCCGGGGATGCAGCCGGAGGCGCCACCCACCTTGGCAGCGGGGGAAGCGCGGAGCCTGCAGCAGGCGGGCCCGCGAGCGGAGGCCGGAGCGCAAGGCGGCTGCTCCCGGCGCGCACGCAAGGCCGGGCCCGCCCCGGGGGGGGAGGCGCAGGGCGCAGCGCACGCCCCCGCCCCGCGCGTGGGGCGCGCACCTGGCTGCCCCCCACCAGCGGTGCCAGCACCCGCCCCCCGGCGCCCCCGCCTCGCCAGGCCCCCGAGCGCGAGCGCCTCCGCCCCCCGGCGCACGGCCCCCGAGCGCCCCGGTCCCCCGGCGCCGTGCGCCCCGCTGCGCGCAGCCCCGCCGTGCGCCCCAGCCCCGCTGCGCGCCCCGCCCGCAGGGCCCCGGCACCGCTGCAGAGCGGCCGCTCCGCGAGCCCCGGCGGGGGAGCCAGGCCGCGGGGATGGATTCGCCGGGCGGCCGCCGCGCCCCCACGTTCCCCGCCGCCGCCCGAGCCGGTACCTCGCGGGCTCCCCCTCGCCCATGGCTCGGCCCGGGCTCCGCAGCGGCCGCGCCGCCCGCGCTGCACACGCTGCTCGCTGGGCGGGAGGCGGCTGGAGGCCGGGCCGGGGGCGGAGAAGGGACCGGCCCTGCCCACGCTGGCGGGGAGCCGAGGAGCGGGAGCTGGGCAGGGCTGCAGCGGGCGGGGGGGTATGGAGAGACCGGAGGCAGCCCCCCTCGCCCAGCCTGGGCCTCGGGTACCAGGCCTGGTCTGGCTGGGCCGCACCTGGGCCCCCCGGAGATGCTCTGCACGCTCGCCCGCCCGGACCCTGCCTCCCTAAGCTGCAGCGAGAAACCCAGGGCCTGCCCGCCCCCAGCCCACCAGGAGCACCCCAGCCAGCCCGTCCCCTGTGTGCCCTGGGCACCCCGGCCTGCCCGCCCCCAGCCCACCAGGAGCACCCCAGCCAGCCCGTCCCCTGTGTGCCCTGGGCACCCCGGCCTGCCCGCCCCCAGCCCACCAGGAGCACCCCAGCCAGCCCGTCCCCTGTGTGCCCTGGGCACCCCGGCCTGCCCGCCCCCAGCCCACCAGGAGCACCCCAGCCAGCCCGTCCCCTGTGTGCCCTGGGCACCCCGGCCTGCCCGCCCCCAGCCCACCAGGAGCACCCCAGCCAGCCCGTCCCCTGTGTGCCCTGGGCACCCCAGCCTGCCCGCCCCCAGCCCACCAGGAGCACCCCAGCCAGCCCATCCCCTGTGTGCCCTGGGCACCCCGGCCTGCCCGCCCCCAGCCCACCAGGAGCACCCTAGCCAGCCCGTCCCCTGTGTGCCCTGGGCACCCCGGCCTGCCCGCCCCCAGCCCACCAGGAGCACCCTAGCCAGCCCGTCCCCTGTGTGCCCTGGGCACCCCAGCCTGCCCGCCCCCAGCCCACCAGGAGCACTCCAGCCAGCCCGTCCCCTGTGTGCCCTGGGCACCCCGGCCTGCCTGCCCCCAGCCCACCAGGGGCACCCCGGTCTGCCTGCCCCCAGCCCACCAGGAGCACCCGAGCCAGCCCGTCCCCTGTGTGCCCTGGGCACCCCGGCCTGCCCGCCCCCAGCCCACCAGGAGCACCCGAGCCAGCCCGTCCCCTGTGTGCCCTGGGCACCCCGGCCTGCCCGCCCCCAGCCCACCAGGAGCACCCGAGCCAGCCCGTCCCCTGTGTGCCCTGGGCACCCCGGCCTGCCCGCCCCCAGCCCACCAGGAGCACCCCAGCCAGCCCGTCCCCTGTGTGCCCTGGGCACCCCGGCCTGCCCGCCCCCAGCCCACCAGGAGCACCCCAGCCAGCCCGTCCCCTGTGTGCCCTGGGCACCCCGGCCTGCCCGCCCCCAGCCCACCAGGAGCACCCGAGCCAGCCCGTCCCCTGTGTGCCCTGGGCACCCTGGCCTGCCCGCCCCCAGCCCACCAGGAGCACCGTAGCCAGCCCGTCCCCTGTGTGCCCTGGGCACCCCGGCCTGCCCGCCCCCAGCCCACCAGGAGCACCCCAGCCAGCCCGTCCCCTGTGTGCCCTGGGCACCCTGGCCTGCCCGCCCCCAGCCCACCAGGAGCACCCTAGCCAGCCCGTCCCCTGTGTGCCCTGGGCACCCCGGCCTGTCCGCCCCCAGCCCACCAGGGGCACCCCGGCCTGCCCACCCCCAGCCCACCAGGGGCACCCTGGTCTGCCCGCCCCCAGCCCGCCCCCAGCCAGACAGGAGCACCCCGGCCTGCCTGCCCCCAGCCAGACAGGAGCACCCCGGCCTGCCCGCCCCCAGCCCGCCCCCAGCCAGACAGGAGCACCCCGGCCTGCCCGCCCCCAGCCCACCAGGAGCACCCCGGCCTGCCCACGCTCTGCCCACCACGCTGGGCTGCTCGGGCCCACCATGGTGCTGACTGTCCTGCACATGTGGTGGCTGCTGCTCTGTGGCTGCACCCTGCAGGCCCCGGCCCTATCCAGCCTCCCCCACTTTCCCCTGACACCGCGGGCGCGGGGCCGTCCCCTGGGGCGCAGGCTGGGGCCCAGCGTGTTTCCTGCTAAGTGTAACCTGTCAGCCTTGTGCTCTTGGTGTTACCCACCAGCTCTGTGGTTCTTGGGGAACCAGGGAGTGACATTCATGGAAACCATCCCCCTCCCCCAGGCCTCTGCTAGAATCAAAGACAAAGCAATGAAAAGGCCAGGGAAGACACACCTAGCTGCTTCAGACAAGGGGGATACAATTAAGGAAGCACCCCAGCCTCATTTGCATTAAAGATGGAAGAGAGGGACATCTCATTAGCATACAGAATGGAGAGCAGCTCTTCCAAGGCAGGAACCGCACTGAACTATGGGACACCGAAAGCAGAGAAGCACGGCCTGATGGGAAATCCCTGCTCCAGATGCTAATGAACCCAGGCCTGCTCACACCCAGATTAGTCATTATCAGACCAATTCTAGTAACGATCCTATTGACACCTAAAATAGTGAAACTGCCTAGTGGCATTGTGAGCTCGTTCAAGGAACATCCCCCATAACCGGGGTGACCAGTCACTATCAGTCACTATTGCCAATCTAGATGCAGTTTTGCGCAAAAAAGCCCCATCGCCATTTTAGCTATTGGGGCTTTTTTGCAGAAAACAGCTCTGTGCTGTCTACACTGGCCCTCTTGAGCAAATGATTTGCACAAGAGGGCTTTTGCCCGAACGGGAGCAGCATAGTATTTCCCCAAGAACACGGATGATCTTACATGAGCTCGTCAGTGTTCTTGTGGAAATTCAAGCGGCCAGTGTAGACAGCTGGCAAGTTTTTCCGCAAAAATCAAACGATTTTGCGGAAAAACTTGCCAGTCTAGACACAGCCCATCAGTTCCATTGAGACGTCTTCATCTCCTGTCTGATCGTGCTGGGGGCTCTGTTCTGCTTTTCTCCTGCCCTCTGGACCCCCGGCTACCGTCATCATCTGGGAACCCCGATCAGTGCAAGCTCCGTGGAGTGGTGAGGTCTCTCTCTCTCTCCCCCTCCCATCATCTATCTCTCTAAGCATAGCCTCCTGACCCTGCCCTGTGTAAACTGTGACATGGTTACCTAACGTTTGTAATCGGTTTTAATTTAGATTTAATATTGTAATTGTTAGATTTAATATTGTAACTTTGATCTCTATTCACTACTCAGAAATAAATCACTTTCATTGTTAAGCTGGTTGCTTCTCTCTCTTTCTTTCTCTTTTGCTCACTCTTCCTTAAGGGGGGTTGTTTTGGCTTCCCCATTCGCTCTGCAACAACGCTTCTTGTACCCAAGCAGAAGATCCCTGGAGTGCCCAGAATCCTGTGGGGTTTGCTCATCGTGTGGTTTACCGGTGAATGACTGTGGTGTGAAAGTGGGGATAGGGGGTGCTGAACCCGGGGGCTTATGAGGATGGCAGCTTAAAGTGCTGTTTAATCCAGCCCACGGAGTCCAAAGGCACATGAGGGTGCAGTGGGGCATTGCTGTGAAACCCAGCCAGCTGAGTCCGGGACATATGAGGGGGTCAGCTTGTGAGTGCTGAGTACCCAGTCCTCTCAGACGTGCTCTGTTAGTGGGGGTGAGTGTCTGTGTGTGTTGCCAAGGTGGGAAGAACCCCGCCCTGAGGAACCTAGTTCCTGCAGGAGAGCTCCAGTGGGAGGGGGAATTGGCAGCAGGGAGAATTCAGCTCCATAGGAGAGCCCAAGTGAGCACGAGCAGCACCCGGATAGAACGGTTAACCTCCCCCAGTCCCATAAGGGTGACCCTGGTAAATGGGCATTCCCCAGAGTATTGGGCAAATCTGGGAACAGGGCTCTGGAATGAGCAGAGCGGCAGCGCGGGCCTAGAACCCCCCCCCCCGTACATGAGCCCCCAGCCCTGCTGGGAAGGGTTCTTGCAGTCCCTGGGGGCGGGGAGGGAGCAATCCAGCAGCCACCTGGGTGTCCCCAGAATGAAGCCTGGCACCCAGCCGCTCTCCTTCCTTGGCCGGGTGCGATGTGGGGGGGCTGCCTGCTCTGTGACCCGGGGCCCCCCTGCGCCGGGATGAGAGATTCCCACTGACCCATTGGGCCAGACTCCTGGGCCCAGCCTGAGCAGATAACAGGGAGGGGAGTAGACAAAGGTGGGGGGCAGAGAGGAACACCTGCCAGGGGGTAGGGCCTGGGAGCCGGGCAGTTTTTGGCTGGAAAACCATGAAGAGAGGAGACTAAGCTGAGTCCTGGGGGTTGGGGGGGGGTGGATCCCTGCCCCAAGGGGTCTGAGGCTGCCTGGCCCTGACTCCTGTAGCCACGTCACGTCTGTGCTGGGCTGGATCCCGGAGAAGCAATAAACCCCCCTGTTCTACTGGCTGGCAGGGTCTCATCTTGCTGCTACGGGGGTGCAGGAACCGGGGGGATCCCCAACAGGATAAGGGGTTTGGGGGATGGGCGGCCACCCCTGCCCTTCAGCCTGGCTCTGGCAGCCCCCGTGGCATTCGGATAAGGAGGCTGGAGACTTGGGGGCTTGGATCAGCTGGTCGAGACGTGGAGGGAATTCCCATCGATCAGTCGCTGGGGGCTCTCGCGGCTCTGAGTTCAAGTGTAGTAGAGCCGGGTGCGGGGCCGGCCCGGACGGGGATCGCGTCCGTCGCTGCTCGTGCCGGGGCCCACACGGCCCCTCATCCCCCCGCTTCTCCCCGCGCACCGCCGAGATGGTGCTGGGGGGGAACCGGCTTCTAAGGCTCCGGCTGGCAGCTCTGGTCCAGCCAGGCCTCCAGCAGGGGCGCAAGGCGGCGGGATGGGGGCTCTCCCCTTTGCTCGGGCTGGGTCCTGGGGCCCCAGGGGCCCAGCAGGGGCGGTCCCAGCCCACAGGGACTGCAGCAACCCTCGCGGCGCGGCGCAGCCAAGGGGCGTGCGTGGGAGGCATGTGACACGCCCGGTCATGTGTCAGAGGGGAATTGGACACAGCTAACGGGCCGTGACCAGCACGAGGGCTTGAATCTCTCACTTTGTGTCTAACGATCTGCCCTTTCCCCTCCGGCCCCTCACATGACGCTGGCGCGCGGACCGGCCCCGCGAAAGGAGTTGCCGAGCAAACCCAGAAAGGCAGCGAGAGCCGGATCCGGGAGCGCGTGTGCCCAGCCGGTGGTGCAGCCCCAGGGCGAGCGGACCAGGCCCGCTCCGAAACCAGGGGCTAGTGGCGGCGCTGGGCGTGCAATGGTCTTGTCTGCACAACCGGGCGTGGCCCGTCGCTCTGTGGCCATGGACCTGCACCTCCGCCGTCTGCCCAGCGCGTGTGGGGCAGCAAGAACCATCGACCCCCTCGCCAGCCTTCGCCCGCCCGCCCCGGCCCCAGGGCCAGCACAGAACCACAGAACCCCAGGGCCGGCAGAGCCCTCCGGAGCCATCGCGTCAGCCCCCTGCCCAGAGCAGGACCAGCCCCGACTCCATCAGCCCAGCCACGGCTTGGTCAGGCTGGGACTTAAACACCCCTAGGGATGGAGACTCCACCCCCTCCCCAGGGAACCCAGCCCAGCGCCTCCCCCCCGCCTAGGGAAAGAGTTTTTCCCAATCTCCAACCTAGACCCCCCCCCCACTGCAACTTGAGCCCATTGCTCCTCGTTTTGCCCCCACTGAGAACAGCCTCTCGCCAGCCTCTTTGGATCCCCCTTCAGGGAGTTGCCGGCTGCTCTCAACCCCCCTCGCTCTGCTCTTTGCAGACTGAACAAGCCCAAATCCCTCAGCCTCTCCTCGTAGATCATGTGCTCCAGCCCCCGCATCATTTTGGTTGCCTCCGCTGGCCCCTCTCCAATGCGTCCACATCCCTTCTCTAGTGGGGGGCCCAGAACTGGACACAACACTCCAGATGTGGCCTCACCAGAGCCGAATAAAGGGGAATAATGACATCTCTGGATCTGCTGGCAACGCTCCTCCTAATGCCCCCTAATACGCCATTAGCCTTCTTGGCTACAAGGGCCCCTGTTGACTCATCTCCAGCTTCTCATCCACTGTAACCCCCAGGGCCTTTTCTGCAGAACTGCTGCTTAGCCAGTCGGTTCCCAGCCTGTACCAATGCTTGGGATTCTTCTGTCCCAAGGGCAGGACTCTGCACTTGTCCTTGTTGAACCTCAGCAGATTTCTTTTGGCCCAACTCTCCAATGTGTCCAGGTCACTCTGGACCCTTCCCTGCCCTCCAGCGTATCTACCAGGCAGGACAATCGCCAGGTGTCAGACATTCTGGGCTTAGGACAAACCACTGCTCAGCTCCCTAGGGGGGCACAAGGAAACAAAAGGTCTTTTATTCTGCTCTCACCCCTCCGGAGGCCTACCCAGGTAGGGGATCCGCTTTGAGCCTCTCCCTGCAGGCCTGTCACCTCCTCCAGCTGGGGGACTGGGCCGAGGCAGAGCTGAAATGGCCAAATGGGACCCCTGTGCTCAGCTAGTCTGGTTGATCGTCCTCCGCTCTGCTGGCCAGAGACATAGGGACAACGGGGAGTTGCTTATGGACACTGGGAAGAAGAACCGGGACGATGGAACTGGGCCATTCCCAGAGGGAAGTGGCAGAATTATCCGTAGCGACTTTGACTCAGAGAGCAGGCAGAGCCTCAGCCCATGGCACAATAACACTCATCCTCAGTATTAAATGGGCCCATTAAACAGCAGTGAAAGTCAGACATTTTCAAATCAGCAGGTCCAGATACGTTCTATCCAAGAGTTTAGAAGAGTTGGCCGAGGGGCAAACTGGCCCATGGACGATTATTTTACTGAGGCTATGTCTACATTGCAGGCTTTTGGAAGAACCTTTTTCTGGAAGAGATCTTATGATACAACTTCCGAAAGAGCATGTCCACACTGCCAAAGTGCATTGAAAAAGTGATCTGCTTTTTGAAAGAGTGTCCACACTGAATGGGCACTCTCTTGCACGTCAGCTGTGATTGCTATGCACGGACTGGCCACCAGGGCACCTGTGCTTTTTCCTCTTTCTCTTCTTTCGAAAGAACTCCCTCTTCCCCGCCCGCACGCGCCTTTTTCCGAAAGAGCTCTTTCAGAAAAAGGCTTCTTCCGTGTAGAATGAAGATTACCAACGCCAGCCAGAACAACCCTCTGTTCTTTCGATTTTCTTTCAGAAGAATGCAATTGCAGGGTGGACGTAACTCAGGTTTTGTGGGGAAAATGGCCATTTTTCCAAAGGGTACATGCCGATATTTCCAGCCGCCTGACGTTGATTCTGGGAAGATAAAGGAATGGCTGACGGGGGACTCAGCAATAAAGAATGGATGAAGGGGAATATAATTAATGCAGATCAATGTGGGTTTGTGAAAACCAGTGTCCCGTCCTTGTGGAGTGGCTGGGAAAGGCAATAGCATGGCTGTAATACCCTTAGGCTTTGGGGAGGGGGTTCACTTGGTACCACATGCAAAAACCCAGACAGATACAAAATGAGCCCGGCCCACGGTGACTGGACCAGGAGCTGGCGAGGGGATCGGGCTCATGCAGTAAAATGTTGCTGAACGGGAGGTTCCTGCAGGACCCCTGTCACGTTATTGGATTGTGAAGGGAGCAGCCGGGTCACTGCTGCGCCCATGGGGGGTGTTGGCCCCAAAAGTGGTCCAAAGGGGGCCATGGGAGGGGTCAAACAAAAGCTACTGTCTTCTGATTCTGTATCTGCTCTTCATAGATCTGTACAATGTCTGGGTGTGGAGTTAGGAATCTATAACCTGTATGGAGACTGGACTCTCTCTGCATGCGGTTGAGCATTGGGCAGGGCCCGGCCTATGGACATGCTAATTAGCGAGGCCCTGTGGGACAATAGCACTCAAGGGGCCAAGGACACACCTCGGGAATGGTGATCGACACCTAAGGGCTACCAGCAGGGAACAGGGATAGGCCGCTGGCTCGGTGACTTGCTGCAGCCAAGAAGAGAGCAGGAAGGAGGGATAAAGAGGCCATGTGGCTGACTCCATCTTGGTTCTCAGCTCAGCACTTCATCCCAGAGGCAGCACTGCAGGGATGGAAGAGCTGGAAAGACCTGTGAACCCATCCTGATCGTAGGATGTGCAACAAGGACTTTTAAACCAGCAGCTGTAACATCTCTGCTAGAACCTGCATCGAGAACTGGGGGATTCGGTGCATGTAATGTAGGATCCTTTAACAACCTCACTCTTGTGCTTTTCTTTATTGTGATAATAAACCTTTAGTTGTTAGATGCTAAAGGATTGGCTCAGCGTGATTTGTGGTAAGGTCCAGAGGGTAAATTGACCAGGGATCTGTGGCTGGTTTCTTGGAACCAGACAGAACTTGTTCAGGGTAGGTGAGATTGGGTGCTAGGACCCCCCACCGGTGTATGAGGCCCGGGGCCATCTGGGGCACGGATATTGCTGGGGTGTCGGAGGGGTTTTGCTCGGGAGGCTTCAGGCAGGCTGCTGAAGCGCTCTGTGGGACTGGTTTGTGGACTGTTTGGAGAGGTCACCAGTCTGGGGACTGTAAGGAGCCCCGAAGTTGAGCAATTCGCCCTGAGCGGACGCCCTCAGCTGTGCCCAGACACGGCCCGGTCCGTCACAACCCCCCAGGATCAGGTCTTGGCCTGGCACTAGTTAGCGTTTTTATCCATAACCTGGAAGGAGCCATCAGATCATGGTTCATAAGATTTGCCGAGGACACACGCTGGGGGAGCGGTAGCTACCGAGGGGGCCGGGTCACTGAGACAGAGTGATCCGGTTCATGTGGCACCTGGGATCGGCTGTCATACGGCTCAGTGTAAATGCAGACAACCCAGGAGCACAGAATGCAGGCTACGCCGGCAGCTTGGGGGGCGCTGGCCTGGGAAGTGGGGACTCCGTGGGAGACATGGGGGTCACAGTGAATAATCAGCTGACCAAGAGCTCCCAATATGAGGCCCGTAAGTCCATGAGGATGAGTTGGAGAGGGTCAGAGAAGAGCCAGGGGAGGATGAAAAGGCCAGAGAACAGGCCGTGCAGTGACTTTGCTCCTGCAGCTCTGTCTCCATAGCTGGCCAATGAGACAGGTGAGTAGGGTGCTTGAGCACAGTCGGTAAGTACGGACGCCGGGAGCCTCCCGGAGCACAGTTGGTAAGTACGGACGCCGGGAGCCTCCCCTAGCACAGTCGGTAAGAACGGACGCCGGGAGCCTCCCCGAGCACAGTCGGTAAGTACGGACGCCGGGAGCCTCCCCGAGCACAGTCGGTAAGTACGGACGCCGGGAGCCTCCCCGAGCACAGTCGGTAAGTACGGACACGCGGAGCCTCCCCAAGCACAGTCGGTAAGTACGGACGCCGGGAGCCTCCCCGAGTACAGTCGGTAAGTACGGACGCGCAGAGCCTCCCCGAGCACAGTCGGTAAGTACGGACGCGCGGAGCCTCCCCGAGTACAGTCGGTAAGTACGGACGCCGGGAGCCTCCCGGAGCACAGTCGGTAAGAACGGACGCCGGGAGCCTCCCCGAGCACAGTCGGTAAGTACGGACGCGCGGAGCCTCCCCGAGTACAGTCGGTAAGTACGGACGCCGGGAGCCTCCCGGAGCACAGTCGGTAAGAACGGACGCCGGGAGCCTCCCCGAGCACAGTCGGTAAGTACGGACGCCGGGAGCCTCCCCGAGCACAGTCGGTAAGTACGGACGCCGGGAGCCTCCCCGAGCACAGTCGGTAAGTACGGATGCCGGGAGCCTCCCCGAGCACAGTCGGTAAGTACGGACGCGCGGAGCCTCCCCAAGCACAGTCGGTAAGTACGGACGCCGGGAGCCTCCCCGAGTACAGTCGGTAAGTACGGACGCGCAGAGCCTCCCCGAGCACAGTTGGTAAGTACGGACGCCGGGAGCCTCCCCGAGCACAGTCGGTAAGTACGGATGCACAGAGCCTCCCCGAGTACAGTCGGTAAGTACGGACGCGAGGAGCCTCCCCGAGCACAGTCGGTAAGTACAGACGCGCAGAGCCTCCCCGAGCACAGTCGGTAAGTACGGACGCCGGGAGCCTCCCAGAGCACAGTCGGTAAGTACGGACGCCGGGAGCCTCCCCGAGCACAGTCGGTAAGTACGGACGCCGGGAGCCTCCCCGAGCACAGTCGGTAAGTACGGATGCACAGAGCCTCCCTGAGCACAGTCGGTAAGTACGGATGCACAGAGCCTCCCTGAGCACAGTCGGTAAGTACGGATGCACAGAGCCTCCCCGAGCACAGTCAGTAAGTACGGACGCCGGGAGCCTCCCGGAGCACAGTCGGTAAGTACGGATGCACAGAGCCTCCCCGAGCACAGTCAGTAAGTACGGACGCCGGGAGCCTCCCGGAGCACAGTCGGTAAGTACGGATGCACAGAGCCTCCCTGAGCACAGTCGGTAAGTACGGATGCACAGAGCCTCCCCGAGCACAGTCAGTAAGTACGGACGCAGGGAGCCTCCCGGAGCACAGTCGGTAAGTACGGATGCACAGAGCCTCCCTGAGCACAGTCGGTAAGTACGGACGCCGGGAGCATCCCGGAGCACAGTCGGTAAGTACGGATGCACAGAGCCTCCCCGAGCACAGTCAGTAAGTACGGACGCAGGGAGCCTCCCGGAGCACAGTCGGTAAGTATGGATGCACAGAGCCTCCCCGAGTACAGTTGGTAAGTACGGACGCCGGGAGCCTCCCGGAGCACAGTCAGTAAGTACGAACGCAGGGCTTTCCGCGGGGACTAGGGACGGAATACCAGGCTCTTTGCTCTGGCAGGGAAAGGTCTGACATGGCACAGTGGCTGGAAGCCAGTTTGCAAATTGAGGCAGGAAATGGGGCGCACGTCGTTAGCAGGGAGTAATTAACCACGGGAACAATTCGCCACGGGCCCCGCTGGATTCTCCTCTTGAAGTCACACACGTCCGCAGGGGCAGACTTAGCAAGGCCAAGCACAAACCCAGCACAAGCCAGCTAGGCAGGCAAGGGGAACCAGGAACCATCCCCAAAGCCATGAGAAGCAAGGGCAGGCGGGCCCGTTGCCCAGCGAGGGGGAATCGCGCTAACCGACGGCGTGGCAGTGCGCGGGTGCTTAGCGACGTCTGTGCGCCACTTTCACCAGGCAGGTGGGTGGCGACTCGACGCCTCACACGGTGAGTGCCAGTGACAATGGGGGAGGTAGTTCGAATTCTGACCCTGTCTTCCAAAGCACTGACAACCCCTCCAGCTTGGTATCTGCCGGCTTAATAAGTGTCGATCTCTGAATCGGTGATGAAGTTATTGAACAGAACCGGTCCCAGAACAGACCCCTGCGGAACCCGCCTCCTTCTGCCCTTTCAGCAGGACTGGGAACCGTTAATAACGACTCTCTGAGAACGGTTCTCCAGCCAGTTCTGCACCCACCTTACACAGCCCCATCTCATAGAACCACAGAGCTGGAAGAGACCTCAGGAGGCATCAAGTCCAGCCCCCTGCTCTAGGCAGGACCAATCCCAGCTCAATCAACCCAGCCAGGGCTTTGTCAAGCCGAGACTTAAACACCTCTAGGGACGGAGACTCCACTTCCCTAGGGACCCCAGCCCACAAATACAAATCTAGGGTGTATTTCCCTAGTTTGTTGATAAGGTCACGTGAGACTATCAAATGTCTCAGTAACGTCCAGGAATCCCCCGTCCACCGCTTCTCCCTTAGCCACAAGACTCGTTACCCTCTCAAAGAAAGCGACCCGATCGGTTGGACATGATCTGTTCTTTACACATCCACGCTGGCTGTTCCCTACCCCTTATTATCTTCCAGGTGTTTGCAGATGATTCCTTAATGACCTGCTCCATCATCTTCCCTGGCACAGCAGTTAAACTGACCGGTCTGGAGTTTCCTGGGTTGTCCTTGTTTCCCTTTTGATAGATGGGCCCTAGATTTGCCCTTTTCCCGTCTCCCACGACTTTTCAAAGACAATCGCTGTTGGCTCGGCAGACTCTGGTCGGCTCCTTGCGTGCTCTAGGCGGCATTCCACCAGGGAGACGTCTAACTTCTCTACGTCGTTGGGAGCTTGTTCTTTTCATACTTTGACTTCTGAGCCTACCCCGTTTTCACTGGCACGTTCACTACTGTAGGCGTCCAGTCAGCACCAACCTTCCTGGTGAAAACCGACACTAAGCACCTTTGCCATTTCCACGTTTCCCTCTTCAATGAGCAACGGGCCTGCCCCGTCCTCAGCCTTGCTCCTGTTTCTAACGTAACTTCAGCCCAGCTCTTGGGGGAAAAGGCCTGCACCATGCGGGAGCACGTTGCAGCATATACTGAGTGAGGTGCCCAGACACTCAGGTGATGGGCACCGGCACAGAGGAAAGACCACATTGGGGGCATCTGATTTAGACCCTAAGTCCCCAAGAAGCCTACAGCGCTGACCGCTTCAACTTCTGGCTGGCATGATAAGAACATGAGAACGGCCGTACTGGGTCAGACCAAAGGTCCATCTAGCCCAGTATCCTGTCTGCCGACAGTGGCCAGCACCAGGTGCCCCAGAGAGGGTGGACCGAAGGCAATGATCAAGCGATTTGTCTCCTGCCATCCCTCTCCAGCCTCTGACAAACAGAGGCCAAGGACACAATTTTATCCCCTGGCTAATAGCCTTTTATGGACCTAACCTCCATGAATTTATCTAGCTTCTCTTTAAACTCTATTATAGTCCTAGCCCTCACAGCCTCTTCTGGCAAGGAGTTCCACAAATTGACTGTGCGAAGAACTTTCTTTTTATTAGTTTTAAACCTGCTCCCCATTAATTTCATTTGGTGTCTAGTTCTTCTATTATGGGAACTAATAAATAACTTTTCTTTATTCACCCTCTCTACACCACTCAGGATTTTATTTACCTCAGTCTCCTCTTTTCTAAACTGAAAAGTCCCAGTCGCTTTAACCTCTCCTCATATGGGACCTGTTCCAAACCCCTAATCATTTTAGTTGCCCTTTTCTAAGGCCAAAATATCTTTTTTGAGGTGAGGAGACCACATCTGTACACAGTATTCCAGATGTGGGCATACCATAGTTTTATACAGGGGCAGTAAGATATTTCTCATCTTATTTTCTATCCCTTTTTAAATAAATTCCTAGCATCCTATTTGCTTTTTTGACCGCAGCTGCACTCTGTGTGGACGTTTTCAGGGAATTATCCACAATAACACCAAGATCTCTTTCCTGATTAGTTGTAGCTAAATTAGCCCCCATCATATTGTACGTATGTTCTTATGTAATTTGTTCTTATGTTCTTAAGTAATTTCATTTGCCATTTTGCTGCCCAGTCACTCAGTTTGGTGAGATCTTCTTGAAGTTCTTCACAGTCTGCTTCTGTCTTGACTATCCTAAACAGTTTAGTATCATCCGCAAACTTTGCCACCTCACGGTTTACCCCTTTCTCTAGATCATTTATGAATAAGTTGAATAGGATTGATCCCAGGACTGACCCTTGGGCAACACCTAGTTACCCTTCTCCATTCTGAACATTTACCATTTATTCCTACCCTTTGTTTCCTGTCTTTTAACCAGTTCTCAATCCATGAAAGAATCTTCCCTCTTATCCCAAGACAACCTAATTTACACAAGAGCCTTTGGTGAGGGACCTTGTCAAAGGCTTTCTGGAAATCTAAGTATACTATATCTACTGGATCCCCCTTGTCTGCATGTTTGTTGACCCCTTCAAAGAACTCGAATAGATTAGTAAGACAGGATTTTCCTTTACAGAAACCATGTTGACTTTTGTCCAACAAATTATGTTCTTCTATGTGTCTGACAATTTTATTATTTACTATAGTTTCAACTAATTTACCTAGTACTGACATTAGACTTACTGGTCTGTAATTGCCAGGGTCGCGTCTAGAGCCCTTTTTAAATATTGGCGTTATGTTAGCTGTCTTCCAGTCCTTGGGTACAGAAGCTGATTTAAAGGATTGATTACAAACCACAGTTAATAGTTCTGCAATTTCACAGTTGAGTTCTTTCAGAACTCTTGGGTGAATGCCAGCCGGACCCAATGATTCATTACTGTTACATTTTTCAGTTTGTTCCAAAACTTCCTCTAATGACACTTCAATCCGGGACAGTTCCTCAGATTCATCCCCCGCAAAGAACGGTTCAGGTTTGGGACTCTCCCTAACCTCCTTAGCCGTGAAGACTGAAGCAAAGAAATCATTTAGTCTCTCTGCAATGGCTTTATCGTCCTTGATTGCCCCTTTTGTATCTCGAACATTCAAGGGCCCAATTGTTTTTTTAGCAGGCTTCCTGCTTCTAATGTACATTTTGCTATTGGTTTTTGAGTTGTTGGTTAGCTGTTCCTCAAAATCATTTTGGGCTTTTCTTATTTCATTTTTACACTTACTTTGGCAGTGTTTATGTTCCTTTCTATTTACCTCACTAGGATTGGACTACCTATGTTCTTATGGCTCAGGTACCCAGGGCTCGGGGATTTCAAATTAACATCCTTTTAGCTGAAATGAGACTTCCCCCCCCAGCCAGAATTTCTCATTGAAACATTTCAGATTTTTTCTCCTTTTTCAGAAATTTCTGAAAGAAACACAAACGGCTCCAACCTGCCAGTTGGTTCAGCAACGTTTCGGTTTCGCTTTCCAGTTTGTTTCTGTGTGTTTTTCTGCTGGACTAGCGGAGTCACGGTTTTAAACATGCGAATGTTGATTGTGAATGACTCCAATGTCACCACTAAAAAACCTCCATTTCTAAAATTCATTCTCCAGGGGAACTGAACACCAAATGAAACAGACGTTATGAATCAGATGGGGTCAAAATGCTTCCCCCTACCTCTGCCTGCACGGTTGAATGTTCCATTTTTGATCAGCTGTGTTAACAAAACAAGACTTCATCCATCCTCCCTCATACCCTCCATCCAGAAACCAACCATCCAGCCGTAATGTTGGGGGGATTTTGTCCACTCTTGCAGTCCTATGTTAATTCGGGTTTTACATTCACTGGTTGCTTTGTTGTGCTGTGATTCTACTGCCCTGTGCTGTTCTGGAGTAAAAGAGAGAGAGTGTGTGTGTGCGCGCGTGCCTCAGTTTCCCTGGCCACTGCAGCACTATGCATGAGGAGGGGGAGGCTGGGCAGACTCACTGTGGACACTGTCAACCTAACAGTCAATGAAGGTGCAAACAGCTCTTTGTGTAGATTCCTGCTATTGCCTTTGAATCTTATCTCCTTTGTTTTAACTACCCAATCTTCAGGTGCTTACTGGTTCCCAGTTCTGCCTTCCTGCTTTTCCCTTTGGTATTTCCATACCCTCTGCTCCTTCCCCCCACCCGCCTTCTCCTGTTTATTTCAGATCTGCACATCCTAAACTCAACACTTGGGTCATCTGAAGAAGGGGGCTGTGCCCATGAGAGCTCATGATCCCATCGACATGGTTTGTTCGTCTTTAAGGGGCTACCGGACCATTGGTTGTTTTTTAAGTTTATCCTGCACAGACTGACTCGGCTCCCCCCGACGCTTGTGGAACGTGTTCAGTCTCTCTCAGCCTGAGGAGCAGGTGAGGGCGGATAACACCTTGGGCCTGGACGCAGGACAAAGCAGGAGGCGGGGCTTGCTGAGGGAGAAGGGAGCCCAGCTGGGCTGAGGCTCTGGGCTCCCCTTTCCCCAAGATGGGCTGTACTGACTGCACCTGGTGTCTGTCTGTGCAGACAAGTCCGTGCTGCGCTGTGTCCCTGGAGCCAATAAACCGTCTGTTCTCCCTGCCACCTGAAAGTCTTATCTGGCTGCGGTTGGGTGCGGGACCTGGGGACTCCCCACGCTCTGTGATACCATCCAGTCAACCAACCAACCAATCATCCATCCAACCAACCAACCAACCAGCCAACTAACCATCCATCATCCATCCAACCAACCAACCAACCAGCCAACCAACCATCCAGCCTGCCAACCAACCATCCATCCAACCAACCAACCAACCATCCATCCATCCAACCAACCAGCCAACTAACCATCCATCCATCCAACTAACCATCCATCCATCCATCCAACTAACCATCCAGCCTGCCAACCAATTATCCATTATCCATCCAACCAACCAACCAACCAACCAATCATCCATCCATCTATCCATCCAACCAACCAATCATCCATCCAACCAGCCACCCAACCATCCATCCAGCCAACCATCCATCTATCCATCCATCCAGCCTGCCAAGCAAGCAGCCAGCCAGCCAACCATCCATCCTTCCATCTATCCAACCAAACTACCATCCATCCACCCAGCCAACCATCCATCTATGCATCCAGCCAGCCTGCCAAGCAAGCAGCCAACCAGCCAGCCAGCCAACCATCCATCCATCCATCTATCCAACCATCCATTCATCCATCCATCTATCCAACCAGCCAACCAGCCAACCAACCATGCATTCATCATCCAACTAAACAAACAAACAAACATCCAACCAGCCATCCATGCTGTTCAACATACTCAGAAGTGATCTGAGGAAGGAAGTAAACAACGAGATGGCAAAAGCTGCAGGTGATACAAAATAACCCAAGGTAACTCCGTGCAAAGCGCTACAAAGGGACCTCCCAAAACTGGGAGACCGGGCAACAAAATGGCAGGTGAAATTCCATGTGGCTAAATGCAAAGTGACGCGCGCTGGGAATCCTAGTCCCAGTTCTACATGCAAAATCAGGGGGCTAATCGGCACCGGGGTCGGAGTCGTACCTGAGAGTTCTCTGTGACCCCCGGAGTGGCTGGGGGAACATGCTGATGGGGCTGGAGCAGCTGCGGCAAGAGGCGAGATTAAGAACATAAGAACGGCCGTACTGGGTCAGACCAAAGGTCCATCTAGCCCAGTATCCTGTCTGCCCACAGTGGCCAGCCAGCGCCAGGTGCCCCAGAGAGGGTGGACCGAAGACAATGATCAAGCGATTTGTCTCCTGCCATCCCTCTCCAGCCTCTGACAAACAGAGGCCAAGGACACCATTTTATCCCCTGGCTAATAGCCTTTTATGGACCTAACCTCCATGAAATTATCCAGCTTCTCTTTAAACTGTTCTAGTCCTAGCCTTCACAGCCTCCTCTGGCAAGGAGTTCCACAGGTTAACTACACGCTGTGTGAAGAAGAACTTTCTTTTATTAGTTTTAAACCTGCTCCCCATTAACTTCATTTGGTGCCCTCTAGTTCTTCTAGTTGGGCAGGGAAAGAGCTGACCAAGGGGTGATGGAGGTCTGCGAGGTACGGGATGTGCAGAAAGTGACCAGGGAAGTGCTGGTTTCCCCTCCCCCCGCCCAGCGTTTCTCAATATAAAGTATCCCTTTTCCAAAAAAAAAAAAAAAAGTTGCAAGGACCCCAGACCTAGTTTTCAGACACACACAATTTTTTTTCTCCCATTGCAACACATTTGTTTAAGCTTAATCGTAGCCGGGCGGGCGATGAAATTTGTGGGTGTAAAAGTGCAAAAATAGTAAAGTGCTGTGAAACTTACGACAAACATTCAGTTTTCTCCACGTTTCAGAGGTGTTGGGGTCCCCCCCGACTTCTCTCAGTACCCCCAGGGTGCTCGTCCCACTGGTTGAGACACACCTGCCCTAGCACACGAACCAAGAGCACCCCATGAAGTTCCTCGCAGCAGGTTCCACGCACACCAAGGGCGGTGCCTCTCCAGCCTGCGTGGTTCTCGGGGCCAGGCGCGGCGGGCCGTCCGTCTAACGGGGTTTGGAGAAGAACTAGATCCGCTCCAGGAGGACAGCTCCCTCAATGGCCAACAGCCAACTGGCCAGGGACATGGCCCCACGCTCTGGGGGTCCCTGAGCCTCCGGCTGCCAGCACCTGGGGCGGAGCGATGGATCACCCCAAAACTCCAGCTCTGTTCATGCCGGCTGGGGCGCCTGGCACTGGCCGCTGTGGGAGGACAAGACAGTGGTGGCTGGACCCTGGGTCTGACCTAGCAGGGCCGTTCTGGTCCTGCCCCAGCCCCGTGCCACGGGGAGAGAGGGGGGGTTAACGCACAGGGCAGGAGGATGAAGGGGCCTGACCGATTGGCAGGCATGCCCAGCCCAGCCCCAAAGACCTGCCTGCATCTCCAGGCTGGGGCGGGGCGGGGCGGGGCGGTTCCTTTCGGCTGGGGCCACTTCTCCAGCGGGCGCCCTGCTGGGGTTGGGGCGCAAGGCACCTCCCGCCTCCGCTCGCAGACAAATGCCTCCCGTGCACTGCCAAGCCCTGCTCTGTGTGTGTGTGTGTGAGAGAGCGAGAGCCTGGCAGTGTGTGTGTATGAGCCTGGCTCTGTGTGTGTGTGTGTGTGAGAGAGCGAGAGCCCGGGTGTGTGTGTGTGTGTGTGTGTGTGTGTGTGTGTGAGCGAGAGCCCGGCTGTGTGTGTGTGTGAGCCTGGCTCTGTGTGTGTGTGTGTGTGTGAGAGAGCGAGAGCCTGGTTGTGTGTGTGTGTGTGTGTGTGTGTGTGTGTGTGTGTGTGTGTGTGTGTGTGTGTGAGCGAGAGCCCGGCTGTGTGTGTGTGTGAGCCTGGCTCTGTGTGTGTGTGTGTGTGAGAGCAAGAGCCCGGGTGTGTGTGTGTGTGTGTGTGTGTGTGTGAGCGAGAGCCCGGCTGTGTGTGTGTGTGAGCCTGGCTCTGTGTGTGTGTGTGTGTGTGAGAGCGAGAGCCTGGTTGTGTGTGTGTGTGTGTGTGTGTGTGTGTGTGTGTGTGTGTGTGTGTGTGAGCGAGAGCCCGGCTGTGTGTGTGTGTGAGCCTGGCTCTGTGTGTGTGTGTGTGTGAGAGCGAGAGCCCGGGTGTGTGTGTGTGTGTGTGTGTGTGTGTGTGTGTGTGAGCGAGAGCCCGGCTGTGTGTGTGTGTGAGCCTGGCTCTGTGTGTGTGTGTGTGTGTGAGAGCGAGAGCCTGGTTGTGTGTGTGTGTGTGTGTGTGTGTGTGTGTGAGCGAGAGCCCGGCTGTGTGTGTGTGTGAGCCTGGCTCTGTGTGTGTGTGTGTGTGTGTGAGAGAGAGAGAGAGAGAGCCCGGCTGTGTGTGTGTATGAGCCTGGCTCTGTGTGTGTGTGTGTGTGTGTGAGAGCGAGAGCCTGGCTGTGTGTGTGTGTGAGCCTGGCTCTGTGTGTGTGTGTGTGTGTGAGAGCGAGAGCCTGGTTGTGTGTGTGTGTGTGTGTGTGTGTGTGTGTGTGTGTGTGTGTGTGAGCGAGAGCCCGGCTGTGTGTGTGTGTGAGCCTGGCTCTGTGTGTGTGTGTGTGTGAGAGCGAGAGCCCGGGTGTGTGTGTGTGTGTGTGTGTGTGTGTGTGTGTGTGTGTGAGCGAGAGCCCGGCTGTGTGTGTGTGTGAGCCTGGCTCTGTGTGTGTGTGTGTGTGTGAGAGCGAGAGCCTGGTTGTGTGTGTGTGTGTGTGTGTGTGTGTGTGTGTGTGTGTGAGCGAGAGCCCGGCTGTGTGTGTGTGTGAGCCTGGCTCTGTGTGTGTGTGTGTGTGTGTGAGAGAGAGAGAGAGAGAGCCCGGCTGTGTGTGTGTATGAGCCTGGCTCTGTGTGTGTGTGTGTGTGTGTGAGAGCGAGAGCCTGGCTGTGTGTGTGTGTGAGAGCCCGGCTCTGTGTGTGTGTGTGTGTGTGTGTGAGAGAGAGAGAGAGAGAGCCCAGCTGTGTGTGTGTGTGTGTGTGTGTGTGTGTGTGTGTGAGAGAGAGAGAGAGAGAGCCCAGCTGTGTGTGTGTGTGTGTGTGTGTGAGAGAGAGAGAGAGAGAACCCGGCTCTGTGTGTGTGTGTGTGTGTGAGAGAGAGAGAGAGAGAGCCCGGCTGTGTGTGTGTGTGTGAGCCCGGCTCTCTGTGTGTGTGTGTGTGAGAGAGAGAGAGCCTGGCTCTGTGTGTGTGTGTGTGTGTGAGAGAGAGAGAGAGCCCGGCTCTGTGTGTGTGTGAGCCCGGCTCTGTGTGTGTGTGTGAGAGAGAGAGAGAGAGAGAGAGAGCCCGGCTCTGTGTGTGTGTGATATACTGATTTCAGCAGCCGGTGGGGTGTGTGTGTGCGCGTGTGTGATTGTGACGTAGTGGGGGTACTTGCTGGGCTGTGGTGACCCCTGCTGTCTGCAGCAAGACCCAGCAGGGAAAACCTCACTATGCAAAGGTAATGCCAAACTTGTTGAACCAGTGGCCAGACACCCCCCATGGAGAGGAACAAAGGAAGGTGGAGGCTGCCCTGGCTGGGGGGCAGGGCTGGAAGAGGGTTAGTGAGTTGTTGGCTGGAAGCATGGAGGAGACAGCCTAGGGAAGGGGCTGGAGTTTAGGGGTCCAGTCTCCCCCATCTCAAGGGGGCCTGAGGCATCCTAGCCCAGCTCTGTGACCAGATTCCATCTGTGCTGTGCTGTATCCTGGAGAGGCAATAAACAACCTCCATTACACCAGCTGGTGCAGTCTGTTTGTGCCATTTCGGGGTGCAGGAGACGGGGGACCCCATCGCGCCGTCACAGTGATACACTCTGATTTCAGCAGCTGTTGTGCGACATGCCTGGCGGGCCGGGCACTGTAAACCAGGCGGGACGTTGCTGGCGCAGCATGAAACGTGCTTGTTCCCCAGCAGGTACCTAACCAGCGTGTCCTCGGCGGCTTGTGACCCGGCTCCCGGCCCCGACAGCTCCGTGCCGGGCAAGGAGGAAAAGCCGGCCGTGGGGGTCTGGGTTCACTGCCTGGCCCCCAACTCGTCTCCCCTCACGCCCGTCAGGACGGGGGTCCATTGTCCCCCCAGACCGCCATGGGAGGCTGCGACTCGCTAGGGCCGGACTAGGCCCTTCTGCCGAATGTGGGGGCCCTGCCTCGGGCCCGTCTGTCCCCAGCCCCCTCACGCCACCTGCCCCCATGCAGCCCGGCCCAGCGGAGCCAGAACGCCGGGGGCCCACCTCACAGGATGGTTAACTGGTTGACCGGTGAACCCACACACTAGGGAGCGCGGGGCCGGGCGCCCGCAGCCTGGAGGCGCTTGGTCCAGAGGGCTGCCAATCCAGCAATTCACTGAAAAGAGCCCTCCCCCCGGTCCCGGTGCTGCAGGATGGACCTGATGGGGCAGGGATGGGCGCCGAGTCGTCCAGCGCCCGACCCGCGGGGCACTGCCCACTGCAGGTATTAACGCTGCACTCGGCGGGCGTGGCTGCTTCGCCCACTGCCCAGCAGGGAGCAGGGCCCCGGGACACGCCAGCGCCAGGTGGGGCCGCAGAACAGCCCCCAGGCTGGGCCGGGAGAGCGGAGGGACGGAGAGTCCCATGGGGGGCGGCCCCGCGCTGAGCCCCCTGGGTGGCTCCTTCCCAGCCCCGTCAGCACAGAGACTCCACTGGGAGCCAGCCAGTCCTGGTCACAGCCCAGAGGACACAAGGGCCCCCCCACAGGCTGCGGCTGCAGGAAGGCATCCCCCAGACAGCACCAGACCCCGCTGAAGTGGGCGGAGTTTTGGGGGAGGGGCGGGGCCTGGGGGAGGGGATTTGGAGGAAGGGGCGGGGAAGGGGCGGGGCCTGAGGGAGGGGGCGGGGATTTGGAGGAAGAGGCGGGGAAGGGGCGGGGCCTGGGGGAGGGGGCGGAGAATTGGGGGAAAGGCGGGGAAGGGGGCGGTGCTTGGGGAAGAGGCGGGGAAGAGGGCGGGGCCTGGGGAGGAGGCGGGGATTCGGGGAAAGAGGCGGGGAAGGGGGCGGTGCTTGGGGAAGAGGCGGGGCCTCAGGGACGGGCCAAGGGAAGGCGTCTGTCCGTGGTGGGAACCACTGAACCGAACTGCAAGGGGGGCGGAAACCCCTTTGAGCCAGGCTGGGATTCGGGGCTGCCGTGGGGGGGGGGGCGCTGGGACTGGGGCTCCTGCCGGGGGGGGGCGCTGGGACTTGGGGCTGCTGCCGGGGGGGGGGGGGCGCGCGCTGGGATTCGGGGCTGCCGTGGGGGGGGGCGCTGGGACTTGGGGCTCCTGCCGGGGGGGGGGGGGCGCGCGCTGGGATTCGGGGCTGCCGTGGGGGGGGGGGCGCTTGGGGCTCCTGCCGGGGGGAGGGGGGCGCTGGGATTCGGGGCTGCTGCCGGGGGGGGGGGGCGCTGGGACTTGGGGCTCCTGCCGGGGGGGAGGGGGGCGCTGGGATTCGGGGCTGCTGCCGGGGGGGGGGGCGCTGGGACTTGGGGCTCCTGCCGGGGGGGGGGGCTGGGACTTGGGGCTCCTGCCGGGGGGAGGGGGGCGCTGGGATTCGGGGCTGCTGCCGGGGGGGGGGGCGCTGGGACTTGGGGCTCCTGGGGGGGGGCGCTGGGACTCGGGGCTGCTGCCGGGGGGGGGGGGGGGCGCTGGGACTCGGGGCTGCTGCCGGGGGGGGGGGGGGGCGCTGGGACTCGGGGCTGCTGCCGGGGGGGGGGGGCTGGGACTCGGGGCTGCTGCGGGGGGGGGGGCCGCTGGGACTCGGGGCTGCTGCCGGGGGGGGGGGGCGCTGGGTCTCCCCTGGGTTTGTAAATATTTCCCGGGGCTCCGCTGCAGACGGCTCCGGCAGAATTTCCGCCCTGTCCGAGAGCCCCTATTGCCCCCCCCAGCGCTAGCCATGGGGGGGCGGGGCCGGGAGGGGCTGTGCGGGCGGGGCGATGAGCCGGGAGCTGCCAGCATCGCCCCCCCCCCCGGCTCTGGGGCAGGTCTGTGCCCGGGGGCACGCAGCCCCCCCCCCCCCCCCCCCGCGGCCTGCCCGAGCGCGGCAGCTGCTCCCCCCGGGCGCTGCGCTCGGCTCCGCGGGGGCTCGGTCCGGGGCAGCCGGGGTCCCTCGGAATCCACCGGGTGCCCAGAGTCCGCCCCCAGCTGCGAAGGGCAGGCCCGGGGGGGGACGACGTGTCCCCCGAGCCTGCAGCCCAGCCCGCGGGTAGCTGCCCCGGCCCCCTCCGGAGCCTTGGAGCCCCCAGACCCTGCCCCCCTGCCCCTGCCCGGCACGTCCCACCAGCCCCATCCCACCCCTGGCCCCTCCTCCCCTATCCCTGCCCTGAGCATCCCACCAGCCTCGTCCCACCTGAGGAGCAGCCAGGCAGCAGCCCTGCTCTCCCTCACACATGGCCAGGCCCGTGGCCCCGGCTAGAGGCCCCCCAGCCCCCTGCAGACCAGAGCGGAGGGGCCGTGGCCCAGGGGCCGGAGCTGCAGATGCCAAGCCCTGGGCTGGGGAATCACCTGGTTTGGTTACAGCGTGTGGGCGCCAAGGTGCCCGGTTTGCACCCAGACCCGCTGCCGGAGCATCTGGGTGATGGGGAGGAGCGACCAGTGCCAGGGTGCACCCGCCTGGGGCCCCTCCGGGCCCCGCCTCGGCCCCCCAGGTCCCGCCTCCGCGCAACTTGGGGCCTCCCCCGGGCTTCACCTCTGCACCCGCCTGGGGCCCCTCCGGGCCTCGCCTCGGCCCCCCAGGCCCCGCCTCCGCGCAACTTGGGGCCTCCCCCGGGCTTCACCTCTGCACCCGCCTGGGGCCCCTCCGGGCCCCGCCTCGGCCCCCCAGGCTCCGCCTCCGCGCACCTTGGGGCCTCCCCCGGGCTTCACCCCTGCACCGACCTGGGGCCTCCCCAGCGCTCCGCCCCCGCCTGGGGCGGGTGGGATGGGTTCTCTGCAGCCTGGCTGTCCCACCCCCCTGAGCCAGCTCCCAGCATGGAACAAGCGGGCCACACGTCACAGAAATCCCCTTACTGCCCCCCAGCAGTCACCCGCCCCCTGGAATCCTACAGCCCACACTGGATGGGGCCCACGTCCTGACCCCCACCTCTGGCCTCCCTGCGCTCAGCAAACGACCAGGGCAGCCGGACTCAGGGCAGCCGCCCCTGCCGGAACAGCCCCCGCAAGCCTGCAGCCAGACCTCCCCCAGCACGGAGCCCGGTGTCCTGCACCTGCCAGGCAGCAGCCCCCCGCTGGCTCTGGCTACAGGCAGTGACCAGGGTCCTGTGGGGTCCATCTGGCCACTCCTCTAGGTCCCCCCCCATCAGCACCTCGGTGGGCAAGTGCGGGTGCACCCCCACTTCCTTGGGGCCTCCTTGGCCCCCCATTTCAGATGCACCCTGGCTACAGGCACCTTAAACGGGGACCCGTCTATGCCCTTCAGGGTCAGCTGAGCGTGGGGTAGTATCCGGTCTGGGGCCACTATGTCGGATCGGGTCAGAGTCACCTCCGCCCCCGTGTCCCAGAAGCCCGTCACCTTCCTACCATCCACCTCCAGGGGTATGAGGCACTCGCTCCGCAGGGGCCGTCCTGCCCCCACCCGGTAAGAAATCCGCCTCCTGAGAATCAGACCTCCCAGGGGAGGTGCACTGAGCATCCTTCCCCTCTCTCTGAGCTGAGGTTTGCCTGCCAGCCCCTGCCTCTGGGGCAGCCTGCCCTTCCCCCCGCCCCAGCCAGTTAACCCTGGAAAGTCCCCGGTCCTGGGACCTGGTGCACTGAGCCCTCTTGTGGCCTTTTTGCCCACAGCGATGGCAAGTTAGGCTTTGGGCTGTCTCTGTCCAGGGCCTGGCTGGTTCTCTGGGGCACAGACGACCTGTTCCTTGGTCTCGCCCCGTAGTTGACTCCCTCCGTCGCTCAGCCGAGATCCGGTCTCTGCGCGGTTCCCTCTCTCTCCGGGACTCCCGTTCACACCCGGACCGGCTCTCCGTGAACTCATCCGCCAGTCTCCCAGCCTCCTGGGGGTTCTCTGGTCTCCGGTCCTTGAGCCACAGCCTCAGTCTGGGTGGGCACGCTTCATAGAACTGCTCCATCAGGACCAGCTTGAGCAGCTCCTCTGCGGCCTGGGCTCCGACTCCAGACACCCACTTGCGGCCGTATTGCGCCAGGCGGGAGGCCAGGTCCACATAGGTCTCCCGTGGCCCTTTCTGTACCCCCCGGAACTTCTTCCTGTACATCTCGGGGGTCAGCCCGAACTTGTGCAGCAGGGCCTCCTTGACTCGGTTGTAATCCCCTGGCTGTAGGTCCTCCAGCTGACTGAGCACTCCGGCCGCCTCCTGGCTCAGTGCGGGGATGAGCTCCTGCAGCCAGTCAGCTGGGGGGACCCGTTGCAGTCCACAGGCCCTCTCAAAGGAGCTGAGGAACCCGTCTATGTCGCCCACATCCTTCAATTGGGCCACCACGAGCCTCTCCAAGCGTCTGGCAGCCCTGGGGCCCATCCACTCTGGGCGCATTTGGGGCCCCGCCGGTTCTCCGCTCTGCCATGGCCAACTCATGCTGTCGCTGCCTCTCTCGGTCCTGGCGGTCCCTCTCTCGGTCCTCTACTTCCAATTCCTTGATCCATAGCTGGATCTCCAGCCGCCGCAGCTCTGCTGGGCTGGCTCCTGCCCTACGCGGACTACAGCTTGCAGGGCTTCCTGGGGAAGCTGTCCCGTCTCTCCAGCAGGCTCCAGTGCTCCGCCCCCTCTCAGAGCCTGACACACTCCGATGTGGGGTCTGGCTGCTCCCCACGGGGACAAGATCCTGGCCCTGTGGCTGGTCATTCTCCTCCAGCCGGGCAATCAGCTGGGCCTTGGTTGCTTTCCGCACAGGCAAGCCCCTCTCTCTGCACAGCCCCACCAGCTCTGCCTTCAAGAGTCGGGCGTAGGCCATCTGCCCGCTGGGCCCCTCGGTGCAGACTCACCAGTCTAGTGCTGCAGCGCCCCACGATTCCCAGGAACCGCTTCGCTCTGTCTCCAGCACGCCTGGCTCCAGGGCTCTTGCTTCTACTACGCCTTGTCGCTCGCTGCTGGAAGCTCCATCCACGGGGTGCAGTGGATCCCACTCCTGACACCAGTGTGACGGCGCGTTGGGGGTCCCCCATCTCCTGCACCCCCAAATGGCATGAACAGACTCCACCAGCCAGTAGAACAGGGGGAGTTTATTGCCTCTCCAGGATACAGCCCAGCACAGATGGAATCTGGTTCCAGGGCAGGCCTAGGATGCCTCAGCCCCCCTAGAGATGGGGGAGACTGGACCCCTAAATTCCAGCCCCTTGCTTAGGCTGCTTCCTCCATGATACCAGACAGAAACTAAAACCCTCGTCCAGCCCTGCCCCCCAGCCAGGTGCTGGTCTCCGCCCCCCTCCCTTTGTCTCTCCCTGGGGGGCTGAGCCTGGGTGTCTGGGTTAATCCACATTGGGTGAGTCAGGGTACGTCTACACTACAGCGCTAGTTCGAACTAACTTAGTTCGAATTAGTTAATTCGAACTAAGCTAGTTCGAACTAACGCATCTAGAACTAAAAACTAGTTCGAACTAGCGTTTTGCTAGTTCGAACTAGTAAGTCCACATTGAGTGGACTCTGAACAGGGCTTAAGGATGGCCGGAAGCAGTGCCGGCAGGGCATAAAAGGAGGACTTAGAGCATGGAGATGCTGTCTCAGGCTAGCCGAGGGCTGCGCTTAAAGGGTCCCGACCCCCACCCCGGACACACAGTTCTAAGGGGTGCCCCGCTTGCAAAGAAGTTCTGGCTTGGAGTGCCCTGAGTGCCCACACTGGGCACATCACACCACTCGGCCATCAGCCCGGCTGCACTTGCCGCAGGCTGCCATCTGCGGAGAGGGAGTAATTGGGGGGCTGCAGGAGAGCTTCCACCCCCAGAAGCCCGCAGAGCCAGCCCAGTCCTCCCCATCGGGGGCTCGTACCCCATTCCTCCCTCACCTCCTTCCACTTACCCTTCCTTAGCCCCCCTTCTTATTGATGTACAAAATAAAGATAACGTTTCTTCCAACATTGACTCTGTCTTTATTGAAAAAAAACTGGGGGAGACTGGGAAAAGGAGGTGGGAGAGGGGAAGAGAAAGGCTGGGAGAGGGGAGGGCAACTAACATGATCAGGGGTTGGGAACAGGTCCCATATGAAGAGAGGCTACAGAGACTGGGACTTCTCAGCTTAGAAAAGAGGAGACGGAGGGGGGACAGGATAGAGGGCTCTAAAAGCAGGAGTTGGGTGGAGAGGGTGCATACAGAAAAGCTCTTCATTAGTTCCCATAAAGAAGGACTAGAGGACACCAAAGGAAAGGAATGGGTAGCAGGCTTGAAACTAGTAAGAGAAAGTTGTTGTTGTTGTTGACAAAGCAAATAGTTAACCTGTGGAACTCCTTGCTGCAGGAGGCTGTGAAGGCTACAACTAGAACAGAGTTTAAAGGGAAGTGAGATAAAGTGATGGAAGTTGGGTCCATGGAGTCCTATTAGCCAGAGGGTAGGAGTGGTGTCCCTGCCCAAAGTTTGTGGAAGGCTGGAGAGGGATGGCACGAGACAAATGGCTTGGTCATTGTCTTCGGTCCATCCCCTCCAGGGTCCCTAGGGTTGGCCGCTGTTGGCAGACAGGCTACTGGGCTAGATGGACCTTTGGTCTGACCCAGTACGGCCATTGTAAGCTCAGGGTCGGGGGTCTCAGTGGACCCCCTTGATTTTCATGCACACCTGTTCCTGGGTGGCCAGGCTGGCAGCTCTCCTGCCCTAGACGGCCACTTTCCTGTGCCTAGTGAGGAGATCGTGGACGAGGTCCACGATGTCCGCACTAGCCCAGGAAGGTGCCCGCCTCTTGCGGTCCAGGGCAAGCTCCCGGGAGCCGCCAGCCTGGTCCCGGCAAGAGGGGGTGGGCTGGGGGGCATCGGGTGGGTGGCTCTGTGCCGTGCCAGGTGCAGGGTCTGCTAGCTGGGTGCTGGCAGGCTTGCACCTGGCACGGGCACCGTAGCCAGCCCGTGCCCCTTTAAGGGGTCCGGGGCCGGGAGGGGGGCATAGAGTTTCCCTGGTGTTGGCCAGAGTGGCCACCAGGGAAACCTGGGGAGGGCTAGCCTCCCACTAGTTCGAACTAAAGGGCTACACAGCCCTTAGTTCGAACTAGCTAGTTCGAACTAGGCGTTAGTCCTCGTAAAATGAGGTTTTCCTAGTTCGAACTAAGCGCTCCGCTAGTTCGATTCAAATTCGAACTAGCGGAGCGCTAGTGTAGCGCCTATTAAAGTTAGTTCGAACTAACGTCCGTTAGTTCGAACTAACTTTGTAGTGTAGACATACCCTCAGAGAGAATCTCCCATCCCAGCGCAGGGGGACCCCGGTCACAGAGCAGACAGCCCCCCACTGCACCACAGGGCGTCAGGTCAGCGGCCCAGCCCCTCCCCCTCCCCTCCCGAGCACTAATCCCCCCGCAGAGCGAATGGGACTGGCTGGGGCCGATCCACACGGCCAGGCCTTGCCCAGTGAAAACCTGCAGGCACAACTTGCAATGGCTGAGCCTGTCCCCCCCCCCCCTGTGTCTGCAACTGGGGGCCTCCCTTGTGTGCAGCCGGGAGTGGGAGCTGTGCAAAAATCATTAACGCAGCGCAGGGAATGTTCAAAAGAGAACATCTGTTTCCTGTGTGCACGTGTGTGTGCATGTGTGTGCGTGCCGGTGTGCTCGTGCATGCGTGTGTGGTTGTGCGTGCGCTGGTACATGTATGTGTGTGCTTGGGCATGCATGTGCGTGCGTGCCTGTGTGCTTGTGCATGCGCGTGTGGTTGTGCGTGCGCTGGTACATGTATGTGTGTGCTTGGGCATGCATGTGTGTGCGCGCGTGTGTGCTCGTGCTGGAGTGTGCGTGTGCTGCTTTTCAGGTGGCGATGTCAATAAATGCGGCATTTCGCCTTTCCCCTGAAAAAGATTCTGCGAGCGTCTAATCAACCCCGACGCACCCCGCGCCCTTCACCCGCCACTAGAGCTCAGCCACGTCCACCAGAAACCCAGGGCCATTTCCCCGAGTTTCAAGCCCCGCTTTGTCAGCCGCACGGGTCTTGGGTGGCGGGTCTTTGCCCATGGAAGCGTCTGCCCTGCTAAATTGGCTGGTTGCCACGGGCGGCTCGCTCCTTGTGCAGATACGGACGGACACGCTCCCGGATGCGTCCCCCCTGCGCCCGGGCCGGGCCAGAGAAGGGGCTGCCGTGTGCGGGTCCGGGGGGGGAAACGCTTTGGTTGGAATTCTCCCCCTAGAGCAAATGGCCGGAGCCTCCTCCCCCGCCACGGTCGCATTCCCGCAGTCAGGGTAGACGCCGGCTCCTTGCAGCCGTGGCCCGGGTGGCTGGGGCCCGTGGGCATCGCCGGGGCCCTGTACGGACGCACTTGCCTGATACCGAAATACGAATTCCCGCTTCCCAAGAGCGGTTCTTCCCGCTAAGCCCCGCCCCTCTCCCCCCCGGCCACGCCCGGGACACGAGACTCTGCCAACGGCCTGGGATGCAAACGCCCCCCTGCCCACCCAGGCCACGGCCGTTCCCCGGCGGCCCCACGCCTCTCGGCGGCGCGAGGGGAGGGCCGGGCCCCGCAGGCAGAGGCAGCGAGCTCCCCGTGCTGGGCGCGTTAGCCCAGGGGTCAGGCAGGCCTGTGGCAGCAGATGGAGAACGGCAAATGCTGCTTAAAACAATTCAATCAAAGCAGCCTGGCTGGTTAGCGCCGGCCTCGCGCTCGCTGCAGGTGGCTCGGGGACGCCCGCCTGGGGCAGGGGGATCCGGGGGAGGGGGGCGCTGACCCGGCCGGCTCGACCTTACAGGCAGAAGGGCAGAACCCCGGCCTCAGCCCATGACCCCAGGCAGCAGGAGCACGTGGGGCCGACGGGAACTGGGAATTCCTGGGGTCAGTGCAGCAAGGGGCTGGAGGACGCAGCTCAGAGCCATTCGGGGCACCCCTGCCCTGCTCCCCAGGGACCCGGCAGGGCCGTTCTCCAGAACCCGCAGCCCCGCCAGACCTCACCCTGCAGCCCTGCCCCCCCCGCTCTGCCCCTCGGGTTCCCTCCCCCCGGCTCCCCCACTCTGCCCCTCGGGCTCCCTCCCCCCGGCTCCCCCACTCTGCCCCTCGGGCTCCCTCCCCCGGCTCCCCCAGCCCTCCCCCACTCTGCCCCTCGGGCTCCCTACCCCCGGCTCCCCCAGCCCTGCTCCCCCAGCTCTGCCCCTCGGGCTCCCTCCCCCCGGCTCCCCCTGTCCTCCCCCTCGGGCTCCCTCCCCCCGGCTCCCCCAGCCCTGCCCCCCAGCTCTGCCCCTCGGGCTCCCTACTCCTGGCTCTGCCAGCTGGAGCCCCTCCAGTCCTGTCCCTTGGACCCCTCAGCCCCCAGCTCTCCCAGCCCAGGACCCCCCAGCTCTGCCGCTCAAGCCTCCCTACCCTCGGTCTTCCAGCTCTGGGCTCCCCACAAACCCAGCTCCCAGCCCCCATCACCGAGCGGGCGCCAGCTGAGCTGAGCTGGGCGAAATCCCATGGAGATTTTGTGAGGTGGCAGAAGGAGCAGCCTGACCAGCTGGGGGGACGGGGGGGGGGGGGAGCGCAGCCTGTCTCCCTGCAGGGTGGCTGGAAAGCTGCTCTCCACAAGAGCCTTGCAGAGAATAACAGCCTGGCGGAGGGGGGGGGGGGTGCTCTACAGGGACCGACGCTGGTTCCGGTTTCCCTGACAGCCTCTGGTTGCACGGGGATCTGGCAGGCACACGAGAGGCAGGCGCACAGGGATCTGGCAGGTGCACGGGGGCAGGCAGGCACACGAGAGGCAGGCGCATGGGGATCTGGCAAGTGCATGGGGGCAGGCAGACGGGGATCTGGCAGGTGCACGAAGGGCAGACGCACGAGGGGCAGGTGCACGAGGGGCAGGCGCACGGGGATCTGGCAAGCACACAGGGGCAGGTGCAGGGGGATCTGGCAGGCGCATGGAGGGCAGGCGCATGCGGGGCAGGCGCACGGGGATCTGGCAGGCGCACAAGGGGCAGGTGCACAGGGATCTGGCAGGCGCATGGGGATCTGGCAGGTGCACGGGGATCTGGCAGGCGCACGGGGATCTGGCAGGCGCACGGGGATCTGGCAGGCGCACGAGAGGCAGGCGCACGGGGATCTGGCAAGTGCATGGGGGCAGGCAGACGGGGATCTGGCAGGCGCATGGAAGGCATATGCACAAGGGGCAGGTGCATGAGGGGCAGGCGCACGGGGATCTGGCAAGCACACGGGGGCAGGTGCAGGGGGATCTGGCAGGCGCACAAGGGGCAGGCACACGGGGATCTGGCAGGTGCAGGGGGATCTGGCAGGCGCACAAGGGGCAGGCACATGGGGATCTGGCAGGCACACGGGGATCTGGCAGGCGCACGGGGATCTGGCAGGTGCACAAGGGGCAGGCACACGGGGATCTGGCAGGCGCAGGGGGATCTGGCAGGCGCACAAGGGGCAGGCGCATGGGGATCTGGCAGGCGCACGGAGGGCAGGCGCATGGGGATCTGGCAGGCGCACGGGGATCTGGCAGGTGCACAGGGATCTGGCAGGCACACGGGGATCTGGCAGGCGCACAAGGGGCAGGCGCACGGGGATCTGGCAGGCGCACGGGGATCTGGCAGGGTGCACGGGGATCTGGCAGGTGCACGGGGATCTGGCAGGCGCACGGAGGGCAGGCGCATGGGGATCTGGCAGGCGCACGGGGATCTGGCAGGCGCATGGGGATCTGGCAGGCGCACGGGGATCTGGCACGGTGCACGGGGCGGGGGGCCTGGCACTGCAGCAGGAGCCTTGGGACTAGGGCACGTGGGGTCGCAGGCAGCTGTCTCAGGGACGTCTCGGAGCAGCGCGGAGCCGGGGACCAGGCCGGCCCAGGGGCCAGGGCCGTGCACAGCAGCCGGAGGAGGGCTGGCGAGGGGCCGGAGGAACGCCTGGACCAGAGTGGGGCAAGCCGAGGAGAGAGACCCCGACGGGCCTGGCCTGCGCAGGAAACACCCGGGACTCCAGCCTGAGGAACATGCCCCTCCTGCCACAGGCTGCAGAGGCGCTTGGGGGCTGGGCCCCCGTCTCTCTGGGCAGCAGAGGTTGGCCCCATAAAAGCTCCCACCTCCCCCAGCTCATTTTCGGGAGCTGGGAGGGGCAGAACCCGCCCCTCAGTACCGCTCCCCCTCCCCGGCGGGTGGCTGTTTGGAGGAGACACCGGAGAATCCCCCCAGCCCGTGGCAGGCGGGGCTGGAGGGCTGCTGCTCCGGGACAGGTGGGCGCCGGGTTTTGGCCTGGCCGCGTCCCCTTCCCAGCGACCCCTCCCGCCTCGGCCGGCCACTGAGCGGAAACCCCTCCCTCCTGTGGCACTTACAGCCCGAGCGTCACCTCCTCACCTTCCCGGGGCTGAGCTAAACGGATTGCGCGTAAGTCGCTCGTGGCCAGGCGGGAGCCCAGACCTTGACTTGCTCTTGGAGCCTCCTGAGCCCTCGCGCCCGGCCAGCGCCCTCCCCCCACGCCGGCTCCCTGCCCGACGGGGCCTTCTCAGCCACACACTGCTGCAGCCCCCTCCCGCAGCGCCACGCCCCCAGGGCCCCCCAGGTCTGGCCTGCCTGCTGGCCTTGGCTCCCACCCGGGTTTGTAAAGGTAGTTGGGCCTTGTGGCGCCCAGCTGACTTAGGACCCTAAATCTCATTGGTCAAAGGGACTTAGGCACTTTGGAGCCACATTCCATTGATGGTAAATGGAACGTTGGCTCCCTTTTGAAAGTGAGCAGGCTCCTAAACCCGCTAGGCATTGCACCGTGGCACGCAGCCAGGCACGGACACCTCTAGAAAGCGGGGCCTGGTGCGGGTCGGAGTCGTGGCCCCCAGCCTGACAACGGGCCCTGGGTCCGCGGGGCCTCGGGGAAGCCTCAGCGCGCGGCTCGTGGGAGCCCGGCGGAACCGGTGTGGCCAGGCCGGCTTTGCCAGCAGCTCACGTCTCTGCCAGGCCCAGCGGGAGGGAATCCAGCCGGAGGGAGGGCAGTGACCGTCGCCGGCCCCATCACAACAGCTGGAGCAGCCCCACGGGGGTCACAAGTCAGTCCCCAGGCCTCCGGCCTCCTGCAGCCAGCCCTGCGGGCACCCCCGGGCCCCACCGCGGACGAGCCACCAGGGCAAGTGCCAGGCCCCGGAAGGCCCGTTTCCGGGGTGGGGGTCCCTCTGCGAGAGCCAGCGTCATGCTGCAGGGCGGAGGGACGGGGCCGTTACCTCCAGTGACCACGTCCCCGGGGGCAGAACCCTCCTCCCCAGAGCAAGCCGTGGCTGCCAGTGATGTGGCCAAGGGGGCCCGAGGGGGCGGGGCTGCCCCTGCATGAGGCCTCCCCCCAACCAGAGCCAGGGCAAAGTCTCCAGCCAGCGCCCCTGCAGGGGAACAACGGGCTCCTCCCCAGCATCAGGCGCCTCCCAGCCCCGGGCTGCGTTCATATCCATGGGGTGGGCTGGGCAGGGGCTAGCCAAGGAGAAACCCTGGGACCCCTGGGCAACATGGCTGGGGCGACTCCTCGGGCTTCCACACCTGAGGTACCCTCCCGGGGGAAGGCCCCCCCCCCGCTGCAGGGAGCCCCCCTACCACCCCGGACAGAGCCCTGGAGCCCACAGCGCCCCGGCACCTGCCCCAGCCTGCGGCCCCTCCCCTCCCCAGCAGCCCCCTCACCTCTCCGGCTCGTAGCCGGCCTGCAGCAGCCGGGCACTGTACCTCTGCGCCGCCGTCTCGTGTCCCGCGTGCAGCGGGGCGCAGCCGTTCAGCGTCCCCGGGCGCCGCAGCCTCTGCCCGGGCCGCGCGGGCTCCCGCAGGTCCCCCACGATCAGCCGGTAATCATAGTGGGGGGGCTCCCAGCCCGGAAACGGGCTCCCAGGCTGCGGCTGCTGCCCCTCCATGGGCTCCGGGAGCCTTCCCGAGGGCTGGGCACCGGGCAGCGGGGCAAGCGGGCGGGGCTGGAAAGGTCAGTCGGGGGCAGGAGCCTGGCAGGGAGGGGCGCACGGGAACCGGGCAGGAGCGCACTGGCCCGTGGAGGGCGCACAGGGATCGGGGCAGGCGCAGGCAGGAGCGCAGGGCCCTGGAGAGGGGCGCACGGTCCGGGGAGGGGCCCAGGAAGGGCGCGCAGGGATCGGGGCAGGCGCAGGCAGGAGCGCACGGGCCCGGGGCGGGCGCACGGTCCCGGGAAGCAGCCGGCTTCGGGCTCGGTGTCCCGGGAGCTCCGGCGCAGGGAGGAGCCGGGGAGGGGTGGGAGGGTGTCTGGGCCGGTGCCAAGTCCTCAGTCCCCGGGCGCAGGGCGGCGATCGCCCCCCAGAAGCGACTCCGGCCGCGGCGTGCGCGGAGCGCCCCGGCGAACCTGCCCCGGCCCGGTGGCTCCTCCCTGCCCGGCCCCGGCAGCAGCTGCTGGGCAGGGCGGGGAGGCTGCCGGGACTCCGTGTCCAGGGGATTTACACTCCGCTATCTCCTCCGCCCTCCCGCTTGCACGCCCGGGCCGGGCGGCCTCCTCCCACGCGGGGCCGGGGAGCGAAGGGCGCAGGCCGGGCAAAGGGGCGCGGGGGGCCGGGCGGGCGGGGCGGGCGGGGCGAGCCCCGCGGGGACTCCCGGTGGAGGACAACAGCCTGCCACTGCTACCCGCCGAGAGAGCTGCAGCCCGTGGCTGTGGGGCACTGCCCCCTGCAGAGCCTGTTCAGCACCGTTCCCCAGAGCCCTCCCCAGCCTCGTCCCCTGCCCTGACAGGGAGAAACTGAGTCACGGGCAGGCTACCCCCCCCCCCACCCAGCAGGAGCGCTGGGAACACGCCCAGCACCCTTATACTCTGCCCCCTTCGAGAGCACCCACCCCCAGCCCTGGCCAGCTGGAAGGGAACCCAGGAGTCCTGCCCCCCATCAGTTCCCCTGGGGCCCCTTGCCAATGGGCCGGGGCTTTCCCAGCACTTGGGGTGGGCGCGGGGGAGGGCGGGCGAAGGCAGCCCGCGGATGGCTGGCAGCGTGGCAGTAACGCCTGCTCCGTGGGCGTCTTCGCGCCGGCCGGTCCGCCAAGCCTGGCTCAGGTGTGGGAGCTCCGGGCAGGGCTCAGGCCTGGGCGCTCGGGTGTGAGCGGCCAGCCCCCCGGCCCACATGCTCTCAGCCCCAGGCGCTGGGACTCAGCGATTCCCTCCGGTCCCAGCTGCTTGGCTCAGCCAAGGTCACAGCCACATTGCACCAAGATAGGCCTGTGTTTGGGATCCTTGAGCTAATCCGCCCAGCATGGTCAACAACAACAACACTGCCCGACGCGCGAGCTCAGGAGACGCTGCTGGGAGTCACTGCGGCAGCTCTCCCGGAAACCAGACGCCAGGCCTAGAGACCCCCCCTGAGTCCCCGGCCCGGCCTAGAGACCCCCCTGAGCCCCCGGCCTGAACCAGAGACCCCCCTGAGCCCCTGGCCTGGCCCAGACACCGACCCTGAGCCCCCGGCCCGGCCCAGAGACGCCCCTGAGCCCCCAGCCCAGCCCAGACACCGACCCTGAGCCCCCGGCCCGGCCCAGAGACCCCCCTGAGCCCCCGGCCCGGCCCAGAGACCCCCCTGAGCCCCTGGCATGGCCCAGAGACCCCCCTGAGCCCCCGGCCTGAACCAGAGACCCCCTGAGCCCCCGGCCCAGACACCCACCCTGAGCGCCCGGCCCAGAGACCCCCCTGAGCCCTCAGCCCAGACCAGAGACTCCCCTGAACCCTGGCCCAGCCCAGAGACCCACCCTGAGCCCCTGGCCCAGCCCAGACACCGACCCTGAGCCCCTGGGCCAGCCCAGAGACCCCCCTGAGCCCCCAGTCTGGCTGAGAGACCCCCCTGAGGCCCCGGCCTGAACCAGAGACCCCCCTGAGCCCCCGGCCCGGCCCAAAGACCCCCCTGAGCCCCCGGCCCAGAGCCCAGGATCTGGGCGGGGAAGAGCGAGCTGCTGACTGGGGCTGGAGGTGCGGTGGGGCCGGGGTGCTGGGTGTAGCTGGGTTTGGGGCTCAGGGCACAGAGGGGCTGGGAACCGGAGCTGCCCCCTGCTTTGTTTTCACTGCCCCAACCTGCGCTGAGAAGCCAGCTCCGTTTGGGGGGCAGCCCGGCCCCCTCCCCTGCTGTGCCCACGGAGCAGAGCAGCTCCCAGCCTGGTCCCAACACACCCCACTGGGCAACCGGCTTCACTCCTCAGAACTGGAGAGGTCATGTGTGTGTGTGTGTGTGTGTGTGTGGAGGGGGAGGGTAGGTAGGGCGGTGGGGGATGTTGTGTGTGTGTGTGTGTGTGTGTGTGTGGAGGGGGAGGGTAGGTAGGGCGGTGGGGGATGTTGTGTGTGTGTGTGTGTGTGTGTGTGTGTGTGTGTGTGTGTGTGGAGGGGGAGGGTAGGTAGGGCGGTGGGGGATATTGTGTGTGTGTGTGTGTGTGTGGAGGGGGAGGGTAGGTAGGGCGGTGGGGGATGTTGTGTGTGTGTGTGTGTGTGTGTGTGTGGAGGGGGAGGGTAGGTAGGGCGGTGGGGGATGTTGTGTGTGTGTGTGTGTGTGTGTGTGTGTGTGGAGGGGGAGGGTAGGTAGGGCGGTGGGGGATATTGTGTGTGTGTGTGTGTGTGTGGAGGGGGAGGGTAGGTAGGGCGGTGGGGGATGTTTTGTGTGTGTGTGTGTGTGTGTGTGAGGGGGAGGAGAGGTAGGGTGGTGGGGGATGTTGTGTGTGTGTGTGTGTGTGTGTGTGGAGGGGGAGGGGAGGTAGGGCGGTGGGGGATGTGTGTGTGTGTGTGTGTGTGTGTGGAGGGGGAGGGTAGGTAGGGCGGTGGGGGATGTTGTGTGTGTGTGTGTGTGTGTGTGTGTGTGTGTGTGTGTGTGGAGGGGGAGGGTAGGTAGGGTGGTGGGGGATGTTGCGTGTGTGTGTGTGTGTGTGGAGGGGGAGGGTAGGTAGGGTGGTGGGGGATGTGTGTGTGTGTGTGTGTGTGTGTGTGTGTGGAGGGGGAGGGGAGGTAGGGCGGTGGGGGATGTTGTGTGTGTGTGTGTGTGTGTGTGTGTGTGTGTGTGTGTGGAGGGGGAGGGTAGGTAGGGCGGTGGGGGATGTTGTGTGTGTGTGCGTGTGTGTGTGGAGGGGGAGGGTAGGTAGGGCGGTGGGGTGTGTGTGTGTGTGTGGAGGGGGAGGGTAGGTAGGGCGGTGGGGGATGTGTGTGTGTGTGTGTGTGTGTGTGTGTGTGTGTGGAGGGGGAGGGGAGGTAGGGCGGTGGGGGATGTGTGTGTGTGTGTGTGTGTGTGTGTGTGTGTGTGTGTGGAGGGGGAGGGTAGGTAGGGCGGTGGGGGATGTTTTGTGTGTATGTGTGTGTGTGTGGAGGGGGAGGAGAGGTAGGGTGGTGGGGGATGTTGTGTGTGTGTGTGTGTGTGTGGAGGGGGAGGGGAGGTAGGGCGGTGGGGGATGTGTGTGTGTGTGTGTGTGTGTGTGTGTGTGTGTGTGTGGAGGGGGAGGGGAGGTAGGGCGGTGGGGGATGTTGTGTGTGTGTGTGTGTGTGTGCGTGTGTGCACGCGTGCTGGGCAGGGCGTTCGGTGGGATCTGGGCAATGTAGCTTGGGAGCTGCGCACGGAACAAGACTTATTCCGCACATGGGCGGGGCGAGTGAGAGGGGACAGAGGCCCTGTGTCTCGCTGGGCCCTGGGGAATTCTGGGAGCCTGAGAGGAGGTTCGGGCCCCCGGCACAGAGATCCCGTGCTGGGCCGGGGGGCGCGACCCGCAGTCTGGCAGGAGGGGTGCAGCCTGCCCCAGCTGTGCAGAGGGGGCCCCTGGAGCTGGGCGGCTGCGGGCTGCTCCCGCCCCTGGCAGGGCCTGGCACCTCTCTGACCCGCCGCTCTGCCCCTAGGAGCCCGGTGCCCCCCGCCCTGGCAGGGGCTGGTTTAGAGCCCTCAAAACGAGGGGCCGGTTGCTCGTGCCGAGCCGAGGGAGGTCGGGTTCCCGCCCCAGCTGGGACCTGCAGCCTGTCTCCCCCAGGCCAGACGCCGGCGCCCCACAGTCAGTCCCAAGACCCATGGGCCTCACCCTCCAGCCCCCCAGGGGGTTTCCAGGCCCCAAAGCTGGGGGTCTAAGTGCCAACAGGGCCTTGTCATGCCCCCCCACTTCTCGCTGGATCTCGGCTGCCCGTCTCCACGCCAGGGCCCCAGGTGTGTGTCCTGGTGGGCCCTGGCGTGGAGGCCGGACCAGGACAGCTGCCCCAGGCCTCGCGTTTTAGGGGGACGTGGGCTCCGGGGCGGCCTGGGGGGCTAGCAGGGGCCTGGCACCACAGCAGCAAACGAGCCAGCCCCAGCCTGCCGCACCCCACTGGCTCCCGGCACCACTCGGAGGGGGAGGGAATTGGGGTGGGGCTGGCGCCAAGTCCCTCTGCTGCCAGCACCAGCCCCCCCAGCCATCAGGCCCCCCCGAACTCCGTGTGTCCCCAAAATGCAGGGAAATATCAGCCAGGCCCAGGGGCCCCTGTAGCTGCCGCCTGCGTCCCCCTGGGTGTGTTATTCCGTGGGCAGGCAGCGGCTGGGCTCTCTGGCCGGGGGTCAGTATTGGGGGCTCTGGGTGTGCACAGCCCAGGCCCTGCAGCCCGCGGGGAAGTGGCCAGGGAGCAAGGAGCAAGCCCTTCCCAGCAGCCTGCTGCTCTAACGCACCAAGAAGGCTTTGCCGGGTGGCTAGAAGGTTTTGAACCTGGGACCAGAGCCCTGATGTTGGCAGAGCACCGGGTACAGGTAGCAGTAGTAGGCTGTTAGCCTCAGGCCCATAAAACCCAGAGGTTACATCCCGCGGGTAGCAGTAGTAGGCTGTTAGCCTCAGGCCCATAAAACCCAGAGGTTACATCCCGCGGGTAGCAGTAGTAGGCTGTTAGCCTCAGGCCCATAAAACCCAGAGGTTACATCCCGCGGGTAGCAGTAGTAGGCTGTTAGCCTCAGGCCCATTAAACCCAGAGGTTACATCCTGCGGGTAGCAGTAGTAGGCTGTTAGCCTCAGGCCCATAAAACCCAGAGGTTACATCCCGCGGGTAGCAGTAGTAGGCTGTTAGCCTCAGGCCCACTGAACCCAGAGGTTACATCCCGCGGGTAGCAGTAGTAGGCTGTTAGCCTCAGGCCCATTGAACCCAGAGGTTACATCCCGCGGGTAGCAGTAGTAGGCTGTTAGCCTCAGGCCCACTGAACCCAGAGGTTACATCCCGCGGGTAGCAGTAGTAGGCTGTTAGCCTCAGTCCCATTGAACCCAGAGGTTACATCCCGCGGGTAGCAGTAGTAGGCTGTTAGCCTCAGGCCCATTGAACCCAGAGGTTACATCCCGCGGGTAGCAGTAGTAGGCTGTTAGCCTCAGGCCCACTGAACCCAGAGGTTACATCCCGCGGGTAGCAGTAGTAGGCTGTTAGCCTCAGGCCCACTGAACCCAGAGGTTACATCCCGTGGGTAGCAGTAGTAGGCTGTTAGCCTCAGGCCCACTGAACCCAGAGGTTACATCCCGCGGGTAGCAGTAGTAGGCTGTTAGCCTCAGGCCCACTGAACCCAGAGGTTACATCCCGCGGGTAGCAGTAGTAGGCTGTTAGCCTCAGGCCCACTGAACCCAGAGGTTACATCCCGCGGGTAGCAGTAGTAGGCTGTTAGCCTCAGTCCCACTGAACCCAGAGGTTACATCCCGCGGGTAGCAGTAGTAGGCTGTTAGCCTCAGGCCCATTGAACCCAGAGGTTACATCCCGCGGGTAGCAGTAGTAGGCTGTTAGCCTCAGGCCCACTGAACCCAGAGGTTACATCCCGCGGGTAGCAGTAGTAGGCTGTTAGCCTCAGGGCCACTGAACCCAGAGGTTACATCCCGCGGGTAGCAGTAGTAGGCTGTTAGCCTCAGTCCCATTGAACCCAGAGGTTACATCCCGCGGGTAGCAGTAGTAGGCTGTTAGCCTCAGTCCCATTGAACCCAGAGGTTACATCCCGTGGGTAGCAGTAGTAGGCTGTTAGCCTCAGGCCCACTGAACCCAGAGGTTACATCCCGCGGGTAGCAGTAGTAGGCTGTTAGCCTCAGTCCCATTGAACCCAGAGGTTACATCCCGTGGGTAGCAGTAGTAGGCTGTTAGCCTCAGGCCCACTGAACCCAGAGGTTACATCCCGCGGGTAGCAGTAGTAGGCTGTTAGCCTCAGTCCCATTGAACCCAGAGGTTACATCCCGCGGGTAGCAGTAGTAGGCTGTTAGCCTCAGGCCCACTGAACCCAGAGGTTACATCCCGCGGGTAGCAGTAGTAGGCTGTTAGCCTCAGGCCCACTGAACCCAGAGGTTACATCCCACGGGTAGCAGTAGTAGGCTGTTAGCCTCAGGCCCACTGAACCCAGAGGTTACATCCCGCGGGTAGCAGTAGTAGGCTGTTAGCCTCAGGCCCACTGAATCCAGAGGTTACATCCCGCGGGTAGCAGTAGTAGGCTGTTAGCCTCAGGGCCTCTAAACCCAGAGGTTACATCCCGCGGGTAGCAGTAGTAGGCTGTTAGCCTCAGGCCCACTGAACCCAGAGGTTACATCCCGCGGGTAGCAGTAGTAGGCTGTTAGCCTCAGGCCCACTGAACCCAGAGGTTACATCCCGCGGGTAGCAGTAGTAGGCTGTTAGCCTCAGGCCCACTGAACCCAGAGGTTACATCCCGCGGGTAGCAGTAGTAGGCTGTTAGCCTCAGGCCCACTGAACCCAGAGGTTACATCCTGCGGGTAGCAGTAGTAGGCTGTTAGCCTCAGGGCCACTGAACCCAGAGGTTACATCCCGCGGGTAGCAGTAGTAGGCTGTTAGCCTCAGGGCCACTGAACCCAGAGGTTACATCCCGCGGGTAGCAGTAGTAGGCTGTTAGCCTCAGGGCCTCTAAACCCAGAGGTTACATCCCGCGGGTAGCAGTAGTAGGCTGTTAGCCTCAGGCCCACTGAACCCAGAGGTTACATCCCGCGGGTAGCAGTAGTAGGCTGTTAGCCTCAGGCCCATTAAACCCAGAGGTTACATCCCGCGGGTAGCAGTAGTAGGCTGTTAGCCTCAGGCCCACTGAACCCAGAGGTTACATCCCGCGGGTAGCAGTAGTAGGCTGTTAGCCTCAGGCCCACTGAACCCAGAGGTTACATCCCACGGGTAGCAGTAGTAGGCTGTTAGCCTCAGTCCCACTGAACCCAGAGGTTACATCCCGCGGGTAGCAGTAGTAGGCTGTTAGCCTCAGGCCCACTGAACCCAGAGGTTACATCCCGCGGGTAGCAGTAGTAGGCTGTTAGCCTCAGTCCCACTGAACCCAGAGGTTACATCCCGCGGGTAGCAGTAGTAGGCTGTTAGCCTCAGTCCCATTGAACCCAGAGGTTACATCCCGCGGGTAGCAGTAGTAGGCTGTTAGCCTCAGTCCCACTGAACCCAGAGGTTACATCCCGCGGGTAGCAGTAGTAGGCTGTTAGCCTCAGGCCCACTGAACCCAGAGGTTACATCCCGCGGGTAGCAGTAGTAGGCTGTTAGCCTCAGGCCCACTGAACCCAGAGGTTACATCCTGCGGTAGCAGTAGTAGGCTGTTAGCCTCAGGCCCACTGAACCCAGAGGTTACATCCCGCGGGTAGCAGTAGTAGGCTGTTAGCCTCAGTCCCACTGAACCCAGAGGTTACATCCCGCGGGTAGCAGTAGTAGGCTGTTAGCCTCAGGCCCATTGAACCCAGAGGTTACATCCCGCGGGTAGCAGTAGTAGGCTGTTAGCCTCAGGCCCATTGAACCCAGAGGTTACATCCCGCGGGTAGCAGTAGTAGGCTGTTAGCCTCAGGCCCACTGAACCCAGAGGTTACATCCCGCGGGTCGCTGGGGGTGACCATGCCAAGGGTGCACGAGGCTGCTGCCTGTGTTCTTGGCAGCTCCCAGGCCCTGCCCCTGGCGCCCCAGGCTGAGCGGGCCCCTGCCCGGCCTCCTGCGGGGGGAGCCGCCCGAGCAGCTGTTGCTGAGTCCGGAGGAGTAGAGATGCCTGCGATGTGCAAACAAGCGACACTATCTGGCCCGGCCCTCCCTGCCCAGCTTGGCCCCCGCAGCCTTCTCACCACTCCAGCTGCTGGTTGGGGGCGGGGGGAGGCAGCGCGGGCATCAGCCAGGCAGGGTCCCTGGTAAGCCCCCTGCCCCCGGCCGGGCACTGTCTTTGCCCACAGGCTGCCGAGCGCAGTGGGGGGCAGCGGTGGGATACCGGGCTGCAGCTGAATACCAATCCCTTGGACCCAGGGGCACTGGGACGTGTCCCCCCCCCCCCCCAGGCAGCTGTCTTCAGCGTCTGTGGGCCCTGGAAAGCCGGTCAGTGGGGCCGTGGCTGCGCTCCCGCCCTGCCCCATCCCTCGGGTGCGTCCCGTCCGACTGGTGCGTGGGCAGGACGGGATCCCACCGCTGCCCCTCCGCCCAGGGAACGCCGGGGGTGCTGCTCCAGATCCGGGAACGATTGGTCTAGAGCCTCCTGGGCCATTCCACTCTGGGCGTGCCGGGGGGTGGCTTGGACTTCACTCTGAATTCCCCCCCCCGGCGATACCGCTGCCCACGGCGGAGCCCGGCGCTGGCTGTGCCGCCCATCGCACGGGGCCGGGGATCTGGGAACCGCGTCCCCAGCCGCCGGCAGCCTGGTAACGCCGAGTGTGCGTGGGGCCGGCGGCCTGGGGCGCTCCCGGGCGGTGCAGCTGCCTTGGCGACGCTCCCGGGGGGATTAGACACAAACACACAAAGCCCCGCGGGCCCGGCCCAAGCCTCTTAGCGAGCAATCCGGGCTCAGCCGCCACTCGCAGGCCAGGGACACTGGGGGGATTACCCCACCCCGCCGGGCACACCGAGGGGCACAGCTGGCACCAAGCCCTCCGACCCCCCCGGCTCTCACGCCGGCCTGTGTCCGAGCCCCCGGGCACCCCAGGGCGACCCCTCAGCCGTGTTTGCTCCCAGGAAGAGCCAGGCCCTCCTGCCCATCCCCCACTTTGCACCCCCAAGGGGGAATATCACTCTGGGCCTGTGAATGCAACCTTGCCCCCAAACCTCCTCCCCCTCCATCCCAGGGAGCAGGGCACAGGGAAGGGGGGAGAGGGGACATTGCAGTTCAGAAGCCTGTGGAAATTCCCAACCGAGAGGAATTTGGGGGTAAAATCCTGAGTGACCCCAAGATTGTGGGGTGAAATGCTTCGAAACGGAGAGTGGGGGTTTCTCTCGCTGCAGAACAACTTCACCTGGGCTGGGGCAGGCCGAGCTTCCTGGCACGGGCGTGATGGGCCCGTGTTACACCACGCACCTGTGTCCACACCTGTGCGACAGCACACGCCTGTGTCCGCGCCCGTGCAACAGCACACGCCTGTGTCCGCACCCGTGCGACAGCACACGCCTGTGTCCGCACCCGTGCAACAGCACACGCCTGTGTCCACACCTGTGCGACAGCACACGCCTGTGTCCGCGCCCGTGCAACAGCACACGCCTGTGTCCGCACCCGTGCAACAGCACACGCTTGTGTCCGCACCCGTGCGACAGCACACGCCTGTGTCCGCACCCGTGCAACAGCACACGCCTGTGTCCGCACCCGTGCGACAGCATACGCCTTTGTCTGCATCCGTGAGCCAGCACGCACCTGTGTCCGCACCCATGTAACTGCACGCACCTGTGTCCACACCCGTGCGACAGCACGCACCTGTGTCCGCAACCATGTAACTGCATGCACCTGTGTCCACACCTGTGCGACAGCACGCAGCTGTGTCCGCACCCATGTAACTGCATGCACCTGTGTCCGCACCCGTGACTGCACGCACCTGTGTCCACACCCATGCAACAGCATACGCCTTTGTCTGCATCCGTGAGCCAGCACGCACCTGTGTCCGCACCCATGTAACTGCACGCACCTGTGTCCGCACCGTGACTGCACGCACCTGTGTCCACACCTGTGTGACTGCATGCACCTGCGTCCGTACCCGTGCGACAACATGCACCTGTGTCCTCACCCATGTGACTGCATGCATCTGTCTGCACCCGTGTGACAACGCGAACCTGTGTACGCACCCATGCGACAGCATGCGCTTGTGTCTGCACCCGTGTGACTGCATGCACCTGTGTCCACACCCGTGCGACAGCACGCACCTGTGTCCGCACCCATGTAACTGCACGCACTGTGTCTGCACCCATGTGACAACACGCATCTGTGTCTGCACCCATGTGATACCATGCACCCGTGTGACAGTACGCATCTGTGTCTGCACCCATGTGATAACATGCACCCGTGTGACAGCACGCATCTGTGTCTGCACCCATGCAACAACATGTGCCTGTGTCCTCACCCATGTGACAGCATGTGCCTTTGTCCGCACCTGTGAGCCAGCACGCACCTGTGTCTGCACCCGTGTGACTGCATGCACCTGTGTCTGCACCCTTGAACCAGCATGCGCCTGTGTCCGCACCTGTGTGACAGCACCCACCTGTGTCTGCACCAGTGCAACAGCACGCATCTTTGTCCGCACCTGTAAGCCAGCATGCACCTGTGTCTGCACCCGTGTGACTGCATGCACCTGTGTCCGCATTCATGTGATACCATGCACCTGTGTGACAGCACACGCCTGTGTCCGCAGTGTGACGGCGCGTTGGGGGTTCCCCGTCTCCTGCACCCCGAAATGGCACAAACAGACTGCACCAGCCGGTGGAATAGAGGAAGTTTATTGCCTCTCCAGGATACAGCCCAGCACAGATGTAGTCTGGCCACAGAGCTGGGCTAGGATGCCTCAGGCCCCCTTGAGATGGGGGAGACTGGGCCCCTAAACTCCAGTCCCTTCTCCTAGGCTCTCCTCCATGCTCTCCCACAGTCTAACTAAATTCCCTTCCAGCACTGCCCCCGCAGTCAGGGCAGCATCCACCTTCCTTTGTTCCTCTCCATGGGGGGTGTCTGGCCACTGGTTCAACCAGTTTGGCCTTACCTCTGCCTAGCGAGGTTTTCCCTGCTGGGTCTTGCTCCAGACAGCAGGGGTCACCACAGCCCAGCAAGTACCCCCACTACGTCACAGTTCTCCCCCCTCCGAGAGCGAACTGAGCAGGGTCACTCCGCTCGTGACCTAGGGAAGTTCGGGTCCTCTGCGTGGGAACCCGCCCCGGGGACATGGGTGCTCCCCTTGACTCGGGCCGGCCGTGGCAAGGCCCCACATGAGCTGGCTTCCCTCTGTCCACTCGCCGCCCCGCTCCAGGGCGACTGGCGCAGGCCTGTCCTCGGGGGTCACACCCACCCTTCCGCTGGCCTTGATCTCTGGCCAGGGTCTCTCGGGCCGGGGCCATGAGCCCAGTGAGCCTTCTCTGGACAGCCAGGGCGGCTTCCACCCCCGAAGCTCCATCCAGGGAGGTCTTCCCCTCCCATAACTCTCTCAGCAAGCCCAGAGGGTCTATCTGGGGTAGAGACCCCCAAGCCGCTTTCCTCCTGTCTTGGGCCTTCCCGCCCCTCTGGCAGGAGTCACAGGACCGGCAGTACCGCTGCACGGCTGTAAAGATTCCCGGCCAGTAGAAGTGCTGGAGCAGCTTCAGCCGGGTGCTCCGGATCCCCCGGTGGCCCCCAACGGGGACGTCGTGGGCCAAATACAGCAGCTTGAGGCGATACTTTCGGGGGACGACCAGCTGCCGCTGGACCCCCCATGCCCTCGCCTTCCTGGGGGGGAGCCACTCACGGAACAGGAGTCCACGCTCCCGCAGGAATCTCTCCTGGCCACCTCTCCCCCGGGGCTGAGCTGCACGGAGGCCAGCCTGATCCCTCAGCCTCTGCAAGGAGGGGTCTGCCTGCACCTCAGCCTGGAATTCAGCTGCTGAGGCAGGGATCAGGACCTGTTCCCCACCTTTGTCTAGGTCCGGAGTCCCAGCCTGGCTGGACCCCGTGTCCACTGGGATGGGACCCTGAGGACGCTGCCCGGAGTCCTTCCCTGGACCCACGTTGTCAGCCCCCCGCTGGCTCTGGCTCCGGGTAGTGACTAGAGCCCGCTGGGATTCATGGGGCCACTCCTCTAGGTCATTCCCCATCAGCACCTCGGTGGGCAAGTGCGGGTGCACCCCCACTTCCTTGAGGCCTTCCTTGGCCCCCCATTTCAGATGCACCCTGGCTACAGGCACCTTAAACGGGGACCCGTCTATGCCCTTCAGGGTCAGCTGGGTGTGGGGTAGTATCCGCTCCGGGGCCACTATGTCGGATCGGGCCAGAGTCACCTCCGCCCCCGTGTCCCAGAAGCCCGTCACCTTCCTACCATCCACCTCCAGGGGTATGAGGCACTCGCTCCGCAGGGGCCGTCCTGCCCCCACCCGGTACACGGAGAAATCCGCCTCCTGAGAATCAGACCTCCCAGGGGAGGTGCACTGAGCATCCTTCCCCTCTCTCTGAGCTGAGGTTTGCCTGCCAGCCCCTGCCTCTGGGGCAGCCTGCCCTTCCTCCCGCCCCAGCCAGTTAACCCTGGAAAGTCCCCGGTCCTGGGACCTGGTGCACTGAGCCCTCTTGTGGCCTTTTTGCCCACAGCGCTGGCAAGTTAGGCTTTGGGCTGTCTCTGTCCAGGCCCTGGCTGGTTCTCTGGGGCACAGACGACCTGTTCCTTGGTCTCGCCCCGTAGTTGACTCCCTCCGTCGCTCAGCCGAGATCCGGTCTCTGCGCGGTTCCCTTTCTCTCCGGGACTCCCGTTCACACCCGGACCGGCTCTCCGTGAACTCATCCGCCAGTCTCCCGGCCTCCTGGGGGTTCTCTGGTCTCCGGTCCTTGAGCCACAGCCTCAGTTTGGGTGGGCACGCTTCATAGAACTGCTCCATCATGACCAGCTTGAGCAGCTCCTCTGCGGTCTGGGCTCCGACTCCAGACACCCACTTGCGGCCGTATTGCGCCAGGCGGGAGGCCAGATCCACATAGGTCTCCCGTGGCCCTTTCTGTACCCCCCCGGAACTTCTTCCTGTACATCTCGGGGGTCAGCCCGAACTTGTGCAGCAGGGCCTCCTTGACTCGGTTGTAATCCCCTGGCTGTAGGTCCTCCAGCTGACTGAGCACTCCGGCCGCCTCCTGGTTCAGTGCGGGGATGAGCTCCTGCAGCCAGTCAGCTGGGGGGACCCGTTGCAGTCCACAGGCCCTCTCAAAGGAGCTGAGGAACCCGTCTATGTCACCCATGTCCTTCAATTGGGCCACCACGAGCCTCTCCAAGCGTCTGGCAGCCCCGGGACCTTGGGGCCCATCTGCACTTGGCGCAGCCGGTGCCCCGCCGGTTCTCCGCTCTGCCATGGCCAGCTCATCCTGCCGCTGCCTCTCTCGGTCCTGGCGCTCCTTCTCTCGATCTTGGCGCTCCCTCTCTCGGTCCTGGCGGTCCTTCTCTCGGTCCTCTACTTCCAATTCCCTGATCCGCAGCTGGATCTCCAGCCGCCGCAGCTCCGCTGGGCTGGCCCCTGCCCTAGATGGGCTACGGCTTGCAGGCCTCCCGGGAGACGCTGTCTCATCTCTCCGGTGGGTTCCAGCGCTCCTCCCCCTCTCTGAGCCTGACACACTCTCAGGGGGGGTCTGGCTGCTTCCCCTGGGGACAAGATCCTGGCCCTGTGGCTGGTCGTTCTCTTCTAGCTGAGCAATCAGCTGGGCCTTGGTTGCTTTCTGCACAGGCAAGCCCCTCTCTCTGCACAGCCCCACCAGCTCTGCCTTCAAGAGTCGGGCGTAGGCCATCTGCCCGCTGGGCCCCTCGGTGCAGACTCACCAGTCTAGTGCTGCAGCGCCCCACGATTCCCAGGAACCGCTTCGCTCTGTCTCCAGCACGCCTGGCTCCAGGGCTCTTGCTTCTACTGCGCCTTGTCGCTCGCCGCTGGAAGCTTCATCCACGGGGTGCAGTGCATCCCACTTCTGACACCAGTGTGACGGCGCGTTGGGGGTCCCCTGTCTCCTGCACCCCGAAATGGCACAAACAGACTGCACCAGCCGGTGGAATAGAGGAAGTTTATTGCCTCTCCAGGATACAGCCCAGCACAGATGTAGTCTGGCCACAGAGCTGGGCTAGGATGCCTCAGGCCCCCTTGAGATGGGGGAGACTGGGCCCCTAAACTCCAGCCCCTTCTCCTAGGCTCTCCTCCATGCTCTCCCACAGTCTAACTAAATTCCCTTCCAGCCCTGCCCCTGCAGTCAGGGCAGCATCCACCTTCCTTTGTTCCTCTCCATGGGGGGTGTCTGGCCACTGGTTCAACCAGTTTGGCCTTACCTCTGCCTAGCGAGGTTTTCCCTGCTGGGTCTTGCTCCAGACAGCAGGGGTCACCACAGCCCAGCAAGTACCCCCACTACGTCACACAGCACACGCCTGTGTCCGCACCCATGCAACAGCACGCGCCTTTGTCCGCACCCGTGAGCCAGAACGTACCTCTGTCTGCACCCGTGTGACTGCATGCACCTGTATTTGCACCCATGAGTCAGCACGTGCCAGTGTCCACACCTGTGTGACTGCATGAGCATGTGTCTGCAACTGTGTGACAACACGCACCTGTGTCCGCACCCGTGTGACAGCACGCACTTGTGTCTGCACCCGTGTGATACCATGCACCCGTGTGACAGCACGCGCCTGTGAACCCACCCGTGTGACAGCACTCGTGTGATACCTTGCAACCGTGTGACAGCACGCGCCTGTGAACACACTCTTGTGACAGCACTCGTGTGATAACTTGCACCCGTGTGACAGCACGCGCCTGTGAACACACTCTTGTGATAGCACTCGTGTGATACCTTGCACCCGTGTGACAGCACGCGCCTGTGAACACACCCTTGTGATAGCACTCGTGTGATACCTTGCACCCGTGTCCACCACGCCCGGCACGCCAGGGTCAGGGTCGCTGTGCAAGGCATCTTGTGGGGGCTCCTCTGAAGCCGCAGCCTTTGCTGGCTCGTGTTGCCTGGGGCCACGTGCTGGGCGCCGGGACGGGCGGTCGCCTGGTTTGCCGACAGGGTCGCGTTCTCGCAGGTCCCGAAGCCCAGCCCAGGCCTGTCCCAAAGGGGCCGCGCGCTGCTGAGCGAGACGCTGATCCGGCAGGAAGGGCGCCTGGAGAACCCTGGGCGGGCGGGGGGGGGGGGGGGGAAGCAGCAGGGACTCCCTGCCCTAGACTCTCCGGCTCCTCTTTCCAAGCTGGGCCGGACCCTGCAAGAGGAGGGACGGAGCCCCCCGCCCTGCCCCCCTGCCCCCGCCCTGCCCCCGCCCGGCTCCCCTGCCCCCGGCCCCCGCCCGGCCCCCACCTGGCCCCCCTGCCCTCGCCCGGCTCCCCTGCCCCCGCCCGGCTCCCCTGCCCCCGCCCGGCCCCCCTGTCCCTGCCCAGCTCCCCTGTCCCCGGCCCCCACCCGGCCCCCCTGCCCCCGCCCGGCCCCCCGGCCCCCGCCCGGCTCCCCTGGCCCTGCCCCCGCCCGGCCCCCCTGCCCCCGCCCGGCCTCCCTGCCCCCGCCCCGGCTCCCCTGCCCCCGCCCGGCTCCCCTGGCCCTGCCCCCACCCGGCCCCCCTGCCCCCGCCCGGGTCCCCTGGCCCCCGCCCGGCTCCTCTGCCCCCGCCCGGCCCCCCTGCCCCCGCCCGGCCCCCCTGCCCCCGCCCGGCCCCCCTGCCCCCACCCGGCTCCCCTGTCCCCGGCCCCCACCTGGCCCCCCTGGCCCCCGCCCGGCTCCTCTGCCCCCGCCCGGCCCCCCGGCCCCCACCCGGCTCCCCTGGCCCCCGCCCAGCCCCCCTGCCCCTGCCCGGCCCCCGCCTGCAGGAGCAAAGGCAGCGGCGGGCGCTGGGGCCTGGCAGGGCCCTGCCCGAGGGAGGACCGTGGGCGGACTGCAGAGGCCTGCATGGGGTCACCCAGCCGCCCACGCCGTCCTGGGGCCATTTGCGACTGGCGGCCCCTGGCTCGTGCCCCCCGCCAGCGCCCGGAAGCGAACGCCCAGCGGGTGGCCAGTGAGTTGCTGGGGGGCTGCCCGTTGGGGGCCTCGTATTGCGTCCTGGGGGCAGACAAGTGACCGCGGCAGCCTCTGCCCTGCTCGGCCGATCTGCTCCAGACGGGTCAGTCGCGGCGCCCCCAGCCCTGAAAAGCCAGCCAGGCTCGGGGGAGTGAGGGGGGAGCCCCTCCGCTGTGGCTCTGTGCCAGCCTGTTCCGTGTCTGCAAACCCACCCAGGGCGTGGGGCAGTGCGGGCGCCACAGGGGCCTAGGCTGAGGGGGACCCTGGGGTTGCACGGGGGGGTCACAGCGTGTCAGGGGTCCCTGACCCTGCCCCCCACCTCAAGCCAGAGGGGACTCTCCGGCGGCAGGTAGAACGGAAGGGTTCTTGGCTCATCCTAGCCCAGCCCAGACCGGCTCTTCCCCCAGGCCCTGCCCCCAGCCCCCAGGGGTTGTGAGCTCCGGGGTCTGGGCCCCACACACCTGGGAGTCCTGCCCCGACAGCAGCAGGGACGGCACCCAACCTCCAAAGCAACACAACCCGCTACCTCACAGGGGCTTTGGGGGGCACAGACTAAGGGGGCTCGGGCCTTAGGGGGCCACTGGCTGAAGCAGGGGATGGGGGCTCATGGGGAGGGGGCTCATGGGTGGCATGGGGTAAAGTGCGTGGGGGGGTCTGGGATGTTAGGGGGGCACTGGCTGAAATGAAGGCACCTGGGATCTTGCAGGTGTTGAGGCCTCATGGGGGCAGAGGCAGAAGTGGGGGGCTGGGGGCTTGTGGGGGCAGAGGCAGAAGTGGGGGGCTGGAGGCTTGTGGGGGCAGAGGCAGAAGTGGGGGGCTGGGGGCTTGTGGGGGCAGAGGCAGAAGTGGGGGGCTGGGGACTTGTGGGGGCAGAGGCAGAAGTGGGGGGCTGGGGGTGTCAGGGAGCAGGGCGGAAGCAGGGCTCTGTGGTCTCATGGAGGCAGAGGCAGAAGTGGGGGGCTGGGGGCTTGTGGGGGCAGGGACAGAGGCAGAAGTGGGGTGCTGGGGGTTTGTGTGGGGCAGAGGCAGAAGTGGGGGACTTGTGGGGGCAGGGGCAGAAGTGGGGGGCTGGGGGTTTGTGGGGGCAGAGGCAGAAGTGGGGCACTGGGGGCTTGTGGGGGCAGGGGCAGAGGCAGAAGTGGGGGGCTGGGGGTTTGTGTGGGGCAGAGGCAGAAGTGGAGGTTTGGGGGCTTGTGGGGGCAGAGGCAGAAGTGGGGGGCTGGGAGTTTGTGGGGGCAGAGGCAGAAGTGGAGGTTTGGGGGCTTGTGGGGGCAGAGGCAGAAGTGTGGGGCTGGGGGTTTGTGTGGGGCAGAGGCAGAAGTGGGGGGCTGGGGGCTTGTGGGGGCAGGGGCAGAGACAGAAGTGGGGGGCTGGGGGCTTGTGGGGGCAGGGGCAGAGGCAGAAGTGGGGGGCTGGGGGCTTGTGGGGGCAGGGGCAGAGGCAGAAGTGGGGGGCTGGGGGCTTGTGGGGTGCTGGGGGACTCGTGGGGCATGGGCCGATATATATGGAGGGCTGGGGTCTCGCAGGAGCTGGGGGCTCCCACGAGCAGGGCTGAAGGGGGCGCTAGGGACTCGTGGGGGGCTGGGGGCGGGCGGAGGACGCAGGCTGCCCCTCCCCCCCCGGGCCTGCAAGGGAGCCGACCCCCCACACCCCGCTCCGCCCTGCCGGGGGTCCGGACTCCAACCCCGCGAGCGGCTCCGGGGCGCCCCCAGCCAGAGTCCGTGGCCGGGAACCGACCGGCCCAGACGGGAGCTTGTGGGGCGGCGCCCTCTAGCGGCTACGGGCCGCAGTGCGCCCCCTTAACCGGGCCCGATCCTGTGACCGAGTCCCCCTGGTGCCCAGACCCGCCTGCCCTGGGCTCCCCTCTGCCCGCAGCGCCCAGCTCCCACCCGGCAGCCCTGCCCCCCTGCGCCCCGCGGGCCAGGCTGAGCGGCATCCGTGTCTCTGCCCCCCTCCCCCCCCGCTGGCAGCAGGGACCTGGGCGTAACACGCCCCCCCCTCCGCCCCCCCGCTGCCAGCAGGGACCTGGGCGTAACACGCCCCCCCCCTGCCCCCCTGCTGCCAGCAGGGACCTGGGCGTAACACGCCCCCCCTCCGCCCCCCCGCTGCCAGCAGGGACCTGGGCGTAACACGCCCCCCCCTCCGCCCCCCCCGCTGCCAGCAGGGACCTGGGCGTAACACGCCCCCCCCTCCGCCCCCCCCGCTGCCAGCAGGGACCTGGGCGTAACACGCCCCCCCCTCCGCCCCCCCCGCTGCCAGCAGGGACCTGGGCGTAACACGCCCCCCCCTCCGCCCCCCCGCTGCCAGCAGGGACCTGGGCGTAACACGCCCCCCCCCTCCGCCCCCCCCGCTGCCAGCAGGGACCTGGGCGTAACACGCCCCCCCCCTCCGCCCCCCCGCTGCCAGCAGGGACCTGGGCGTAACACGCCCCCCCCTCCGCCCCCCCCGCTGCCAGCAGGGACCTGGGCGTAACACGCCCCCCCCTCCGCCCCCCCCGCTGCCAGCAGGGACCTGGGCGTAACACGCCCCCCCCTCCGCCCCCCCCCGCTGCCAGCAGGGACCTGGGCGTAACACGCCCCCCCCTCCGCCCCCCCCGCTGCCAGCAGGGACCTGGGCGTAACACGCCCCCCCTCCGCCCCCCCGCTGCCAGCAGGGACCTGGGCGTAACACGCCCCCCCCTCCGCCCCCCCCGCTGCCAGCAGGGACCTGGGCGTAACACGCCCCCCCCCCGCCCCCCCGCTACCAGCAGGGACCTGGGCGTAACACGCCCCCCCCTCCGCCCCCCCCGCTGCCAGCAGGGACCTGGGCGTAACACGCCCCCCCCTCCGCCCCCCCGCTGCCAGCAGGGACCTGGGCGTAACACGCCCCCCCCTCCGCCCCCCCCGCTGCCAGCAGGGACCTGGGCGTAACACGCCCCCCCCTCCGCCCCCCCGCTGCCAGCAGGGACCTGGGCGTAACACGCCCCCCCCCCGCCCCCCCCGCTGCCAGTAGGGACCTGGGCGTAACACGCCCCCCCCTCCGCCCCCCCGCTGCCAGCAGGGACCTGGGCGTAACACGCCCCCCCCTCCGCCCCCCCGCTGCCAGCAGGGACCTGGGCGTAACACGCCCCCCCCTCCGCCCCCCCCGCTGCCAGCAGGGACCTGGGCGTAACACGCCCCCCCCTCCGCCCCCCCGCTGCCAGCAGGGACCTGGGCGTAACACGCCCCCCCCCTCCCCCCCCCCCGCTGCCAGCAGGGACCTGGGCGTAACACGCCCCCCCCTCCGCCCCCCCCCGCTGCCAGCAGGGACCTGGGCGTAACACGCCCCCCCCTCCACCCCCCTGCTGCCAGCAGGGACCTGGGCGTAACACGCCCCCCCCCTCCGCCCCCCCCGCTGCCAGCAGGGACCTGGGCGTAACACGCCCCCCCCTCCGCCCCCCTGCTACCAGCAGGGACCTGGGCGTAACACGCCCCCCCCTCCGCCCCCCCCGCTGCCAGTAGGGACCTGGGCGTAACACGCCCCCCCCTCCGCCCCCCTGCTACCAGCAGGGACCTGGGCGTAACACGCCCCCCCCTCCGCCCCCCCCCGCTGCCAGTAGGGACCTGGGCATAACACGCCCCCCCCTCCCCCCCCCCGCTGCCAGCAGGGACCTGGGCGTAACACGCCCCCCCTCCGCCCCCCCCGCTGCCAGTAGGGACCTGGGCGTAACACGCCCCCCCCCGCCCCCAGCGCCCCGCTGCACGTGTCCGGGCCGGGCACTGACCCGCAGGAGACTCCCCACCCCCTGCCCCTTCCAATCAGGGCGCTGGAGCCTTTCCCAGAGCCCCCTGCCACGGGGACGAGTCGCCCGAGTGACCTGCCCCCCAGGCGGTGTTTCTCTGCCCCGCGGCCGCCCTGGCTCACCAGCCTCTGCCACCCCGCCACGGCCCCGCCGGGTCCCTCTCCGCCCGCCCCGGAGCTGGAGGCCAGGGCGGTGGGGAGGGGAGGGGAGGGTGTTGGAGCCCGGCCTATCTAAGGGCCAAGGGCGTCCAGGCAGGCCGGGGGGGGGGGCAGCATGGGCTGGGCAGGAGGGCTGGTGGCAGCGTCACTCCGCACCCGAGGGCACGGGTCAGGGTGCAGCCGGCCCTGCTCCCCGCGCCCTGCAGCCGGGAAGCTCCGGGCACCAGCCGGCTGGCCTGGGAGGCTGCTGCCTGCCTGCCCGGCTGAGCGGGGAGGCCCTGGCCAGGCCCCAGCGCCCGGCAGCCCTTTGCCCTGGCCCAGCAGCTGTCTGGGTGGAAGGTCTGGCCAGGCCCCGGGGCTCGCTCAGTGTGGCTGGACGCGGCTTCCCGGCTGCTGAGTCAGCCCCAGGGAGCAACCCGTGAGAAAGCGAATTGGGTCACTCGGGGGCAGGAGCCCGGCGGGCAGCGGGCGGGGGCTGCTGGACAGGGAGTGCGCAGGGCCCAGCCCCACAGGTCGCCCCCCAAGAATTCCTGGAGCAGAGCTCACGGGGAACCCTCCCGTGGGGTTTGGGACTTGCGGGCGGTGGAGACGCACGGCAAACAGCCCCTGCGGTTCCTTCTCCCCCATTACCAGTTTGCCCCCCAGCTCCGGGGAGTGTTTGCCCCCCAGCTCCAGGCGAGTGTTTGCCCCCCGGCTCCAGGCGAGTGTTTGCCCCCCAGCTCCGGGGAGTGTTTGCCCCCCGGCTCCATGCGAGTGTTTGCCCCCCAGCTCCGGGGAGTGTTTGCCCCCCAGCTCCATGCGAGTGTTTGCCCCCCAGCTCCATGCGAGTGTTTGCCCCCCAGCTCCGGGGAGTGTTTGCCCCCCGGCTCCATGCGAGTGTTTGCCCCCCGGCTCTGGGTGAGTGTTTGCCCCCCGGCTCCAGGCGAGTGTTTGCCCCCCGGCTCCAGGCGAGTGTTTGCCCCCCGGCTCCGGGCGAGTGTTTGCCCCCCAGCTCCAGGCGAGTGTTTGCCCCCCGGCTCCAGGCGAGTGTTTGCCCCCCGGCTCTGGGTGAGTGTTTACCCCCCAGCTCTGGGCGAGTGTTTGCCCCCCGGCTCCAGGCGAGTGTTTACCCCCCGGCTCTGGGCGAGTGTTTACCCCCCAGCTCTGCGTGAGTGTTTGCCCCCCGGCTCTGGGCGAGTGTTTACCCCCCAGCTCTGGGCGAGTGTTTACCCCCCAGCTCTGGGCGAGTGTTTACCCCCCAGCTCTGGGCGAGTGTTTGCCCCCCGGCTCTGGGCGAGTGTTTACCCCCCAGCTCTGGGCGAGTGTTTGCCCCCAGCTCTGGGCGAGTGTTTGCCCCCCAGCTCTGGGCGAGTGTTTGCCCCCAGCTCTGGGCGAGTGTTTGCCCCCCAGCTCTGGGCGAGTGTTTACCCCCCAGCTCTGCGTGAGTGTTTGCCCCCCAGCTCTGGGCGAGTGTTTACCCCCCAGCTCTGCGTGAGTGTTTGCCCCCCAGCTCTGGGCGAGTGTTTACCCCCCAGCTCTGCGTGAGTGTTTGCCCCCCAGCTCTGGGCGAGTGTTTGCCCCCCAGCTCTGGGCGAGTGTTTGCCCCCCGGCTCCAGGCGAGTGTTTGCCCCCCGGCTCTGGGCGAGTGTTTGCCCCCCAGCTCTGGGCGAGTGTTTGCCCCCCGGCTCCAGGCGAGTGTTTGCCCCCCGGCTCCGGGCGAGTGTTTGCCCCCCGGCTCCAGGCGAGTGTTTGCCCCCCGGCTCTGGGCGAGTGTTTGCCCCCCAGCTCTGGGCGAGTGTTTGCCCCCCAGCTCTGGGCGAGTGTTTGCCCCCCGGCTCTGGGCGAGTGTTTGCCCCCCGGCTCTGGGCGAGTGTTTGCCCCCCGGCTCTGGGCGAGTGTTTGCCCCCCGGCTCCAGGCGAGTGTTTGCCCCCCAGCTCTGGGCGAGTGTTTGCCCCCCGGCTCTGGGCGAGTGTTTGCCCCCCAGCTCTGGGCGAGTGTTTGCCCCCCGGCTCCAGGCGAGTGTTTGCCCCCCAGCTCTGGGCGAGTGTTTGCCCCCCGGCTCTGGGCGAGTGTTTGCCCCCCAGCTCTGGGCGAGTGTTTGCCCCCCGGCTCCAGGCGAGTGTTTGCCCCCCGGCTCTGGGCGAGTGTTTGCCCCCCAGCTCTGGGCGAGTGTTTGGCCCCCGGCTCCAGGCGAGTGTTTGCCCCCCAGCTCTGGGCGAGTGTTTGCCCCCCAGCTCTGGGCGAGTGTTTGCCCCCCAGCTCTGGGCGAGTGTTTACCCCCCAGCTCTGCGTGAGTGTTTGCCCCCCAGCTCTGGGCGAGTGTTTACCCCCCAGCTCTGCGTGAGTGTTTGCCCCCCAGCTCTGGGCGAGTGTTTGCCCCCCAGCTCTGGGCGAGTGTTTGCCCCCCAGCTCCGGGGAGTGTTTGCCCCCCGGCTCCAGGCGAGTGTTTGCCCCCCGGCTCCGGGCGAGTGTTTGCCCCCCGGCTCTGGGCGAGTGTTTGCCCCCCGGCTCCAGGCGAGTGTTTGCCCCCCAGCTCTGGGCGAGTGTTTGCCCCCAGCTCTGGGCGAGTGTTTGCCCCCCGGCTCCAGGCGAGTGTTTGCCCCCCAGCTCTGGGCGAGTGTTTGCCCCCCGGCTCTGGGCGAGTGTTTGCCCCCCGGCTCTGGGCGAGTGTTTGCCCCCCAGCTCTGGGCGAGTGTTTGCCCCCCGGCTCTGGGCGAGTGTTTGCCCCCCAGCTCTGGGCGAGTGTTTGGCCCCCGGCTCCAGGCGAGTGTTTGCCCCCCAGCTCTGGGCGAGTGTTTGCCCCCCGGCTCCAGGCGAGTGTTTACCCCCCGGCTCTGGGCGAGTGTTTACCCCCCAGCTCTGCGTGAGTGTTTGCCCCCCGGCTCTGGGCGAGTGTTTACCCCCCAGCTCTGGGCGAGTGTTTACCCCCCAGCTCTGGGCGAGTGTTTACCCCCCAGCTCTGGGCGAGTGTTTGCCCCCCGGCTCTGGGCGAGTGTTTACCCCCCAGCTCTGGGCGAGTGTTTGCCCCCAGCTCTGGGCGAGTGTTTGCCCCCCAGCTCTGGGCGAGTGTTTGCCCCCAGCTCTGGGCGAGTGTTTGCCCCCCAGCTCTGGGCGAGTGTTTACCCCCCAGCTCTGCGTGAGTGTTTGCCCCCCAGCTCTGGGCGAGTGTTTACCCCCCAGCTCTGCGTGAGTGTTTGCCCCCCAGCTCTGGGCGAGTGTTTGCCCCCCGGCTCCAGGCGAGTGTTTGCCCCCCGGCTCTGGGCGAGTGTTTGCCCCCCAGCTCTGGGCGAGTGTTTGCCCCCCGGCTCCAGGCGAGTGTTTGCCCCCCGGCTCCGGGCGAGTGTTTGCCCCCCGGCTCCAGGCGAGTGTTTGCCCCCCGGCTCTGGGCGAGTGTTTGCCCCCCAGCTCTGGGCGAGTGTTTGCCCCCCAGCTCTGGGCGAGTGTTTGCCCCCCGGCTCTGGGCGAGTGTTTGCCCCCCGGCTCTGGGCGAGTGTTTGCCCCCCGGCTCTGGGCGAGTGTTTGCCCCCCGGCTCCAGGCGAGTGTTTGCCCCCCGGCTCTGGGCGAGTGTTTGCCCCCCGGCTCTGGGCGAGTGTTTGCCCCCCAGCTCTGGGCGAGTGTTTGCCCCCCGGCTCCAGGCGAGTGTTTGCCCCCCAGCTCTGGGCGAGTGTTTGCCCCCCGGCTCTGGGCGAGTGTTTGCCCCCCAGCTCTGGGCGAGTGTTTGCCCCCCGGCTCCAGGCGAGTGTTTGCCCCCCGGCTCTGGGCGAGTGTTTGCCCCCCAGCTCTGGGCGAGTGTTTGGCCCCCGGCTCCAGGCGAGTGTTTGCCCCCCAGCTCTGGGCGAGTGTTTGCCCCCCAGCTCTGGGCGAGTGTTTGCCCCCCAGCTCTGGGCGAGTGTTTACCCCCCAGCTCTGCGTGAGTGTTTGCCCCCCAGCTCTGGGCGAGTGTTTACCCCCCAGCTCTGCGTGAGTGTTTGCCCCCCAGCTCTGGGCGAGTGTTTGCCCCCCAGCTCTGGGCGAGTGTTTGCCCCCCAGCTCCGGGGAGTGTTTGCCCCCCGGCTCCAGGCGAGTGTTTGCCCCCCGGCTCCGGGCGAGTGTTTGCCCCCCAGCTCTGGGCGAGTGTTTGCCCCCCGGCTCCAGGCGAGTGTTTGCCCCCCGGCTCTGGGCGAGTGTTTGCCCCCCGGCTCCAGGCGAGTGTTTGCCCCCCAGCTCTGGGCGAGTGTTTGCCCCCAGCTCTGGGCGAGTGTTTGCCCCCCGGCTCCAGGCGAGTGTTTGCCCCCCAGCTCTGGGCGAGTGTTTGCCCCCCGGCTCTGGGCGAGTGTTTGCCCCCCGGCTCTGGGCGAGTGTTTGCCCCCCAGCTCTGGGCGAGTGTTTGCCCCCCGGCTCTGGGCGAGTGTTTGCCCCCCAGCTCTGGGCGAGTGTTTGGCCCCCGGCTCCAGGCGAGTGTTTGCCCCCCAGCTCTGGGCGAGTGTTTGCCCCCCGGCTCCAGGCGAGTGTTTGCCCCCCAGCTCTGGGCGAGTGTTTGCCCCCCAGCTCTGGGCGAGTGTTTGCCCCCCGGCTCCGGGCGAGTGTTTGCCCCCCGGCTCCGGGCGAGTGTTTGCCCCCCGGCTCTGGGCGAGTGTTTGCCCCCCGGCTCTGGGCGAGTGTTTGCCCCCCGGCTCTGGGCGAGTGTTTGCCCCCCAGCTCCGGGGAGTGTTTGCCCCCCGGCTCTGGGCGAGTGTTTGCCCCCCGGCTCTGGGCGAGTGTTTGCCCCCCGGCTCTGGGCGAGTGTTTGCCCCCCGGCTCCGGGCGAGTGTTTGCCCCCCAGCTCTGGGCGAGTGTTTGCCCCCCAGCTCTGGGCGAGTGTTTGCCCCCCGGCTCTGGGCGAGTGTTTGCCCCCCAGCTCTGGGCGAGTGTTTGCCCCCCGGCTCCAGGCGAGTGTTTGCCCCCCGGCTCCAGGCGAGTGTTTGCCCCCCAGCTCCGGGCGAGTGTTTGCCCCCCGGCTCCGGGCGAGTGTTTGCCCCCCGGCTCCGGGCGAGTGTTTGCCCCCCGGCTCCGGGCGAGTGTTTGCCCCCCGGCTCTGGGCGAGTGTTTGCCCCCCGGCTCCAGCCACTGCATCGGGGTGATTTGCCTGCTGGAGCGAAGCGCCCGGAGCCGCTGTCGGGGGGCGGCCACTCCGCCCTTTACAGGCTGCGATCCTCACCCAGCTCTTCGGGTCTCTCCCCACAGGCTGGTTTCTAACCCCGCAGTCAGGCCTGTGTCTGGCCCGCACCCGTCTGGGACTGTGACCACGGAGCAGGACGCGGGACCCAGGCGGCCGTCCCACCAGTGCCGGGTACCGGGCTCGGAGAACCTCGAACCTCTTGGCGGCGGTGAGGCCGTGGGCGTTGTGTTTGCACTGGGTTGTCTTGTGGGTGATTCCTGCTGTGCAGAGCTGTTCTGCCGTAACTCGTGTGTGTGTGTGTGTGTGTGTGCGCCTCAGTTTCCCTGGGCACTGCCCCAGTGCCTGGCGGGGGATGGGAGTGGTGGGTGTGGCTCTTGCTGAGCGGGAGGCTGCCCCATCTCAGCAGATACACAACAATAGCTCAGGCTGCCCTGTGGGTGGGGGAGCAACCAGGTGACCCCTTGAACAAAGAAGGGGGCGGGGCTACCTCGGGGGAGGGGGAGGGGGGGATGAATTGCTGGGGGGTGAGCTCTCTGGGCCGGTGGAGGATGCAGGGGGGGGGCTCGGGCGCTGGCTCTGGGCCGGTGGAGGATGCAGGGGGGGGCTCGGGCGCTGGCTCTGGGCTGGTGGAGGATGCAGGGGGGGGCCCGGGCGCTGGCTCTGGGCCGGTGGAGGATGCAGGGGGGGGCCCGGGCGCTGGCTCTGGGCCGGTGGAGGATGCAGGGGGGGGCCCGGGCGCTGGCTCTGGGCCGGTGGAGGATGCAGGGGGGGGCCCGGGCGCTGGCTCTGGGCCGGTGGAGGATGCAGGGGGGGGCCCGGGCGCTGGCTCTGGGCCGGTGGAGGATGCAGGGGGGGGCTCGGGCGCTGGCTCTGGGCCGGTGGAGGATGCAGGGGGGGGCTCGGGCGCTGGCTCTGGGCCGGTGGAGGATGCAGGGGGGGCTCGGGCGCTGGCTCTGGGCCGGTGGAGGATGCAGGGGGGGGCTCGGGCGCTGGCTCTGGGCCGGTGGAGGATGCAGGGGGGGGCTCGGGCGCTGGCTCTGGGCCGGTGGAGGATGCAGGGGGGGGGGCTCGGGCGCTGGCTCTGGGCCAGTGGAGGATGCAGGGGGGGCTCGGGCGCTGGCTCTGGGCCGGTGGAGGATGCAGGGGGGGGCTCGGGCGCTGGCTCTGGGCCGGTGGAGGATGCAGGGGGGGGCTCGGGCGCTGGCTCTGGGCCGGTGGAGGATGCAGGGGGGGGGGGCTCGGGCGCTGGCTCTGGGCCGGTGGAGGATGCAGGGGGGGCCCGGGCGCTGGCTCTGGGCCGGTGGAGGATGCAGGGGGGGGGCTCGGGCGCTGGCTCTGGGCCGGTGGAGGATGCAGGGGGGGGGCTCGGGCGCTGGCTCTGGGCCGGTGGAGGATGCAGGGGGGGGCTCGGGCGCTGGCTCTGGGCCGGTGGAGGATGCAGGGGGGGGGCCGGGCGCTGGCTCTGGGCCGGTGGAGGATGCAGGGAGGGGCCCGGGCGCTGGCTCTGGGCCGGTGGAGGATGCAGGGGGGGGGGCTCGGGCGCTGGCTCTGGGCCAGTGGTGGATGCAGGGGGGCTCGGGCGCTGGCTCTGGGCCGGTGGAGGATGCAGGGGGGGGCTCGGGCGCTGGCTCTGGGCCGGTGGAGGATGCAGGGGGGGGCTCGGGCGCTGGCTCTGGGCCGGTGGAGGATGCAGGGGGGGGCCCGGGCGCTGGCTCTGGGCCGGTGGAGGATGCAGGGGGGGGCTCGGGCGCTGGCTCTGGGCCGGTGGAGGATGCAGGGGGGGGCTCGGGCGCTGGCTCTGGGCCGGTGGAGGATGCAGGGGGGGGGGCCCGGGCGCTGGCTCTGGGCTGGTGGAGGATGCAGGGGGGGGGCTCGGGCGCTGGCTCTGGGTTGGTGGAGGATGCAGGGGGGGGCTCGGGCGCTGGCTCTGGGCCGGTGGAGGATGCAGGGGGGGGGGCCGGGCGCTGGCTCTGGGCCGGTGGAGGATGCAGGGGTGGGGGCCGGGCGCTGGCTCTGGGCCGGTGGAGGATGCAGGGGGGGGGCTCGGGCGCTGGCTCTGGGCCGGTGGAGGATGCAGGGGGGGGCCCGGGCGCTGGCTCTGGGCCGGTGGAGGATGCAGGGGGGGCCCGGGCGCTGGCTCTGGGCCGGTGGAGGATGCAGGGGGGGCCCGGGCTCTGGCTCTGGGCCGGTGGAGGATGCAGGGGGGGGGGGCTCGGGCGCTGGCTCTGGGCCGGTGGAGGATGCAGGGAGGGGCCCGGGCGCTGGCTCTGGGCCGGTGGAGGATGCAGGGGGGGGCCCGGGCTCTGGCTCTGGGCTGGTGGAGGATGCAGGGGGGGGGCTCGGGCGCTGGCTCTGGGCCGGTGGAGGATGCAGGGGGGGGCTCGGGCGCTGGCTCTGGGCTGGTGGAGGATGCAGGGGGGGGCCCGGGCGCTGGCTCTGGGCCGGTGGAGGATGCAGGGGGGGGCCCGGGCTCTGGCTCTGGGCCGGTGGAGGATGCAGCGGGGGGCTCGGGCGCTGGCTCTGGGCCGGTGGAGGATGCAGGGGGGGGCCCGGGCTCTGGCTCTGGGCCGGTGGAGGATGCAGCGGGGGGCTCGGGCGCTGGCTCTGGGCTGGTGGAGGATGCAGGGGGGGGCCCAGGGCTCTGGCTCTGGGCCGGTGGAGGATGCAGGGGGGGGCTCGGGCGCTGGCTCTGGGTTGGTGGAGGATGCAGGGGGGGGCCCGGGCGCTGGCTCTGGGCCGGTGGAGGATGCAGGGGGGGGCTCGGGCGCTGGCTCTGGGCCGGTGGAGGATGCAGGGGGGGGCTCGGGCGCTGGCTCTGGGCCGGTGGAGGATGCAGGGGGGGGCCCGGGCGCTGGCTCTGGGCCGGTGGAGGATGCAGGGGGGGGCCCGGGTGCTGGCTCTGGGCCGGTGGAGGATGCAGGGGGGGGCTCGGGCGCTGGCTCTGGGCCGGTGGAGGATGCAGGGGGGGGGCCGGGCGCTGGCTCTGGGCCGGTGGAGGATGCAGGGGGGGCCCGGGCGCTGGCTCTGGGCAGGTGGAGGATGCAGGGGGGGGCTCGGGCGCTGGCTCTGGGCCGGTGGAGGATGCAGGGGGGGGCCCGGGCTCTGGCTCTCGGCCGGTGGAGGATGCAGGGAGGGGCCCGGGCGCTGGCTCTGGGCCGGTGGAGGATGCGGGAGGGGGGGCCCGGGCGCTGGCTCTGGGCCGGTGGAGGATGCAGGGGGGGGCCCGGGCGCTGGCTCTGGGCCGGTGGAGGATGCAGGGGGGGCCCGGGCTCTGGCTCTGGGCTGGTGGAGGATGCAGCGGGGGGCTCGGGCGCTGGCTCTGGGCCGGTGGAGGATGCAGGGAGGGGCCCGGGCGCTGGCTCTGGGCCGGTGGAGGATGCAGGGGGGGGCCCGGGCTCTGGCTCTGGGCTGGTGGAGGATGCAGCGGGGGGCTCGGGCGCTGGCTCTGGGCTGGTGGAGGATGCAGGGGGGGGCCCGGGCGCTGGCTCTGGGCCGGTGGAGGATGCAGGGGGGGGCTCGGGCGCTGGCTCTGGGCTGGTGGAGGATGCAGGGGGGGGCCCGGGCTCTGGCTCTGGGCCGGTGGAGGATGCAGCGGGGGGCTCGGGCGCTGGCTCTGGGCCGGTGGAGGATGCAGGGGGGGGCCCGGGCTCTGGCTCTGGGCCGGTGGAGGATGCAGCGGGGGGCTCGGGCGCTGGCTCTGGGCTGGTGGAGGATGCAGGGGGGGGCCCGGGCTCTGGCTCTGGGCCGGTGGAGGATGCAGCGGGGGGCTCGGGCGCTGGCTCTGGGCCGGTGGAGGATGCAGGGGGGGGCCCGGGCTCTGGCTCTGGGCCGGTGGAGGATGCAGCGGGGGGCTCGGGCGCTGGCTCTGGGCTGGTGGAGGATGCAGGGGGGGGCCCGGGCGCTGGCTCTGGGCCGGTGGAGGATGCAGGGGGGGGCTCGGGCGCTGGCTCTGGGCCGGTGGAGGATGCAGGGGGGGGGGCCGGGCGCTGGCTCTGGGCCGGTGGAGGATGCAGGGGGGGGCTCGGGCGCTGGCTCTGGGCCGGTGGAGGATGCAGGGGGGGGGCCGGGCGCTGGCTCTGGGCCGGTGGAGGATGCAGGGGGGGGCCCGGGCGCTGGCTCTGGGCAGGTGGAGGATGCAGGGGGGGGCCCGGGCGCTGGCTCTGGGCCGGTGGAGGATGCAGGGGGGGGCCCGGGCGCTGGCTCTGGGCCGGTGGAGGATGCAGGGGGGGGGGCCCGGGCGCTGGCTCTGGGCCGGTGGAGGATGCAGGGGGGGGCTCGGGCGCTGGCTCTGGGCCGGTGGAGGATGCAGGGGGGGGGCCGGGCGCTGGCTCTGGGCCGGTGGAGGATGCAGGGGGGGGCCCGGGCGCTGGCTCTGGGCCGGTGGAGGATGCAGGGGGGGGCCCGGGCTCTGGCTCTGGGCCGGTGGAGGATGCAGGGGGGGGCTCGGGCGCTGGCTCTGGGCCGGTGGAGGATGCAGGGGGGGGCTCGGGCGCTGGCTCTGGGCCGGTGGAGGATGCAGGGGGGGGCTCGGGCGCTGGCTCTGGGCCGGTGGAGGATGCGGGGGGGGGCCCGGGCGCTGGCTCTGGGCTGGTGGAGGATGCGGGGGGGGGGCCCTGGCGCTGGCTCTGGGCCGGTGGAGGATGCAGGGGGGGGGGGGGGCCCGGGCGCTGGCTCTGGGCCGGTGGAGGATGCGGGGGGGGGGGGGGTCCCGGGTGCTGGCTCTGGGCGGGTGGAGGATGCAGGGGGGGGGCCGGGCGCTGGCTCTGGGCCGGTGGAGGATGCGGGGGGGGGCCCGGGCGCTGGCTCTGGGCTGGTGGAGGATGCAGGGGGGGGCCCAGGGCTCTGGCTCTGGGCGGGTGGAGGATGCGGGGGGGGGGCCCGGGCGCTGGCTCTGGGCCGGTGGAGGATGCAGGGGGGGGCTCGGGCGCTGGCTCTGGGCCGGTGGAGGATGCGGGGGGGGGGGGGCCCGGGCGCTGGCTCTGGGCTGGTGGAGGATGCAGGGGGGGGCCCGGGCGCTGGCTCTGGGCCGGTGGAGGATGCGGGGGGGGGGGCAGGGCGCTGGCTCTGGGCAGGTGGAGGATGCAGGGGGGGGCTCGGGCGCTGGCTCTGGGCCGGTGGAGGATGCAGGGGGGGGCCCGGGCTCTGGCTCTCGGCCGGTGGAGGATGCAGGGAGGGGCCCGGGCGCTGGCTCTGGGCCGGTGGAGGATGCGGGAGGGGGGGCCCGGGCGCTGGCTCTGGGCCGGTGGAGGATGCAGGGGGGGGCCCGGGCGCTGGCTCTGGGCCGGTGGAGGATGCAGGGGGGGGCCCGGGCTCTGGCTCTGGGCTGGTGGAGGATGCAGCGGGGGGCTCGGGCGCTGGCTCTGGGCCGGTGGAGGATGCAGGGAGGGGCCCGGGCGCTGGCTCTGGGCCGGTGGAGGATGCAGGGGGGGGCCCGGGCTCTGGCTCTGGGCTGGTGGAGGATGCAGCGGGGGGCTCGGGCGCTGGCTCTGGGCTGGTGGAGGATGCAGGGGGGGGCCCGGGCGCTGGCTCTGGGCCGGTGGAGGATGCAGGGGGGGGCTCGGGCGCTGGCTCTGGGCTGGTGGAGGATGCAGGGGGGGGCCCGGGCTCTGGCTCTGGGCCGGTGGAGGATGCAGCGGGGGGCTCGGGCGCTGGCTCTGGGCCGGTGGAGGATGCAGGGGGGGGCCCGGGCTCTGGCTCTGGGCCGGTGGAGGATGCAGCGGGGGGCTCGGGCGCTGGCTCTGGGCTGGTGGAGGATGCAGGGGGGGGCCCGGGCTCTGGCTCTGGGCCGGTGGAGGATGCAGCGGGGGGCTCGGGCGCTGGCTCTGGGCCGGTGGAGGATGCAGGGGGGGGCCCGGGCTCTGGCTCTGGGCCGGTGGAGGATGCAGCGGGGGGCTCGGGCGCTGGCTCTGGGCTGGTGGAGGATGCAGGGGGGGGCCCAGGGCTCTGGCTCTGGGCCGGTGGAGGATGCAGGGGGGGGCTCGGGCGCTGGCTCTGGGTTGGTGGAGGATGCAGGGGGGGGCCCGGGCGCTGGCTCTGGGCCGGTGGAGGATGCAGGGGGGGGGGCTCGGGCGCTGGCTCTGGGCCGGTGGAGGATGCAGGGGGGGGCTCGGGCGCTGGCTCTGGGCCGGTGGAGGATGCAGGGGGGGGCCCGGGCGCTGGCTCTGGGCCGGTGGAGGATGCAGGGGGGGGCCCGGGTGCTGGCTCTGGGCCGGTGGAGGATGCAGGGGGGGGCTCGGGCGCTGGCTCTGGGCCGGTGGAGGATGCAGGGGGGGGGCCGGGCGCTGGCTCTGGGCCGGTGGAGGATGCAGGGGGGGGCCCGGGCGCTGGCTCTGGGCAGGTGGAGGATGCAGGGGGGGGCCCGGGCGCTGGCTCTGGGCCGGTGGAGGATGCAGGGGGGGGCCCGGGCGCTGGCTCTGGGCCGGTGGAGGATGCAGCGGGGGGCTCGGGCGCTGGCTCTGGGCCGGTGGAGGATGCAGGGGGGGGCTCGGGCGCTGGCTCTGGGCCGGTGGAGGATGCAGGGGGGGGCTCGGGCGCTGGCTCTGGGCCGGTGGAGGATGCAGGGGGGGGCTCGGGCGCTGGCTCTGGGCCGGTGGAGGATGCAGGGGGGGGCCCGGGCGCTGGCTCTGGGCCGGTGGAGGATGCAGGGGGGGGCCCGGGTGCTGGCTCTGGGCCGGTGGAGGATGCAGGGGGGGGCTCGGGCGCTGGCTCTGGGCCGGTGGAGGATGCAGGGGGGGGGCCGGGCGCTGGCTCTGGGCCGGTGGAGGATGCAGGGGGGGGCCCGGGCGCTGGCTCTGGGCAGGTGGAGGATGCAGGGGGGGGCCCGGGCGCTGGCTCTGGGCCGGTGGAGGATGCAGGGGGGGGCCCGGGCGCTGGCTCTGGGCCGGTGGAGGATGCAGGGGGGGGGGCCCGGGCGCTGGCTCTGGGCCGGTGGAGGATGCAGGGGGGGGCTCGGGCGCTGGCTCTGGGCCGGTGGAGGATGCAGGGGGGGGGCCGGGCGCTGGCTCTGGGCCGGTGGAGGATGCAGGGGGGGGCCCGGGCGCTGGCTCTGGGCCGGTGGAGGATGCAGGGGGGGGCCCAGGGCTCTGGCTCTGGGCCGGTGGAGGATGCAGGGGGGGGCTCGGGCGCTGGCTCTGGGCCGGTGGAGGATGCAGGGGGGGGCTCGGGCGCTGGCTCTGGGCCGGTGGAGGATGCAGGGGGGGGGGCTCGGGCGCTGGCTCTGGGTCGGTGGAGGATGCGGGGGGGGGGCCCGGGCGCTGGCTCTGGGCTGGTGGAGGATGCGGGGGGGGGCCCTGGCGCTGGCTCTGGGCCGGTGGAGGATGCAGGGGGGGGGGGGGCCCGGGCGCTGGCTCTGGGCCGGTGGAGGATGCGGGGGGGGGGGGGGGGCCCGGGTGCTGGCTCTGGGCGGGTGGAGGATGCAGGGGGGGGGCCGGGCGCTGGCTCTGGGCCGGTGGAGGATGCGGGGGGGGGCCCGGGCGCTGGCTCTGGGCTGGTGGAGGATGCAGGGGGGGGCCCAGGGCTCTGGCTCTGGGCGGGTGGAGGATGCGGGGGGGGGGGCCCGGGCGCTGGCTCTGGGCCGGTGGAGGATGCAGGGGGGGGCTCGGGCGCTGGCTCTGGGCCGGTGGAGGATGCGGGGGGGGGGGGCCCGGGCGCTGGCTCTGGGCTGGTGGAGGATGCAGGGGGGGGCCCGGGCGCTGGCTCTGGGCCGGTGGAGGATGCGGGGGGGGGGGCAGGGCGCTGGCTCTGGGCAGGTGGAGGATGCAGGGGGGGGCTCGGGCGCTGGCTCTGGGCCGGTGGAGGATGCAGGGGGGGCCCGGGCTCTGGCTCTCGGCCGGTGGAGGATGCAGGGGGGGGCTCGGGCGCTGGCTCTGGGCCGGTGGAGGATGCAGGGGGGGGCCCGGGCGCTGGCTCTGGGCCGGTGGAGGATGCAGGGGGGGCCCGGGCGCTGGCTCTGGGCCGGTGGAGGATGCAGGGGGGGGCTCGGGCGCTGGCTCTGGGCCGGTGGAGGATGCAGGGGGGGGCTCGGGCGCTGGCTCTGGGCCGGTGGAGGATGCAGGGGGGGGGGCCCGGGCGCTGGCTCTGGGCCGGTGGAGGATGCAGGGGGGGGCTCGGGCGCTGGCTCTGGGCCGGTGGAGGATGCAGGGGGGGGGGCTCGGGCGCTGGCTCTGGGCCGGTGGAGGATGCAGGGGGGGCCCGGGCGCTGGCTCTGGGCCGGTGGAGGATGCAGGGGGGGGCTCGGGCGCTGGCTCTGGGCCGGTGGAGGATGCAGGGGGGGGGGCTCGGGCGCTGGCTCTGGGCCGGTGGAGGATGCAGGGGGGGGGGCCCGGGCGCTGGCTCTGGGCCGGTGGAGGATGCAGGGGGGGGCCCGGGCTCTGGCTCTGGGCCGGTGGAGGATGCAGGGGGGGGGCTCGGGCGCTGGCTCTGGGCCGGTGGAGGATGCAGGGGGGGGCTCGGGCGCTGGCTCTGGGCTGGTGGAGGATGCGGGAGGGGGGGGCCAGGGTGCTGGCTCTCGGCCGGTGGAGGATGCAGGGGGGGGCTCGGGCGCTGGCTCTGGGCCGGTGGAGGATGCAGGGGGGGGCTCGGGCGCTGGCTCTGGGCTGGTGGAGGATGCAGGGGGGGGCTCGGGCGCTGGCTCTGGGCTGGTGGAGGATGCGGGAGGCGGGGGGGCCCGGGTGCTGGCTCTGGGCTGGTGGAGGATGCAGGGGGGGGCTCGGGCGCTGGCTCTGGGCCGGTGGAGGATGCAGGAGGCGGGGGGGCCCGGGTGCTGGCTCTGGGCTGGTGGAGGATGCAGGGGGGGGCCCGGGCGCTGGCTCTGGGCCGGTGGAGGATGCAGGGGGGGGCTCGGGCGCTGGCTCTGGGCTGGTGGAGGATGCAGGGGGGGGCTCGGGCGCTGGCTCTGGGCTGGTGGAGGATGCAGGGGGGGGCCCGGGCGCTGGCTCTGGGCCGGTGGAGGATGCAGGGGGGGGCCCGGGCGCTGGCTCTGGGCCGGTGGAGGATGCGGGGGGGGGGCTCGGGCGCTGGCTCTGGGCTGGTGGAGGATGCGGGAGGCGGGGGGGCCAGGGTGCTGGCTCTGGGCCGGTGGAGGATGCAGGGGGGGGCCCGGGCGCTGGCTCTGGGCTGGTGGAGGATGCGGGAGGGGGGGGCTCGGGCGCTGGCTCTGGGCTGGTGGAGGATGCGGGGGGGGGGCTCGGGCGCTGGCTCTGGGCCGGTGAAGGATGCGGGGGGAGGGGGGGCCAGGGCGCTGGCTCTGGGCCCCCTTTCCCCAGCTGGATGGTTCTGGCGGCTCCTGGGTCCTGTAACACGTCTGGGCTACGCTGTGTCCCTGGGAACCAATAAACCTTCTCTTCTACCTGCCGCCTGAGAGTCCCGTCTGGCTGCGGGTGGGGGGCAGGGCTGGGGGCTCCCCCCCCACCCCGCGACAGCTCCTACCCGAGATCCCCAGTTCACGCCGCCCTGGGGCCATTAGCTCCTCTGGCCCCAGCCTCACGCTGGGAGCTCCCGGTCAGCGGCTTGTCCACTGCCCCGGCCAGGGGCGCTGCAGGGTCAGCTCCCGCGGCCAGTACCGCTCCACCTGCTGCGCCTGCCCGAGGACTGGCGACTGCAGCTCCCATTGGCCGCCAATTGCTGTTCCCGGCCAATGGGAGCAGCAGGAAGTGGCGCAGCCCAGAACACCACTTTCTGCATTTCCCATTGGCTGGGAGCAGCGATCGGCGGCCAATGGGAGCCGCAGTCACCCACACCTGTGAAGACCCAGGTGAATATAGCAGTCGGGGCCCCCCATGGCCGATATTTGCCCCCCCGCCCCAGCCTTTCTGAGTCGCTGCTTCCCAGGAGAGACACCCCCATCCTGTGCGTCTGGCCCTGCAGAGCCGACAGCCCCGGCAGGCCCCGGGCAGAAGGAGGAGGAGCAGGGCTCAGCGTTCCCTGCAAGCTGAGCGCTGGGGCGGCCGCCCAGGAGCGATTCAGATGCTGCCGCGCTGACGAGCAGAGCGCCCCCAGCTGCCTGCAGCCGGTAGCACGTGTTTCTACTGGTGGTGCACATCTGCACGTGCCTTGGTGCATTTAACAAAATTTATTCTGTGCATGGATGAAAAAGGAGAGGGAACACTGATGGCTCTGCGCTCCCAGAGGGTGGGGCCGAGAGTGGAAGGGGCTGGGCCTACCTCCCCCCCCCCCCACAGTGATTTAAAGGGCTCCAGAGCCTTGGGCCCTTTGAGTCACCGGGGCCCGGGGCCATTGCCCCTCCCCCACTGGTGGGCGTGGCCTGGCCCACGGTCTTTGTTCCTTGCTCCAGGTTGATTTTGTTTGCCAGCACTCGGCTCTCCGAGCGCCGCAGATCGCTCTGCGTTAGGGCTGTCCCTGACCAAGCCGTGGGCCTAGCCCCCCCCGAGAAACTGCCAGGGGGTCCTCCCCGAAGGGATAATGCAGGGGCCTCTGGAGGGAGGGGGCCGCCTGCCTCCCCTTGCCCGTCCCAGCAGCTGGCTCCGGGCTCCAGGGCCAGGCCCGTGGGCACGGCTCAGGAAGGGCCTGCCCTTGCCAGCAGCCCGTCAGCGCGGGGGAGGCGCGGGATGCAGGGAGCCGGCACTGGACGTCCTGGCCTGGGAAAGTCTGTTCTGAACGCCGCTGTCGCAACCGGCTGTGTCCGGCGTGGTGGGGGGGGAGGGGCCGGCGTGAGCCAGGACTCCTGGGTTCAGTTTCTGATGGGGGGGAGTGGGGTGTAGTAGTCAGAGCAGAGGGCTGGGGCCTGGTCTGCTGGGTTCTCCTGCTGGCATTAGCGTGGGGGGAAGAGTTTAGTGCAGCAGGGCTGGGGGGCAGGGATCGGGGCAGGGTCTTCTGGCTTTGTCCTGGCTCTGGACGCCAGGTTGGAGCAGGTTCTGGTTCAACGGGGTGCAAGCACCCCTCTGTCCCCACGGCCCCGCGGGAGCGGGGGGGGGAGCGAAAGGAGGGACGTGCCCCAGAGTGACTGTACCCCCTTCCTGCTGTCCCGGGCTGGGGGCTGCGGCGCAGGAGGCCAGCGGGGGGCCTGATGCTCCTGGGGTTGGTGGGCGCCGGCTGGGACTGGAGCTGGATTTGGGGTGTCCCTGTGCCAAGCATGCCTGTGCGGAGGCCCGGCCGCCCCAGACTGGATGGAGCCGCCGACACGGGTGGAGTGTGGAAATCCCCATTGGGCCCCCCCTCGTGGCAGCCCCCACCCAGGGGCTGGCAGGGCTGGGGCAGCCGAGGGGTGCTGGGCTGAGTAGGGGGCGGGCAGTGCATTTCGGAGGCCCCCAAGCTGCATGAAACCCGCCGGGTGTTGTGAAAACCTCGGCGTGAATTCGGCCCGGGGGAGACGTGCCCAGAGAGCTCGGCCTGGAGACTGTGCCAGGTGGGTGATTTCACACGCGGGGCCTCTCCTCCGGGCCTGCTCCGGCTGGGAACTTTGAACCAGGGCTTCGGAGCTCCCTGGGGCTAAGGGCAGCCGCAGGACGTGCTCTGTCACCGGCCAGGGAGGCCAGAGGCTTTGTCTCAAAACAGATCCCTTGGCAGAGGGAAAGGTTCAGAAAAGGGCCACAAAAGTGCTGAGGGGTTTGGAACGGGTCCCGTAGGAACAGAGATTGAAAAGCCGGGATTTTTCAGGTTAGAAAAGAGGAGGCTAAGGGGGGACGTGATCGAGGTCTAGACAATCATGACTGGTGAGGAGAAAGGGAATAAGAAAGTTATTTACTTGTTCCCATAGGGGTCACCAAATGAAATTAATAGGTAGCAGGTTTAAAACAGACAAAGGGAACTTTTTCTTCGCACAGAGCACAAGCTCAGCAACCTGTGGAACTCCATGCCAGAGGATGTTGTGAAGAGCAGGATTTTACCAGGGGTTCAGAGCTAGCTCATTAATGGATAGGTCCGTCGATGGCTGTTAGCCAGGCTGGGCAGGGATGGGTCCCTGGCCTCTGTCAGAAGCTGGGAATGGGCAACGGGAGGGATCACGTGCTAATTCCCGGTTGTGTTCACCCCCTCTGGGGCACCTGGCATTGGCCACCGTGGGCAGACAGGACCCTGGGCTAGCGGAGCCCTTGCTCTGCCCCCGCCTGCCACGCTGATGCTCTTGTGTCATTTTGGAGGCGCCGCTGTGGGGTCAGCAGGGCGGCTGGGGGGCTCTGCGGAGGCCGAGCTATTCTGCGGTCACTGGGCAGTTTGCTTCGCCCCCCTGATGTTGCCCGTCCTGGCTGCAGGTGTGTCTGGTCCCCTCCGGCCCCTGCTGCTCAATGGGCGGGGAAAGCAGCAGTAGCGTAGGGGGAGCTTGTGTGGGGGAGTGGAAAGTCTCAAGAGGTGGGGCCGCCAGGGCAGAGCCGGCGGGGCCGCGGCAGGAGCAGGCGCACGCGCTCTCGCTTTGCGCAGGGGCTTTGCACCGCGGGCAGGCAGGGCACCGGGCAGTGTGTGTCACTGGGCACGGGGGGTGTGGCTCCCGCTGCTGGTTCAGAGCTCACCCCCCCCGAATGTTCCCCCTTCCAGGAGCAGCAGGGGGCAGATACTCAGCTGCACACGCCTGGGGGGCTGGCTCCCCCAGTCCCAGGGGCAGAGCCCCCTCACCTGCCCCAGGTGCGCCCTGAGCGCTCGCAGGGTCGGGCCCATGGTGGCAGGGCACAATGCATTCTCGTGCCAGGACCTGGCCAGGCCGGTGCCAGGTCCCCACAGGGGGGCCACCCTGCCTCCAGCTGCCTCCGGGCACAGGAACAAGCTGGGCTCAGGGCTGTGGGGGACGAGGGGGGATGCAGGCTCAGGGCTGTGAGGGGGGATGCAGGCTCAGGGCTGTGGGCGACGAGGGGGGATGCAGGCTCAGGGCTGTGAGGGGGGCCAGGCTCAGGGCTGGCGAAGGGCAGAGGGCATGGGGCTGGTCTCCCCACCGGTGGGGGGCAGAGGGCCGGTCTCCCCAGCTGCCCTGCTCACAGAGAGACACCAAACCTCTTCCCACAGTGCACTCCCAGCAGGGCACCGGCTCAGTGGGCGAAAGGTCGCAGCCGGGGAGTTCACAGGCGTGCGGGTCGGTGCATGGTTTGCAATCCGGGACGGGCAGCTGCGGCTGATGCAAACAGCCCACAGGAATGTGCCTTGCGCCCAGCTGGCACACGAGCCTCACGTACACACTCGCTGGGGCGTGGTGGGCAAGTGGGGGGGAAGGGAGCATGTGCGTATGTGTGTGCATGCGTGTGCATGTGTGTGCGTGTTTTGCGTGTCTGGCCCATGCGTGCAGCCTGACTCAGCCTGGCTCCATCTCCTCCCGTCGGCCCCGGCGCTGCCCGAGGAGCTGGGCTGTGGCGTCCCCACTGCCAGCGCTCACACGCCACGCCACGGCACGGCACAGGGGGGTGTATCTGCTCATCCCGCGTGGCGCTCTCACTCCCGACGGGCCTGGCCTCCTGCCCATCCCACAGCCTGTTCATAACCCTCTGGGGACCAGGCCGGCTCTCAGGACACTGGGCTCTGTCCCGGACCGGCACCCGTCTGTCGCCTGCTTCCCCCCGGGACCGGATCCGCTGCCAGTTCTCAGCCAGCAGGAGTGCGCTGGGGCCTGCGTTAGCGCTTGTGGGGGCTCTGAGATGGCTGGGTGCAAGGTGCCATGCGAGCAGGGAGCTTTACTATGGGTCACCCTGTACGCAGCGGCCCCTCCCCCGCCTCCGGGAGTGCCGGAAAAGACGGGCGCCCGGAGGGGTCTCTAGCTCAGTCTCCCTGCGCGAGGCCGGGCCCAGGGCTCAGTTCCTCGGCTGGACGAGCCAGGCCGAGAACACAGGGCCAGGTGCAACGTTGACTCTGGTGCCGCTGTCACGCAGCCAGGAGCCATTCGTCCCAGCTGGCAAAACAGGCCCCCGCATGGGGCTAGCAGGAGGGGCCCCTCCTGTACACAGGGCCTAAGCTGCTTGCTTGAGCCGTGCCCATCCTGCCCACGTGGCTTGTCTGAGCTCTGCCCGAGCCCTGCCTGCCCCCTGGCCGAGCCCTGGCCGAGCCCTGGCCGGGGCAGGGTTCGGACAAGGTGGGCCCGGCCACGCTGGGCACGCAGGTGGCCTCTGGCAAACACCGCAAGGGGGAGCGAATGGGGAGCAAGGGACAGAGGGATGCTGGAGCCCCTGGTGGAGCCGCCCCACACAGGGTCCTGCCCCCCAGCAGCTCCGGGCCCCACGGATGCAGCCAGGCCGGGGGCAGGCAGGGGTCTCCTTCCCAGCAGAGGCTCCGCTGAGACGGGTGGGCAAGGGCCCAACGTAGCCCAGCAGCATCCGGGGCCCAGCCTGCGCCCTGAGCCGGGGCACGGTGCCCACGCCCTTGGGAAAACAGGGCGGGTGCAGGGCCTGGGCACAGAGCCGGCCGCCTGGAGCCCCCTGCACCGGGCCAGCCCCCCTTTGCTTTCTCGCCCGGGGAACCCCGCCCCACACGCGGGAGGGAGGCCCCCTCGCTAAAGGGTGCGCGGCCTCTTTAAGGGGCGGGGCCCCCGCCTGGCTGGCTCCGCCCCTGGGCAGAGGGCGGGGCGGGGTGGGGGCTATAAAGCGGCCGCGTTCGGCGATGGAACGTGGAGTATCCGCTGCGGTTTCCGGCGCGTGCGGAGGCGGCGGGTGAGCTCCGGGAGCCGCGGGGGAGGGGCGAGCGCGAGTCTCTGCAGCGGGGGGGCCGGGCCTGCTGCTGCGCCCCCCCATCCTGCGCAGAGGGGCCCGGAGGCGGGTGCATGGCAGCCCCCCACCCCAGCCCCGTTCCCCTGCCCCGGCCAGGGCTGCGGTGGCTGGGCACGGCTCATGGGGCCTGGGGGAGCCCCCTGCACGGGGAGGGGCCGGGGGGTTGCTCCTGCCTCCTGGGGGTCTAGGTGCCCCGGTGAGCTGATGGGGATCTGCCCCCCCCCGGGTGCTGAGCTGCCCTGGCCCTGCTGGGGATCTGCCCCCTCCCCCCCCCCCCCGGGTGCTGAGCTGCCCTGGCCCTGCTGGGGATCTGCCCCCTCCCCCCCCGGGTGCTGAGCTGCCCTGGCCCTGCTGGGGATCTGTGTGCCGCCCCCCCCCCCCCCCCCGGGTGCTGAGCTGCCCTGGCCCTGCTGGGGATCTGTGCGCCCCGCCCCCCTCCCCGGTGCTGAGCTGCCCTGGCCCTGCTGGTGGCACTGCCCCGAAAACAGGCTCGGGCTAAGTGTGTCCCCTCAGCCAGGGCGGAGCAGCCAGCCCCCCAGGGGTTCAAAGCCTTGTTGGCTAGTGCAGGCAGGAGCCCCCTGCAGGGAGAGCCTGGATCCTCTGGGGCTGAGCCTGTTGTAGGGCCCACAATAGGGGGCCTTGCTGAATCTGTGGGGGCAGCTGAGCTACCTGGCGGGCTGCAGGCCAGCTCCCTTGGTGGGGCTGGAAGGGCCTGGAGGGCTCTAGTCTGGCCTGGGGATGGGATCGTGCAGCCGGCGCAGGGACACAGTGTAACCGCTGTGATTTCCTGGAGTTTCATGGCTAGTCAGTTACCCGACAGCAGCATTCCCGCCCCGCGGCATTGTGAGTCCTCCGCCCGGAGACCAGCGCTGTGCGGTCGCGGGGGGGAGGCCTCTACTTGTGTCCTCCTGTGGCTCTGCCTGGCTGTATCGCTATGGGTGATTCCCGATGACTCTCCGGATGTGTATTGGGCCCAGAGCCCTGGGGGCTCAGACTGAGACAATAACCCTTTCCCTGGGAGAGGGGTGTCACCAGGCTGGGAACTAGGCCTGTGGGGGGGGGGGAGAGGGGTCAGTCTTGTTCGGGCTAGGATGACTGAGGAGGCTTTAGAGCAGAGAGGGGTCCAGGACCTGTGAGCCCCTCCCCTGAGGAATAAGACTGTCAGCTCCCAGTGCTTGTATTACCGTCTATCCTATGCTAGGCCGTGTCCCTGAGAACCAGTAAAACCCGCTCTGCTGGCTGAGAGTCACGTCTGGCTGTGGGTGGGGAGTAGGGTCGGGGACCCTGGCACGCCATCACAAACACCCTCCCCCTGCCGCAGCATCTCCCTGCCGCTGCGCTCCTAGTGCCTGGCAGACCAGGAACGTTGCGACGACTTGCTCTAACCAGGCTGGGCGCAGGCGTGCAGGGCAGCACAGATCCCAGAACACTGAGCAGAGCCCTCAGACTGGCATCGTGGGTTACTGGTAGAAGCCAGTTCCCTGGACCAATCACAGAACAGAGGCCACCCCAGCTCTGACCCAGGGAGGTGAAAAGACACAAGTGTCTCTCGGGGATGGAAGTTCTTGTGGCCCAAGCCGTGTGTTCCTTGGCTGTGTGAATGCACTCGCTGTTCTGTCTCCTGTTTCACGGCCTTACACTGATCTCTCTCTGTCCCTCCAGGAGCTACCGGGTGCGACCAGGGACCAGAGCAGGGTCCGGCCCCCCGCGGCGCAGGCTCTCCCAGCTGCCCTGCCTGGCCATGCAGTGTGTGGTGAAGCTCTACCTGCTGGGTGCCTTGGTGTCTGTGCTGTCGGTTTTCTTTGGATTGATGGACTCCCTGGGCAGGCTGCCGGCTCCCCGGGGCTTGGAGCGGTGCCTTTCCGGCCTGTGGACTAAACTGGGGGGCGGCTGTGCCCAGGGCCAGCCAAAGATGTGCCAAGAGCAGGCGAGGCGAAGGACTAACAAAGCCTTTGACTTGTACCTGTGAGCTCCAGGGGGTGACTGCCCCCTCTCTGTGCCTGCTGAACGTGCTTGGACTTGGCTTGGTCTGTTTCTGGGGCTGCCTGGCTGGATCCCGCTCCCGGCCGGGTGGTGGCCGCTCGGACAACATCCCTGCTAGAGATGGAGGCCGCTGGCAGGGGTGCGGTGGGGAGGGGCATGTCCTGCACACAGCCCCCCTCTCTGCACTCGACCGGCCAGAGCACCCAGGGGGAGGGGCGGCGCTCCGCAGGGTGTTCTGGGCGCTGAAGAGCAGCGGGTGGGGATGGGTGGGTGCTGCAGGCTCACGGCTGCCTAGTTGTCCCAGGGTGGTGGAGGGGTGGGGTGGGGGGGGCCTGGCACTTGCAGGATCTGGGGCTACAATTCACCCAGCCAGACCTCTCCACGGCGGGTGGAGGGGGGAGTTGCTGTTACCCCAGCTGCGAGGCCCCCTTGAGCCGGTGAGGTGCCTGGGCCTTGGGGCTGGGCTGGCGGGGGCTGCAGGAGGGGGCACGGCCTGGGCAGGAGGGGCAAACAGCCCTTCAGGCTGGGTGGCTGGCAGGGGGGTGCTGGGGGCCAGGCCCACATGCCCTGTAGCCAGGGCCAGCCCGGCCCCCTCCCCTCCTACGTCCTCTGTACTGGGTGGGGGCGCAGCACAAGCTGCTGGCTGCCCTGGGGGTGGGGTGCCCAGCAGGAGCCTGGGCCAGGCATGGCTGTGGGGCTCCCTCTGCCCCATGGGAGCCCTGGGCAGGCTGAGCCCTGCCCCCTGCTGGGCCCAGCCTCCTTAGCCCAGCTCCTCTGGAAGAGCAGACACGGGGGAGCGGGTGCCCCAGCAGCACCCGCCCCCCTGTCCTGGTGGGGTGGGCAGGGCTGGCTGGCCGGCCTCCTGCCTCCCCCATTAAGTGGGGGGGGAGGGGGACTTGTGGCAAGCCCAGGCTGGCTCGGTCCCTCCTAGGGGGAGGGTTAATGGGGGAGGGGGTTCTGTGGAAGGCTTGGGGGGAAGGTACTTGCTGCTGGGTCCCTGTGAGGAGCTGGGGGGGGGGGGGGGCTGCTGGGTGTGTGCACCAACTCTCGGTGTGGGGCCCACACAGGGGCAGCCTCATGTGAAGCCTGGATCTTCTGGCCCCCAAGGTCTCGCCCTGGCCTGCCCCAGGCCCCTCTCCCCTCCCTGGGCCTGGGGCTCCCACCCTCCAGACCTGTGCAATAAAAGGGGGCCTGCTGCTGAGCCTTGCTCTTTCTTGGGGGGCATGGGGTTGTCAGGGGGTCCTAGTGCCCCCCTTCAGGCAGGGAGCTGGAGGCCTCCCTGCCACAGCGCCGGGGGGTTCCTGGGTCTGGCGCTGTGTGTGTGTCTGGGGGGGCTTAGCTCGGGGGTGCAATCCTCAGCTCCCCCCGCTGCACCCTTGTTCTTGGCCTTGCTGGGATTCAGCTGGCGGGGGGGGGGGGCTCTGTATTCAACGGGCGCTCGGCTCCTTACACTGGAATGCGCCCCCCCCCCTCCTGCTGCCGACCAGCCTCCCGCACCCCCAGCGGCTCCCCGGGTCTCCTGTCCCTCGGGGCGAAAGGCCCCCAGGCCTGCTCTGAGCGTCCAGGCCAGCTTGCCCCGTGTGGGCGGGTTGTGCCTGCTCCTGGCCGCGTGTCACTGGGGCTCGGCTGCCCACCGTGCTGCTGCCAGGGGCTGGGGGTGCCAGCAGCTGGCCAAGCCGGGCCTGGGCAGGGCAACTCTCCTGCCTTGCCCGTCCTCCGGGCCCCAGGCAGGGCAGGGTCACCGGCCCCTTCTGTGACCTCACAAACCCGCCTGGGCTGCTGGCTCCTGGCCTGGCGGTTGCCGCTGGGCCCTGGCCTGCCTCCAGCCATGCCCGCGGCGCCCCGGCCTGGCGTGTGGTGCACAGGGGCACGCCCCATGCCGGCAGCAGCGTGCTGGCCCTCTGAGGGGTGCCCCCGAGCCGGGCATGGCCCATGGCGCCAGCAGCAGCAGCCCCTTCCTGCCCGCTGACCCGGCCTGCGGCAGGCACCTTGGGGTGGAGGGGGGGCTGCTCTGCCAGCTGCTCCGCTCTCCCGCCTACAACCTGTTCCCCAAGTCGGCCGTGTTCGAGAGCAACTTCATCCAGGTACTGGGGCCGGCCCGGCGGGGCGGGGCGCTTCCCGGGGTGGCCTCCTGCCCCGGCAGCTGGTGCAGTGCGGAGGGGGCCCTGCTCTGCCGTGGGGCCTTGCGTGGGTGGAAGAAGCTCTGCTGGGCCATTAGGGTCCCTGTCTCCCCCAGCCTGGCTCTGCTGTGGGGTGCAGCTGCCCTGGCCAAAGGAGAGCACGGCCCAGGAGCATTTGAGCGTGGCCGTAGGGCCCGTGGCCAGCACTAATGCCCCACCATGAGAGCGTGTGGCATTCAGAGGGTGGTCCCCTAGAGCTGTGTTCCTCACGCTTTATAAAGTGCCCCCTGATTTTTTTGGGGGGAAAAAATGCCCCCAGCCCTGCAGTTTTCAGACAGTTTGTTTTTCTCCCATTGCCGCACATTTTTAAACAACTTAATCGTAGCCAGGTGGGCGATGAAATTGCCGAGGGTAAGAAGTACAGAAATAGTAAAGTGCCGTGAAGCTTATGTGGCGGCGCGTCGGCGTTCCCCGCCTCCTGCACCCCTGTGATGGCACAAACAGACGCCCCCAGCCAGTAGAACAGGGGAGTTTATTGCTCCTCCAGGATACAGCCCAGCACAGATATAACCTGGTTCCAGGGCAGGCCTAGGATGCTTCAGCCCCCTTAGATATGGGGGAGCCTGGGCCCCTAAATCCCAGCCCCTTGCTTAGGCTGCTTCCTCCATGATACCAGAGAGAAACTAACACGTCTCCTCCAGCCCTGCCCCCCAGCCAGGGGCTGGCCTCCCCTCCAGCCCTGCCCCCCAGCCAGGGGCTGGCCTCCCCTCCTTCCTTTGTTTCTCTCCCTGGGAGGTAACTGGTCGGACAGGTTCGGAGCCCCCTTGCCTAGGGACTCATCCCCTGCCCTGCTGGGCTACAAACAGCCGCCAGCGGAGGTCGCCCGCAGCCCACTGCCCAGCATAGCCACCAGCAAGGTCCCCCGCTACGTCCCAGCTTGACACACAACTTCACTTCCGTGCTGAGGGCCCCCAGACTTCTCTGGAGTACCCCGGAGCGTACTTGTCCTGCTGGTTGAGAGACGCTGCCCTGGAGAATAACCTCCTGCTGCTGCCACGGGCAGGGGCGTTACTGGGCCCGGCCGGGCCTGGGGCCTGGCGCTGCAGGTGGCGGGTTCACGCCGTAGGGCTGGGGGGAGGAGAAGTAACCGCACCGTTATTAAAGCTTGCGCTATGTGCGTATCTCTCCCCCATTCCCCCCCCCCCCGGCTCCCAGCCAGCGGGCCCAGCTGTGGCCCCACATTCCAGGGGGGCCCAGGGGCAGGTGGGGGCCAGGCTCAGCCCTGGGGGTGGCATGGCGGCACCAGGAGGAAGGTACCTGGAGCTGATGGCTGGTGCCATTATGGGCCCCAGCAAACCGGGCAGGGGTGGGGGTCCTGCAGGGTCTCTGCGAGGGGCCACGTCTCTCTGTCTGGCTGCAGGTGACAAAGCAGGGGAACTGGGTGGACATTCACAACACCCCCACCCTGGTGACCTTGGGGGTGACGTCCTCGGAGCCCTGCCTGCCCCTCCCCAATGTGCTGCTCATCGCCAGGCTCACGGTGCCGGGGGAGAGCCCCCCCGGCGGGGCAGGGCAGCCCCAGCAGCCCTCGGTGGCCCTTAGCAGGTGAGGAAGGGGGCGGGGGGCAGAGTGGGGGGACAAGCAGGGAGTTCTCAGGTGCTGGGACTGAGTTGCTGGGCATCTGAGGGGGGGAAAGGCCATTGGGTCCCACAGAGTCCTGCCACACTGGGGCCAAGGCAGGGGGAGTCCCTGGCGTGATTGCCAGGCCCAAGCAACATGATACCTGGGCCCCAGAGAATTCCTGGATGGATCCACCCCCTGTGGGAGAGAGAAGGCCCCCGACCCGGATCCCACCTGGATCCACCCTCCCGCCCCCGTCAAGGAGAGAGGGGTCCTGGCAATGTTCCCTTTAATTGTTTCCATCTGTGTGCAGAATAATTGTGTTGTGTGCACGGAGGCGTGCATGACTGTGCACCACCACCAAAAGCAAACCTCGCCGTGGGCGCTCTGCCGATCAGCAGGACGGGGCTGGAACCTCTCCTGGGTGGCCCCCAAGTGCCCGGCCCTTAGGGGGAGTGACGGGCCCTGGCCCAGGGTGGCTCTTGTTACATTCCCAGCTCTAAGGCCCCCCCCGCCAGGCACTGGCAGGCTGGGGAGCTGGTCTAGCCCTACAGTGCAGGGGGGACATGGCAGCCAGGCCGGGTAAGGGCTGAGTCTGGCTCCCTTGTGCGGAATGTGGGTGCCCGTACCCGGGTGGAGGGCGTGGCCTGTCCCTGGGCTGTGGGGCCCCCGGACACACTGTGCCTGTGCCCCCCAGAGACGCTGAGGCGCCTGCCCCCAGAGCTGGGGTTGCTGCTGTGCTGCCAAGCCCCCCCCCCCATCCTCTCCTCCCCCTGCTGCTGCCAAGAGGGGCCCGATTCTTCCTGGCCATTCCCTCCGCCCGGGTACTGGCACCTTCTGGGCCTGGTCCCCTTCCCCCACTAGCCGGGGGCCCTCCTATGAGTCTGCGGGTGGGGGTGGGGGTGGCGTCTCGCCGGGGGGCCTGGGGCGCACATGAGCCGGGCTCGCTCCCCCTGGCTCCAGGCTGCTCCCGCTGCGCTACGTCCGGCTCTCGGTGCAGGACGGCGGGCGGCGCCTGCTGCGGGTGCAGGTGGTGACGGGGAAGGTGTATTACCTGCGGCTGCACCAGGAGCACCCCGAGGCCGTCTTCGCGCTCTGGGGCCGGCTGGCCGACATCCTGCAGCGGGGACTCTCCATCACCACCAAGGACCCCGCCATCCACATCCCCCACAGCCTGGTGCCCAGCGCCAGCAGCTCCTCCAGCAGCTCCCCAACCCAGGTACCGCGCCCGGGGGGTCTGCAGTGCCAGGGCCCAGACCAGCGCCCGCCCCGCCACCGCCTGACGGCCTGGCCCAGCGCCTCTGGGTTCATCCCTGCGGGACTGCAACGGCCAGGCAGTCTGGGGCCAGGGAGAGGGACTAGAGGCCTCATGGCCCCTCTCCATCCCCATGGGCAGGGGCCCGGGATGCTCTGGGGGGGCCCCCTCCATCCCCACGGGCGGGGGCCCGGGATGCTCTGGGGGGCCCCTCTCCATCCCCACGGGTGGGGGCCCGGGATGCTCTGGGGGGCCCCTCTCCATCCCCTCGGGCGGGGGCCCGGGATGCCCTGGGGGGGCCCCCTCCATCCCCACGGGCGGGGGCCCGGGATGCCCTGGGGGGGCCCCTCTCCACCCCCACTTGATAGGGGCTGGGTGCCTTGTGGGCCAGATACCAGGAGCCACCCTGGGGCCCCTCCACCCCGTTCTGGGAGCCTGCAGGAGTTGGGGCCATGTCGTGCCCATGGCCTGAGGTCAAAGTGGGGGGTGGAGCCAGCCCAGCACATCCCTCGGGGCCCCAGGCCCCCTGAGCCCCCAGCAGCAGGCCCAGCCCGGCCCCAGGGGCTGTTCCCCGGCAGCAGGCCCAGGCCCCCATCTCAGCCCCCCCCCCCCGTCTCTCCCGCAGCCGGCACCCGAGGCCCAGCCGCTCGCGGGAGGCAGCTGCAGCCGGGCAGGCAGGGTGGGCGAGCGCCCGGCAGGGACCCTCCCCCATCTTGCCACAGCAGCCCCGGGGCAGGCGGCGAAAGGCGGCTCAGAGCGAAGCAGGTAACGGGGCTCCCATCAGCTCCCCCCCCGCCCCCTGGTGCAGGCCGGAGCCCCCCCAGAGCAGCAGGCGGGGGCCCGGGGCTGCAGGTGGGGGAGCAGAGCCTGGGGCGAAAGGCCCAGAGGGTCCGGCCGAGCCCCGGGGCAGACAGGCTCTGCCCGGACTCGAACCGCCGCCCTCCCCCTCCCCCAGACTCCTCTCCTTCTGGAAACGCTCGGCGCGGAGCAAGTCTCCTGCCAGGGACGAGGCCGCAGGCGCCCCAGGCTGGGCAGGAGGTAAGAGCCCCCCCCCCTCGGCCTTTCACTGGGGCCGGGCGAAGCTTCAGGACTCCCAAGTGGCTGGGGGCAGAAATTTGTAAAGTGGTCCTGGGCTGCCCTAGAAGGGGCGGGGCTTCAGGCCGAAGGGGCGGGGCAGGGCACTTCTGTGCTTCCCCACCCACAGACCCTGATTGGATGTCTTTATTCTGCAGCCAGATGGTGGGTGTAGGTGGGGGGACCCGTTTTCAGAGGCGGGACAGGAGCAATTGTTCTCCGGGATCCCTGAAGGCCAGACGAGAAGCAACCGGCTCCATCTGCAGCCGGGGGATTTAGGTCCGATTAGGAAAAACTCTCCCTGTCTCCCAGTGCTTAAGGCCTGAAACGGGTCGGCAGGGAGCCCCTGGCGCTGGAGGGTTTTAAGAGCCGCTGGGAGAGAAGCCAAGTCGGGGGTGGGCCAGAGTTACTTGGCCCTGCCGCCGTCCAGCACCCTGGACCAAGCTTTCCCCCCCCCTTCAAGCCCACGTTTCCGTGTCTCTGAGCCAGGAGCGTGAGGCATTGAACAGTGGAACAGGCTGTGACGGCGCGTTGGAGGTCCCCCATCTCCTGCACCCCGAAATGGCACAAACAGACTCCACCAGCCAGTGGAATTGAGGGTGGTTTATTGCTCCTCTAGGACACAGCACAGCACAGATGGAATCTGGTTACAGGAACTAGGGCTAAGAGGCCTCAGTGCTCCCCTTGAGATAGGGGAGTCCCAGCCCCCCTCCCCAGCTCCTTCTCCCCTGCTTTCCAGACAGGAACTAACTAACTCTCCTCCAGCCCTGCCCCCAGCCAGGGCAGCATTCCACCTTCCTTTGTTTCTCTCCATGGGGGGTGTCTGGTTCAACAAGTTTGGCAGTACCTTTGCATAGTGAGGTTTTCCCTGCTGGGTCTTGCTCCAGACAGCAGGGGTCACCACAGCCCAGCAAGTACCCCCACTACGTCACACAGGCCGTGCGCCCAAGAGTTTGACAAGAGTTGGCTCAGGCCTCGCCTCTCCGCTCTGCTTCCCAGGGGAGCCAGCGCTGTGCGAGCAGTGCCAAGGGCACCGGTCGGGCGGCTCTGGAGAGGAAGGCAGCCTGCGGACGGCCCTGCGGTGGTTAGACGCCAAGCGCCACGGACTCTGGGAACGCGACACGCCGGCAGGCCTGCTGACCCTGTCCCGCCTCAGCAGCCTGGTCGCCGCAGGCCAGCAGTAGCGGCAGCACCAGGAGGAAATGCGTCCCGGGCTGGGCTCCTTGGCTGTACCGGTGGCCAGGCTGGGCGTGCCGACGGAGTCCCAGTGTAACCCGTGCGCCCTGGCAGGCGAGGTGCGTTCACGCTGGCAGCCCCCCTCCCCCCGTGGGTTTGCTCGGCTCAAGCGCTCGCTCCCTGCTGCTCCCCGCGCGGTTCTTTCACTCTCTAGGCGGGTCTGGGCTTGGCGTGTGCGTGTGCGTGTGCGTGTGCGGGTGCGTGTGCGTGTGCGTGTGTGTGTGTGTGTGCGGGTGCGTGTTGAGGACTTGTAGGTCTCCACCAAGGGAACAGACAGAAAAGTTGCTGCTGAAATAGCTGAGTGACGCCCCCTCAGGATAATTTCTCCACCTTCTAACACTGAAACACAAAAGGGCCGACGTTCCGGCGCGGGACCGACGGGAAGAGCTACAGCAGAAATCACCAGTGAAAACATTTTGAAGTTTGCTGATTAAACATTTGCATTACACTCAAAAAAATTCCACGTTTCTTCCCGGGCCCCCCTCCATGGCCGGCTGGGGAGTGCAGGGGGTGCTCTCCCATTACGCCCCATTTGCCCCACGGTTCTGCCCGGGGGGCCGATAGTTCCAGTCGGCCCCTGTCCTGGATCCCAGGGTCCCTTTTGGGCCTCTGCCCCGGGGAGAGTCCCCCGCCCCCACTGCCTGGACAGCTGCTAGCCAGGGGGTTCCCTGGTGTCTGCTCTCCCAGATCCTTTCCCACCTGCTGCGCATTCAGCATCACGGGGCTCCCTGCTGGCTCCGCCTGGCGCTAACGCCCTGCTCCGGGCCCTGTAACCTCGGGCTGGGCCCTTCTGTGTCTGGCCGGGCCCCCGTTTCCGTCTGGCTCCCTGTGGTGTCCGGCCGGGCCCCCGTCTCCGTCTGGCTCCCTGTGGTGTCTGGCCGGGCCCCTGTCTCCGTCTGGCTCCCTGTGGTGTCCGGCCGGGCCCCCCCGTCTCCATCTGGCTCCCTGTGGTGTCCGGCCGGGCCCCCCCGTCTCCGTCTGGCTCCCTGTGGTGTCTGGCCGGGCCCCCGTCTCCATCTGGCTCCCTGTGGTGTCCGGCCGGGCCCCCCCGTCTCCGTCTGGCTCCCTGTGGTGTCTGGCCGGGCCCCCGTCTCCATCTGGCTCCCTGTGGTGTCCGGCCGGGCCCCCCCATCTCCGTCTGGCTCCCTGTGGTGTCTGGCCAGGCCCCCGTCTCCATCTGGCTCCCTGTGGTGTCTGGCCAGGCCCCCGTCTCCATCTGGCTCCCTGTGGTGTCCGGCCAGGCCCCCGTCTCCATCTGGCTCCCTGTGGTGTCCGGCCGGGCCCCCATCTCCGTCTGGCTCCCTGTGGTGTCTGGCCAGGCCCCCATCTCCGTCTGGCTCCCTGTGGTGTCTGGCCAGGCCCCCGTCTCCATCTGGCTCCCTGTGGTGTCCGGCCAGGCCCCTGTCTCCATCTGGCTCCCTGTGGTGTCTGGCCAGGCCCCCCGTCTCCATCTGGCTCCCTGTGGTGTCCGGCCGGGCCCCCGTCTCCGTCTGGCTCCCTGTGGTGTCCGGCCGGGCCCCCCGTCTCCGTCTGGCTCCCTGTGGTGTCCGGCCGGGCCCCCCGTCTCCGTCTGGCTCCCTGTGGTGTCCGGCCGGGCCCCCGTCTCCATCTGGCTCCCTGTGGTGTCTGGCCAGGCCCCCGTCTCCATCTGGCTCCCTGTGGTGTCTGGCCGGGCCCCCGTCTCCGTCTGGCTCCCTGTGGTGTCCGGCCAGGCCCCCCGTCTCCGTCTGGCTCCCTGTGGTGTCCGGCCAGGCCCCCCCGTCTCCGTCTGGCTCCCTGTGGTGTCCGGCCAGGCCCCTGTCTCCGTCTGGCTCCCTGTGGTGTCCGGCCGGGCCCCCGTCTCCGTCTGGCTCCCTGTGGTGTCCGGCCAGGCCCCCCCGTCTCCGTCTGGCTCCCTGTGGTGTCCGGCCAGGCCCCCGTCTCCGTCTGGCTCCCTGTGGTGTCCGGCCAGGCCCCCGTCTCCGTCTGGCTCCCTGTGGTGTCCGGCCGGGCCCCCGTCTCCGTCTGGCTCCCTGTGGTGTCTGGCCGGGCCCCCGTCTCCATCTGGCTCCCTGTGGTGTCCGGCCGGGCCCCCGTCTCCATCTGGCTCCCTGTGGTGTCCGGCTGGGCCCCCGTCTCCGTCTGGCTCCCTGTGGTGTCCGGCCGGGCCCCCGTCTCCATCTGGCTCCCTGTGGTGTCCGTCTGGGCCCCCGTCTCCGTCTGGCTCCCTGTGGTGTCAGGCCGGGCCCCCGTCTCCGTCTGGCTCCCTGTGGTGTCCGGCCGGGCCCCCGTCTCCATCTGGCTCCCTGTGGTGTCTGGCCGGGCCCCCGTCTCCATCTGGCTCCCTGTGGTGTCTGGCCGGGCCCCCGTCTCCGTCTGGCTCCCTGTGGTGTCCGGCTGGGCCCCCGTCTCCGTCTGGCTCCCTGTGGTGTCTGGCCAGGCCCCCGTCTCCATCTGGCTCCCTGTGGTGTCCGGCCGGGCCCCCGTCTCCGTCTGGCTCCCTGTGGTGTCTGGCCGGGCCCCCGTCTCCGTCTGGCTCCCTGTGGTGTCCGGCTGGGCCCCCGTCTCCGTCTGGCTCCCTGTGGTGTCTGGCCAGGCCCCCGTCTCCATCTGGCTCCCTGTGGTGTCCGGCCGGGCCCCCGTCTCCATCTGGCTCCCTGTGGTGTCTGGCCGGGCCCCCGTCTCCATCTGGCTCCCTGTGGTGTCCGGCCGGGCCCCCGTCTCCGTCTGGCTCCCTGTGGTGTCCGGCCAGGCCCCCGTCTCCATCTCGCTCCCTGTGGTGTCCGGCCGGGCCCCCGTCTCCGTCTGGCTCCCTGTGGTGTCTGGCCAGGCCCCCGTCTCCGTCTGGCTCCCTGTGGTGTCCGGCCAGGCCCCCCGGCTCCGTCTGGCTCCCTGTGGTGTCTGGCCAGGCCCCCATCTCCGTCTGGCTCCCTGTGGTGGCCGGCCGGGCCCCCGTCTCCGTCTGGCTCCCTGTGGTGTCCGGCCGGGCCCCCGTCTCCGTCTGGCTCCCTGTGGTGTCTGGCCAGGCCCCTGTCTCCGTCTGGTTCCCTGTGGTGTCTGGCCGGGCCCCCCCGTCTCCGTCTGGTTCCCTGTGGTGTCTGGCCGGGCCCCCGTCTCCGTCTGGTTCCCTGTGGTGTCTGGCCAGGCCCCCCCGTCTCCGTCTGGTTCCCTGTGGTGTCTGGCCAGGCCCCCATCTCCGTCTGGCTCCCTGTGGTGTCCGGCCGGGCCCCCGTCTCCATCTGGCTCCCTGTGGTGTCTGGCCGGGCCCCCGTCTCCGTCTGGCTCCCTGTGGTGTCCGGCCAGGCCCCCGTCTCCATCTCGCTCCCTGTGGTGTATGGCCGGGCCCCCGTCTCCGTCTGGCTCCCTGTGGTGTCTGGCCAGGCCCCCGTCTCCGTCTGGCTCCCTGTGGTGTCCGGCCGGGCCCCCGTCTCCGTCTGGCTCCCTGTGGTGTCTGGCCGGGCCCCCGTCTCCGTCTGGCTCCCTGTGGTGTCCGGCCAGGCCCCCGTCTTCATCTGGCTCCCTGTGGTGTCCGGCCGGGCCCCCGTCTCCGTCTGGCTCCCTGTGGTGTCTGGCCAGGCCCCCGTCTCCATCTGGCTCCCTGTGGTGTCCGGCCAGGCCCCCGTCTCCATCTCGCTCCCTGTGGTGTCCGGCCAGGCCCCCCGGCTCCGTCTGGCTCCCTGTGGTGTCTGGCCAGGCCCCCATCTCCGTCTGGCTCCCTGTGGTGTCCGGCCGGGCCCCCGTCTCTGTCTGGCTCCCTGTGGTGTCCGGCCAGGCCCCCATCTCCGTCTGGCTCCCTGTGGTGTCTGGCCAGGCCCCCCGTCTCCGTCTGGCTCCCTGTGGTGTCCGGCCGGGCCCCCCGTCTCCGTCTGGTTCCCTGTGGTGTCTGGCCAGGCCCCCCCGTCTCCGTCTGGCTCCCTGTGGTGTCCGGCCGGGCCCCCGTCTCCATCTGGCTCCCTGTGGTGTCCGGCCGGGCCCCCCCGTCTCCGTCTGGCTCCCTGTGGTGTCTGGCCGGGCCCCCGTCTCCGTCTGGCTCCCTGTGGTGTCCGGCCGGGCCCCCCGTCTCCATCTGGCTCCCTGTGGTGTCTGGCCAGGCCCCCGTCTCCATCTGGCTCCCTGTGGTGTCTGGCCAGGCCCCCGTCTCCATCTGGCTCCCTGTGGTGTCCGGCCAGGCCCCCGTCTCCGTCTGGCTCCCTGTGGTGTCTGGCCAGGCCCCCGTCTCCGTCTGGCTCCCTGTGGTGTCTGGCCGGGCCCCCCCGTCTCCGTCTGGTTCCCTGTGGTGTCTGGCCGGGCCCCCCCGTCTCCGTCTGGCTCCCTGTGGTGTCCGGCCGGGCCCCCCGTCTCCATCTGGCTCCCTGTGGTGTCTGGCCAGGCCCCCGTCTCCGTCTGGCTCCCTGTGGTGTCTGGCCAGGCCCCCGTCTCCGTCTGGCTCCCTGTGGTGTCTGGCCAGGCCCCCGTCTCCGTCTGGCTCCCTGTGGTGTCCGGCCGGGCCCCCCGTCTCCATCTGGCTCCCTGTGGTGTCTGGCCAGGCCCCCGTCTCCGTCTGGCTCCCTGTGGTGTCTGGCCAGGCCCCCGTCTCCATCTGGCTCCCTGTGGTGTCTGGCCAGGCCCCCATCTCCGTCTGGCTCCCTGTGGTGTCTGGCCGGGCCCCCGTCTCCATCTGGCTCCCTGTGGTGTCTGGCCGGGCCCCCGTCTCCGTCTGGCTCCCTGTGGTGTCAGGCCGGGCCCCCGTCTCCGTCTGGCTCCCTGTGGTGTCTGGCCGGGCCCCCGTCTCCGTCGGGCTCCCTGTGGTGTCTGGCCGGGCCCCCGTCTCCGTCTGGCTCCCTGTGGTGTCCAGCCGGGCCCCCCGTCTCCGTCTGGCTCCCTGTGGTGTCCGGCCGGGCCCCCGTCTCCGTCTGGCTCCCTGTGGTGTCTGGCCAGGCCCCCCCGTCTCCGTCGGGCTCCCTGTGGTGTCTGGCCGGGCCCCCGTCTCCGTCTGGCTCCCTGTGGTGTCCGGCCAGGCCCCCATCTCCGTCTGGCTCCCTGTGGTGTCCGGCCAGGCCCCCATCTCCGTCTGGCTCCCTGTGGTGTCCGGCCGGGCCCCCGTCTCCGTCTGGCTCCCTGTGGTGTCTGGCCAGGCCCCCGTCTCCATCTGGCTCCCTGTGGTGTCCGGCCGGGCCCCCGTCTCCGTCTGGCTCCCTGTGGTGTCTGGCCAGGCCCCCCGTCTCCGTCGGGCTCCCTGTGGTGTCCGGCCGGGCCCCCGTCTCCGTCGGGCTCCCTGTGGTGTCCGGCCGGGCCCCCGTCTCCGTCTGGCTCCCTGTGGTGTCCGGCCGGGCCCCCGTCTCCGTCTGGCTCCCTGTGGTGTCCGGCCGGGCCCCTGTCTCCGTCTGGCTCCCTGTGGTGTCCGGCCGGGGCCCTGTCTCCGTCTGGCTCCCTGTGGTGTCCGGCCGGGACCCCGTCTCCGTCTGGCTCCCTGTGGTGTCCGGCCGGGCCCCCGTCTCCGTCTGGCTCCCTGTGGTGTCCGGCCGGGCCCCCGTCTCCGTCTGGCTCCCTGTGGTGTCCGGCCGGGCCCCTGTCTCTGTCTGGCTCCCTCTGTGTCCTCTGCGCTCTCTGATTCTTCTCCCCCTGGGTCCTGCTCCCACTTGGCTTCCACGTGCACCCGCCCATCCCTGTCCCTCCACACCGGCTGCCTGGGAACCTCCCGTCTGGAGCGAACATCCCCCCACAAAAAAAGGGGGAGGACACCAAACTTGAGAAAAAAAAAAGACTCCATGTTGTGCTGGCAGCCTTAAAGAACCAGGTAAGCAGGTCAGTGGCGGAGGAGGGAGGGGGGCGGAACAGGGCTGGCCATGGGATATAGGGGAGAAGTAGGGGGGCTGGCCGGGGAAGCTCAGGAGGAGGGGAGAACTGGCTGCCGGAAGCAGGGCTGGCGTGGGGTGCAGGGGGGCTGGCCGGGGAAGCTCAGGAGGAGGGGAGGACTGGCTGCCGGAAGCAGGGCTGGCGTGGGGTGCAGGGGGGCTGGCCGGGGAAGATCCGGAGGAGGGGAGGACTGGCTGCCGGAAGCAGGGCTGGCGTGGAGTGCAGGGGGGCTGGCTGGGGAAGCTCAGGAGGAGGGGAGAACTGGCTGCCGGAAGCAGGGCTGGCGTGGGGTGCAGCGGGGCTGGCCGGGGAAGATCCGGAGGAGGGGAGAACTGGCTGCCGGAAGCAGGGCTGGCGTGGGGTGCAGTGGGGCTGGCTGGGGAAGATCCAGAGGAGGGGAGAACTGGCTGCCGGAAGCAGGGCTGGCGTGGGGTGCAGTGGGGCTGGCTGGGGAAGATCCGGAGGAGGGGAGAACTGGCTGCTGGAAGCAGGGCTGGCGTGGGGTGCAGCGGGGCTGGCTGGGGAAGATCCGAAGGAGGGGAGAACTGGCTGCCGGAAGCAGGGCTGGCGTGGGGTGCAGCGCTGCTGGCCGGGGAAGCTCAGGAGGAGGGGAGGACTGGCCACCGGAAGCAGGGCTGGCGTGGGGTGCAGTGGGGCTGGCTAGGGAAGATCTGGAGCAGGAACTGGCCAGCAGGACGCAGAGCTGGCGGCGGGTGGGGGACTATGAGAACGATTTTGGGGACATGCAGGACTAGACGCTCCATGGGCACCCACAGGGCGCTGCTGCGGGGAACGCGGCTCCAAGCGTCGCCAGGCACGTGGGCAGAGGGGTGAGCCGGCCGGGAGGCGACACAGCCTCCGGGAGACGGAGATTGGAGGCCGCGGCCGCCTCCGGGGCCACATGGACACAGCTGTTGGAAAACAGGAGCTGGGGCAGCAAAGAGCCCCCCGTTGTGAGGGCTGAAGAAAACCCCGTCTGCTTAGCGTCTGCCCAAGGACGCCGAGAGGGGACTCACGGACGTGTCTAACGGCTTCCTGGGGCGACAACGTCCCTGAGAACGGGCTGGTTCACGGTGCAGAAACGGCAGAACGAGGCTGGTGGCTGCAAGGGGCAAACAGACGAGCCCAGGGGGAAATGAGGCACAAATGTTTCCCGGGGAGGCTGATGCACCGTTGGCACAAACAGCCAAATCCAGGGAGGGATTCCCCCTCGTTTGGTGCCTGCAGTGCAGACGAGCGGCCAGTCCGGTGTGTGCGGGGTCAGAACGTGGGTACGGGGGCTGGGACGTGCGGGGGGCAGATCTGACGCTCTAATGGGCCCTCTGGCCTCACACTCTGCTAACGACTGAGGAGCTGGGCGGGGCGGAGGGAGCAGCCCCTGGGGCGTCACTGCCCAGCCCCCTGGGCCCCCGACCCAACCGCCATTCAGTGGGGCTCCAGGGGAACCCCTCAGACAGCCAGAGGGGCCGGCCAGGGCCAGGACACCAGCCTAGCAGAGTGGCAGTGACATCACAAAGGTGGCAGTGACATCACAAAGGGCCCATTGCACGACTACGGCCTATTGGGGGACAGCGATGACCTCACAAAGAGACCCTGGCAACAGCCAATCAGGACAGAGGCGCAAGGGCGGGGCAAGCGCCGAGTTTTCCGCGGCTTGGCAGCAGTGCGGCCCCTTCCCAGGGTCTCTGCGGGGGCCGGATGGAGAATCGGGACCGAGGGGGGGGCAGGAGGAGCCTCGGCGGCGTTTCCCCTTCCCTGCGCCCGGTCGATCGGCCCCGGTGGGACGGTCGGAGCCTCGGAAAGGTTTGGAGCCTGCTCGGTCTGCTTCCCCTTTGCCCCCTGCCCCCCGTCTCGCCTTCTCCTGCGTCTTCCCCCTTTCCCTGCCCCGCCAAGTGGGGAGGGTGTTGGGGGGTTGGGGCGGTGGGAGGCCTCACACAGAGCTGGGGCTGGCAGAGCACTGGGAGCAGGAGGTGACTGAGACCCACCCCCCGCCCCCCAGCTCCCGGGGTCTCGCTGCCGACTGGCCGAGCGGGTGGTTACTGACGGGGGAGGCTGGCGGCCTTTTGTTCCCTTCCAAACCGTTCTCGGGGAGTCGTTCTGAATGGTTCCCAGCCCTGCGGGGGGGGGGGGGGGGGCTAACGCCTGGGGCTCCGCGGGGGTCTGGCTTGGGACCATGTAGCTATCGGCATCCAGAGGGCGCTTAGTACGTTGGCAGATGGTCCCAAGCTGGGAGGAGTGGCCGGTGCTCGGGGGACAGGCTCGTACTGCAAACGGATCCGCACAAAGTGAGGAATGGGCTGCGGCACACGGGATGCAGCTGAATGAGGAGAAATGCCAAGTGCACCGCTTAGGACGGACCCGCCATTTGGCACATGGCGCGTGGGAAGCGACTGGCTAGGGAGGATCCGGCAGGAAGGGGTCTAGGGGGCAGAGTCCACAAGCCAAATAGGAATCAGCAGGGTGACACTGGCGCAAAACCAAGCAAACGGCACGAACAGGAGGGTTGTGAGCCAGACTCGGGAAGCGCTTCTTCCGCTCTGCTCTGCGCTGAGTCTCGCTGCTGGTCAGGCCTCTTGGATTATTGGCTCCAGTCCTGGGCCCCACATTTCAGGAGTGTGGTCTAGTGCCAGGAAAAGTTATGGAAACAGTGAACTGCAATTTGAGTCCTTTTTTTGTTTGTTTTTGTTTTTGGAAGAGGCATTTCTGGAGCCACATGTCAGTCCAAACCCTCTTTCCGAAGCTCCCTTCTTCCCGATGGGCGGAGGCAGACTGGGTTTGCACGTCCACAAGAAAAGCAGACGAGCAGATGCATTCCCTGGATGCAGGGGGGGTTCTGGGAGAGCACTGGGCCTGAGACGGGCCAGGAGAGCCGTTTTCAGGTACCTAAGGTTGGGTTCAGGGAGGAGGCGAATTGTTCCCCTTGGCCTCCGAGGATCGGACAAGCAGCAATGGGCTTAACTGCAGCGAGGGAGGTTCAGGCTGGACATTCGGGGACACGTCCTGTGCGGGGGTTACACACGGGGGATATTTCCGAGCAGACACCGGGCAGGGATGGGCTAACGGGGCTGGGTCCAGCCGGACGGGCGGGGGGCTGGACCCGACGATCTCTGACGACTGGTGCCCGTTCCTGTGGGGGTTGGGCGGTGGCTGGGTGGAGGGGGTTGGGCTCTGACTGTCAGGGGGTGGTTGGGGGTAGGACATCAGCCTGACTGGGGGGGTGAGGCAATGACACCACAAGGGCCTCGGGCAGGCGGGGGGGAAGGGCCGAGCTCATGGAGATCCCCTGACATCAGCTGCAAGGCAAGGCAGCCTCAGACTCACCCCCCAGGCTGTGTGGGGAGCCCCCCAAAGAGGCGGGGCTGGAATCGCTCTGAGACCGACCCCTCTGGGGTGACCTGGGCCAGCCCTTGGGACGTCCCCGAGATCTCTCGCCCCCCCCATCTCGCTGCTGATTGACCGAGCAGGGGGCCACGGACAGGGAGGAGGTTTCCCAGGTTCCCGGGTGTGACTCCCCCCCTCCCGCCCTTCCCTTGCAGGCCCTGCACGGGCGGGGGGGGGGGGCCTCCAGCTGGCCCGGCAGGGGGACCTGCGGGCACAGGCGCCAGGATGTCTAAATGGACGGTAAGGTAGATAGGAAGCTGGCTAGAAGGCCGGGCCCAGCGGGTAGTGATCAACGGCTCGATGTCAGGCTGGCGGTCGGTTTCTAGCGGAGTGCCCCAAGGTTCGGTTCTAGGACCGGTTTTGTTTTGTCTTGGCCACCTCCTCCCAGGGGCTGAGCTGCATGGAGGCCAGCCTGGTCCCTCAGCCTCTGCAAGGAGGGGTCTGCCTGCACCTCCGTCTGGAATTCATCTGCTGAGGCAGGGATCGGGACCTGTCCCCCACCTTTGCCTGGGTCCGGAGTCCCAGCCTGGCTGGACCCCGTGTCCACTGGGATGGGACCCTGAGGACGATGCCCGGAGTCCTTCCCTGGACCCACGTTGTCAGCCCCCCGCTGGCTCTGGCTCTGGCTCCGGGTAGTGACTAGAGCCCGCTGGGATTCATGGGGCCACTCCTCTAGGTCATTCCCCATAAGCACCTCGGTGGGCAAGTGTGGGTGCACCCCCACTTCCTTGAGACCTTCCTTCGCCCCCCATTTCAGATGCACCCTGGCTACAGGCACCTTAAACGGGGACCCGTCTATGCCCTTCAGGGTCAGCTGCGTGTGGGGTAGTATCCGCTCTGGGGCCACTATGTCGGATCGGGCCAGAGTCACCTCCGCCCCCGTGTCCCAGAAGCCCGTCACCTTCCTACCATCCACCTCCAGGGGTATGAGGCACTCGCTCCGCAGGGGCCGCCCTGCCCCCACCCGGTACACAGAGAAATCCGCCTCCTGAGAATCAGACCTCCCAGGGGAGGTGCACTGAGCATCCTTCCCCTCTCTCTGAGCTGGGGTTTGCTGGCCAGCCCCTGCCTCTGGGGCAGCCTGCCCTTCCTCCCGCCCCAGCCAGTTAACCCTGGAAAGTCCCCGGTCCTGGGACCTGGTGCACTGAGCCCTCTTGTGGCCTTTTTGCCCACAGCGATGGCAAGTTAGGCTTTGGGCTGTCTCTGTCCAGGCCCTGGCTGGTTCTCTGGGGCACAGACGACCTGTTCCTTGGGCTCATCTCGTAGTTGACTCCCTCCATCGCTCAGCCGAGATCCGGTCTCTGCGCGGTTTCCTTTCTCTCCGGGACTCCCGTTCACACCTGGACCGGCTCTCCGTGAACTCATCCGCCAGCCTCCCGGCCTCCTGGGGGTTCTCTGGTCTCCGGTCCTTGAGCCACAGCCTCAGTTTGGGTGGGCACACTTCATAGAACTGCTCCATCAGGACCAGCCTGAGCAGCTCCTCTGCGGTCTGGGCTCCGACTCCAGACACCCACTTGCGGCAGTATTGCGCCAGGTGGGCGGCCGAGTCCACATAGGTCTCCCGTGGCCCTTTCTGTACCCCCCGGAACTTCTTCCTGTACATCTTGGGGGTCAGCCCGAACTTGTGCAGCAGGGCCTCCTTGACTCGGTTGTAATCCCCTGGCTGTAGGTCCTCCAGCTGACTGAGCACTCCGGCCGCCTCCTGGTTCAGTGCGGGGATGAGCTCCTGCAGCCAGTCAGCTGGGGGGACCCGTTGCAGTCCACAGGCCCTCTCAAAGGAGCTGAGGAACCCGTCTATATCACCCACGTCCTTCAATTGGGCCACCACGAGCCTCTCCAAGCGTCCGGCAGTCCCGGGACCCTGGGGCCGATCCGCACTTGGCGCGGCCGGTGCCCCGCCGGTTCTCCGCTCTGCCATGGCCAGCTCATGCTGTCGCTGCCTCTCTCGATCTTGGCGCTCCTTTTCTCGGTCCTGGCGGACCCTCTCTCGGTCCTGGCGGTCCCTCTCTCGGTCCTCTACTTCCAATTTCTTTATCTGCAGCTGGATCTCCAGCCGCCACAGCTCTGCTCGGCTGGCCCCTGCCCTAGATGGGCTATGGCTTGCAGGCCTCCCGGGGAAAGCTGTCTCATCTTTCCGGCAGGCCCCAGTGCTCTGCCTCCTCTCAGAGCCTAACACTCTCTCAGGGTGGGGTCTGGCTTTTTCCCCTGGGGACAAGATCCTGGCCCCGTAGCTGCTCATTCACTTCCAGCTGGGCAATCAGCTGGGCCTTGGTAGCTTTCCGCACAGGTGTGACGTAGTGGGGGTACCTGGCTGGTTTCTACGCTGCAGGCTCTGGGGTAACCCCCACTGGCTGCAGTTGGTACCGCGGCCCAGAAGGACAGGCCATGAGTCATTCTGCAAAGAAGGTCTCAATCTGTCTGACCAGTCACCCCCCATGGAGAGGAACAAAGGAAGGTGGACTGCGGCCCTGGCTGGGGGCAGGGCTGGAAGAGGAGAGTGAGTTCCTGTCTGGAAAGCAGGGAAGAAGGAACTGGGGAAGGGGCTGGGATCCCCCCATCTCAAGGGGGCACTGAGGCCTCATAGCCCCCAGTTCCTGTAACCAGATTACATCTGTGCTGTGCTGTATCCTGGAGAAGCAATACACCAACTCTATTCCACTGGCTGGTGGAGTCTGTTTGTGCCATCTCGGGGTGCAGGAGACGGGGGACCCCCCAACGCGCCGTCACACTGGCGTCAGAAGTGGGATGCACTGCACCCTGTGGATGGAGCTTCCAGCGGTGAGCGACAAGGTGTGGTAAAAGCAAGAGCTCTGGAGACAGGCGTGCTGGAGACAGAGCGAAGCGGTTCCTGGGAACCGTGGGGCGCTGCAGCACTAGACTGGTGAGTCTGCACCGAGGGGCCCAGCGGGCAGATGGCCTACGCCCGACTCTTGAAGGCAGAGCTGGTGGGGCTGTGCAGAGAGAGGGGCTTACCTGTGCAGAAAGCAACCAAGGCCCAGCTGATTGCCCGGCTGGAAGAGAATGACCAGCCACAGGGCCAGGATCTTGTCCCCAGGGGAAGCAGCCAGACCCCACCTGAGAGTGTGTCAGGCTCAGAGAGGGGGAGGAGCGCTGGAACCCACCGGAGAGATGAGACAGCGTCTCCCGGGAGGCCTGCAAGCCGTAGCCCATCTAGGGCAGGGGCCAGCCCAGCGGATCTGCAGCAGCTGGAGATCCAGCTGCGGATAAAGGAATTGGAAGTAGAAGACCGAGAGAGGGACCGCCAGGACCGAGAGAAGGAGCGCCAGGACCGAGAGAGGCAGCGACAGCATGAGTTGGCCATGGCAGAGAGGAGAACCGGCGGGGCACCGGCTGCGCCAAGTGCGGATGGGCCCCAGGATCCCGGGACTGCCAGATGCTTGGAGAGGCTCGTGGTGGCCCAATTGATGGACATGGGCGACATAGACGGATTCCTCAGCTCCTTTGAGAGGGCCTGTGGACTGCAACGGGTTCCCCCGGCTGACTGGCTGCAGGAGCTCGTCCCCGCACTGAACCAGGAGGCGGCCGGAGTGCTCAGTCAGCTGGAGGACCTACAGCCAGGGGATTACAACCGAGTCAAGGAGGCCCTGCTGCACAAGTTCGGGCTGACCCCCGAGATGTACAGGAAGAAGTTCCGGGGGGTACAGAAAGGGCCACGGGAGACCTATGTGGACCTGGCCTCCCGCCTGGCGCAATACTGCCATAAGTGGGTGTCTGGAGTCGGAGCCCAGACCGCAGAGGAGCTGCTCAAGCTGGTCTTGATGGAGCAGTTCTATGAAGCATGCCCACCCAAACTGAGGCTGTGGCTCAAGGATCGAAGACCAGAGACCCCCCAGGAGGCCGGGAGGCTGGCGGATGAGTTCACAGAGAGCCGGTCTGGGTGTGAACGGGAGTCCCGGAGAGAAAGGGAATCGCGCAGAGACCGGATCTCGGCTGAGCGACGGAGGGAGTCAACTAAGAGATGAGCCCAGAGAACAGGTCGTCTGCGCCCCAGAGAACCAGCCATGGCCTGGACAGAGACAGCCCAAAGCCTAACTTGCCATCGCTGTGGGCAAAAAGGCCACAAGAGGGCTCAGTGCACCAGGTCCCAGGACCGGGGACTTTCCAGGGTTAACTGGCTGGGGCCGGAGGAAGGGCAGGCTGCCCCAGAGGCAGGGGCTGGCAGGCAAACCTCAGCTCAGAGAGAGGGGAAGGATGCTCAGTGCACCTCCCCTGGGAGGTCTGACCCTCGGGAGGCGGATTTCTCCATGTACCGGGTGGGGGCAGGACGGCCCCTGCGGAGCGAGTGCCTCATACCCCTGGAGGTGGATGGTAGGAAGGTGACGGGTTTCTGGGACATGGGGGCGGAGGTGACTCTGGCCCGATCCGACATAGTGGCCCCAGAGCTGATACTACCCCACACCCAGCTGACCCTGAAGGGCATAGACGGGTCCCCGTTTAAGGTGCCTGTAGCCAGGGTGCATCTGAAATGGGGGGCGAAGGAAGGTCTCAAGGAAGTGGGGGTGCACCCGCACTTGCCCACCGAGGTGCTGATGGGGAATGACCTAGAGGAGTGGCCCCATGAATCCCAGCGGGCTCTAGTCACCGCCCGGAGCCAGAGCCAGCGGGGGGCTGACAACGTGGGTCCAGGGAAGGACTCCCGGGAGAGTCCTCAGGGTCCCATCCCAGTGGACACGGGGTCCAGCCAGGCTGGGACTCCGGACCTAGGCAAAGGTGGGGGACAGGTCCCGATCCCTGCCTCAGCAGCTGAATTCCAGGCTGAGGTGCAGGCAGACCCCTCCTTGCAGAGGCTGAGGGACCAGGCTGGCCTCCGTGCAGCTCAGCCCCTGGGGTGAGGTGGCCAGGAGAGATTCCTGCAGGAGCGTGGACTCCTGTTCCGGGAATAGCTTACCCCCAGGAAGGTGAGGGCATGGGGGGTCCAGCGGCAGCTGGTCGTCCCCCAAAAGTATCGCCTCAAGCTGCTGTATTTGGCCCACGATGTCCCCGTTGGGGGCCACCGGGGGATCCGGAGCACCCGGCTGAGGCTGCTCCAACACTTCTACTGGCCGGGGATGTTTCCAGCCGTGCAACGGTACTGCCGGTCCTGTGACTCCTGCCAGAGGGGCGGGAAGGCCCAAGACAGTAGGAAAGCAGCTTGGGGGTCTCTACCCCAGATAGACCCTCTGGGCTCGCTGAGAGAGTTATGGGAGGGGAAGACCCCCCTGGATGGAGCGTGGGGTGTGGAAGCCGCCCTGGCTGTCCAGAGAAGGCTCGCTGGGCTCATGGCCCCGGCCCGAGAGACCCTGGCCAGAGATCAAGGCCAGCGGAAGGGTGGGTGTGACCCCCGAGGACAGGCCTGTGCCAGTCGCCCTGGAGCGGGGCGGCGAGTGGACAGAGGGAAGCCAGCTCATGTGGGGCCTCGCCGCGGCCGGCCCGAGAGAAGGGGAGCACCCATGTCCCCAGGGCGGGTTCCCATGCAGAGGACCCGAACTTCCTTAGGTCACGAGCGGAGTGACCCTGCTCAGTTCGCTCTCGGAGGGGGGAGAACTGTGACGTAGTGGGGGTACCTGGCTGGTTTCTACGCTGCTGGCTCTGGGGTAACCCCCACTGGCTGCAGTTGGTACCGCAGCCCAGAAGGACAGGCCATGAGTCATTATGCAAAGAAGGTCTCAACCTGCCTGACCAGTCACCCCCCATGGAGAGGAACAAAGGAAGGTGGAATGCGACCCTGGCTGGGGGCAGGGCTGGAAGAGGAGAGTGAGTTCCTGTCTGGAAAGCAGGGAAGAAGGAACTGGGGAAGGGGCTGGGATTCCCCCATCTCAAGGGGGCACTGAGGCCTCTTAGCCCCCAGTTCCTGTAACCTGATGACATCTGTGCTGTGCTGTATCCTGGAGGAGCAATAAACCACCCTCAATTCCACTGGCTGGTGGAGTCTGTTTGTGCCATTTCGGGGTGGAGGAGACGGGGGACCCCCAACGCGCCGTCACAACAGGCAAGTCCCTCTCTCTGCACAGCTTCACCAGCTCTGCCTTCAAGAGTCGGGCGTAGGCCATCTGCCCGCTGGTCCCCTCGGTGCAGACTCACCAGTCTAGTGCTGCAGCGCCCCACGATTCCCCGGAACCGCTTCGCTCTGTCTCCAGCACGCTTGGCTCCAGGGCTGTTGCTTCTACTGCGCCTTGTCACTCGCTGCTGGGAGCTTCATCCACGGGGTGCAGTGGATCCCGCTCCTGAGACCCGTTGCGACGGCGCGTTGGGGTCCCCCATCTCCTGCACCCCCGTAGTGGCACGAACAGACTGCACCAGCCGGTAGAACAGAGGGAGTTTATTGCCTCTCCAGGATACAGCACAGCACAGATGGAATCGGGATCCAGGGAGGCCTAGGGTGCCTCAGCCCCCCTTGATATGGGGGGGGTCTTGGCTCCTAAATCCCAGCCCCTTTCCTAGGCTGCTTCCTCCATGATACCAGACAGAGACTAACTAACTCTCCTCCCGCCCTGCCCCCCAGCCAGGGCAGCATCCACCTTCCTTTGTTTCTCTCCCTGGGGGGTAGCTGGTCAGACAGGTTTGGAGCCCCCTTTGCATAATGACTCACCCCCTGCCCTGGTGGGCTGCGCTACAGCCAGCAGCCAGTGGAGGTCGCTCACAGCCCCAGCAAGTTATGCCCCACTACGTCACAGCCGTGTGTCCCGTATTGTTGAAAGCGTCTGGCAACCCCAGGTCTGAGCCAGACGGGGGCCAGCTCGTCTCCTGGCTCGGGGAGACCCTGGGACGTTCAGGCCCATGCTGCAGCCAGGCTCCCGCCCCGCCCTGGGTCCCTCCTTGTCCCCCTGGGATAGCTGGGGGTGCAAGTCCCCATGGAGGGCCTGCCCACCGCCCTGTGCCCCAGGAGCTGGCGGTCTCCTTAGCTCCTCTCCCTGGCTCCAGCAGAGGGAGGTGGAGAGGGAGGCGCCTGGCCCAGGGGGGTTGGGAGCTGGCTGCAGGACACTGATGGGGCCCATCTCCTCCCTCCCATCCCAGCTCAGCACAGCCCCCACTAGGGAGCTCGGGGCCCAGCTGGGACTGTCCCTCAGGGGCCCAGCCGAGGACACCGGCCGGCCGGGGAGTGGCCCGACCCCTCTGCCCACTGCTGCTGTGCCAGAGGTGAGGGACCCGCTGGGCCCCTGAGCACTGACATCGACAGACGCCAGGTCAGGGTCCTGCTGGAATGTCGACCCCCGAGCCTGCCCCCCCCAGGGAATGGGATTCCTGTTGCTGAGCACCAGAGCCTCTGGGACCCTCGCTGTGCGTGTGTTCATGGGAGGTGGTGTGTGAGTGTACATGAGGTGCTGTGCGTGTGTGTGTGTATACGAGGGTCTGTGGTGTGTGCGTAAAGGAGGGGCTGTGCGTGTGTGTACATGGGAGGTGGTGTGTGAGTGTACATGAGGTGCTGTGTGTGTGTGTGTATACGAGGGGCTGTGGTGTGTGCGTAAAGGAGGGGCCGTGTGTGAGTGTACATGAGGTGCTGTGCGTGTGTGTATACGAGGGGCTGTGGAAAGGAGGGACTGTGCGTGTGTGTACATGGGAGGCGGCGTGTGAGTACATGAGGTGCTGTGCGTGTGTGTGTGTGTTTTCCTCTGAGGGAGGGGCACTTCCACTAATTCCCACTCGCCCTTGGCACACACCCGTGGCGGCTTGTGGCAAAGGATCCGTGTTTGTTTAACAGAAACATGAGCGAAGCGAAGGGGGAGCCGCGCGGCAAAGCAAACAGGGACGCGTCCCGCAGCCCCAGGCCTCCCGTGCGCGCGGCCAGAGTTTGCTGTCCGGCGGGTGGGGCGCTGGGGCTCGCCTGGATCACAGCCCAGGCCAGGCCAGTCTCACTGCTCCCGCGGTTCCTGGTTCACGGTGCAGAAGCGGCAGAACGAGGCTGGTGGCTGCAAGGGGCAAACAGACGAGCCCAGGGGGGAAATGAGGCACAAATGTTTCCCGGGGAGGCTGATGCACCATTGGCACAAACAGCCAAATCCAGGGAGGGATTCCCCCTCGTTTGGTGCCTCCAGTGCAGACGAGCGGCCAGTCCGGTGTGTGCGGGGTCAGAACGTGGGTACGGGGGCTGGGACGTGCGGGGGGCAGATCTGATGCTCTAATGGGCCCTCGGGCCTCACACTCTGCTAACGCCTGAGGAGCTGGGCGGGGTGGAGGGAGCAGCCCCTGGGGCGTCACTGCCCAGCCCCCTGGGCCCCCGACCCAACTGCCTTTCAGTGGGGCTCCAGGGGAACCCCTCAAACAGCCAGAGGGGCCGGCCAGGGCCAGGACACCAGCCTAGCAGAGTGGCAGTGACATCACAAAGGTGGCAGTGACATCACAAAGGGCCCATTGCACGACCACGGCCTATTGGGGGACAGCGATGACCTCACAAAGAGTCTCTGGCAACAGCCAATCAGGACAGAGGCGCAAGGGCGGGGCAAGCGCCGAGTTTTCCGCGGCTTGGCAGCAGCGCGGCCCCTTCCCAGGGTCTCTGCGGGGGCCGGATGGAGAATCGGGACCGAGGGGGGGGCAGGAGGAGCCTCGGCGGCGTTTCCCCTTCCCTGCGCCCGGTCGATCGGCCCCGGTGGGACGGTCGGAGCCTCGGAAAGGTTTGGAGCCTGCTCGGTCTGCTTCCCCTTTGCCTCCTGTCCCCCCCCCCCGTCTCGCCTTCTCCTGCGTCTTCCCCCTTTCCCTGCCCCGCCAAGTGGGGAGGGTGTTGGGGGGTCGGGGCGGTGGGAGGCCTCACACAGAGCTGGGGCTGGCAGAGCGCTGGGAGCAGGAGGTGACTGAGACCCACCCCCTCCCCCCCAGCTCCCAGGGTCTCGCTGCCGACTGGCCGAGCGGGTGGTTACTGACGGGGGAGGCTGGCGGCCTTTTGTTCCCTTCCAAACCGTTCTCGGGGAGTCGTTCTGAATGGTTCCCAGCCCTGCGGGGGGGGGGGGGGGGGCTAACGCCTGGGGCTCCGCGGGGGTCTGGCTTGGGACCATGTAGCTATCGGCATCCAGAGGGCGCTTAGTACGTTGGCAGATGGTCCCAAGCTGGGAGGAGTGGCCGGTGCTCGGGGGACAGGCTCGTACTGCAAACGGATCCGCACAAAGTGAGGAATGGGCTGCGGCACACGGGATGCAGCTGAATGAGGAGAAATGCCAAGTGCACCGCTTAGGACGGACCCGCCATTTGGCACATGGCGCGTGGGAAGCGACTGGCTAGGGAGGATCCGGCAGGAAGGGGTCTAGGGGGCAGAGTCCACAAGCCAAATAGGAATCAGCAGGGTGACACTGGCGCAAAACCAAGCAAACGGCACGAACAGGAGGGTTGTGAGCCAGACTCGGGAAGCGCTTCTTCCGCTCTGCTCTGCGCTGAGTCTCGCTGCTGGTCAGGCCTCTTGGATTATTGGCTCCAGTCCTGGGCCCCACATTTCAGGAGTGTGGTCTAGTGCCAGGAAAAGTTATGGAAACAGTGAACTGCAATTTGAGTCCTTTTTTTGTTTTTTTGTTTTTGGAAGAGGCATTTCTGGAGCCACATGTCAGTCCAAACCCTCTCTCCGAAGCTCCCTTCTTCCCGATGGGCGGAGGCAGACTGGGTTTGCACGTCCACAAGAAAAGCAGACGAGCAGACGCATTCCCTGGATGCAGGGGGGGTTCTGGGAGAGCACTGGGCCTGAGACGGGCCAGGAGAGCCGTTTTCAGGTACCTAACGTTGGGTTCAGGGAGGAGGCGAATTGTTCCCCTTGGCCTCCGAGGATCGGACAAGCAGCAATGGGCTTAACTGCAGCGAGGGAGGTTCAGGCTGGACATTCGGGGACACGTCCTGTGCGGGGGTTACACACGGGGGATATTTCCGAGCAGACACCGGGCAGGGATGGGCTAACGGGGCTGGGTCCAGCCGGACGGGCGGGGGCCTGGACCCGACGATCTCTGACGACTGGTGCCCGTTCCTGTGGGGGTTGGGCGGTGGCTGGGTGGAGGGGGTTGGGCTCTGACTGTCAGGGGGTGGTTGGGGGTAGGACATCAGCCTGACTGGGGGGGTGAGGCAATGACACCACAAGGGCCTGGGGCAGGCGGGGGGGGAAGGGCCGAGCTCATGGAGATCCCCTGACATCAGCTGCAAGGCAGGGCAGCCTCAGAGTCACCCCCCAGGCTGTGTGGGGAGCCCCCCAAAGAGGCGGGGCTGGAATCGCTCTGAGACCGACCCCTCTGGGGTGACCTGGGCCAGCCCTTGGGACGTCCCCGAGATCTCTCGCCCCCCCATCTCGCTGCTGATTGGCCGAGCAGGGGGCCACGGACAGGGAGGAGGTTTCCCAGGTTCCTGGGTGTGACTCCCCCCCTCCCGCCCTTCATTTGCAGGCCCTGCACGGGCGGGGGGGGGCCTCCAGCTGGCCCGGCAGGGGGACCTGCGGGCACAGCCCCACACAGGCGCCAGGATGGCTAAATGGACGGTAAGATGGATAGGAAGCTGGCTAGAAGGCCGGGCCCAGCGGGTAGTGATCAACGGCTCGATGTCAGGCTGGCGGTCGGTTTCTAGCGGAGTGCCCCAAGGTTCGGTTCTAGGACCGGTTTTGTTTTGTCTTGGCCACCTCCTCCCAGGGGCTGAGCTGCACGGAGGCCAGCCTGGTCCCTCAGCCTCTGCAAGGAGGGGTCTGCCTGCACCTCCGCCTGGAATTCAGCTGCTGGGGCAGGGATCTGGACCTGTCCCCCACCTCTGCCTAGGTCCGGAGTCCCAGCCTGGCTGGACCCCGTGTCCACTGGGATGGGACCCTGAGGACTCTGCCAGGAGTCCTTCCCTGGACCCATGTTGTCAGCCCCCCGCTGGCTCTGGCTCCGGGTAGTGACTAGAGCCCGCTGGGATTCATGGGGCCACTCCTCTAGGTCATTCCCCATCAGCACCTCGGTGGGCAAGTGCGGGTGCACCCCCACTTCCTTGAGACCTTCCTTGGCTCCCCATTTCAGATGCACCCTGGCTACAGGCACCTTAAACGGGGACCCATCTATGCCCCTCAGGGTCAGCTGCGTGTGGGGTAGTATCTGCTCCGGGGCCACTATGTCTGATTGGGCCAGAGTCACCTACGCCCCCATGTCCCAGAAGCCCGTCACCTTCCTACCATCCACCTCCAGGGGTATGAGGCACTCGCTCTGCAGGGGCCGCCCTGCCCCCACCCGGTACATGGAGAAATCCGCCTCCCGAGGGTCAGACCTCCCAGGGGAGGTGCACTGAGCATCCTTCCCCTCTCTCTGAGCTGGGGTTTGCCGGCCAGCCCCTGCCTCTGGGGCAGCCTGCCCTTCCTCCCGCCCCAGCCAGTTAACCCTGGAAAGTCCCCGGTCCTGGGACCTGGTGCACTGAGCCCTCTTGTGGCCTTTTTGCCCACAGCGATGGTAAGTTAGGCTTTGGGCTGTCTCTGTCCAGGCCCTGGCTGGTTCTCTGGGGCGCAGACGACCTGTTCCTTGGGCTCGCTCCGTAGTTGACTCCCTCCGTTGCTCAGCCGAGATCCGGTCTCTGCGCGGTTCCCTTTCTCTCCGGGACTCCCATTCACACCCGGACCGGCTCTCCGTGAACTCATCTGCCAGTCTCCCGGCCTCCTGGGGGGTCTCTGGTCTGCGGTCCTTGAGCCACAGCCTCAGTTTGGGTGGGCACGCTTCATAGAACTGCTCCATCAGGACCAGCTTGAGCAGCTCCTCTGCGGTCTGGGCTCCGACTCCAGACACCCACTTGCGGCTGTATTGCGCGAGGCGGGAGGCCAGGTCCACATAGGTCTCCCGTGGCCCTTTCTGTTCCCCCCGGAACTTCTTCCTGTACATCTCGGGGGTCAGCCCGAACTTGTGCAGCAGGGCCTCCTTGACTCGGTTGTAATCCCCTGGCTGTAGGTCCTCCAGCTGACTGAGCACTCCGGCCGCCTCCTGGTTCAGTGCGGGGATGAGCTCCTGCAGCCAGTCAGCTGGGGGGACCCGTTGCAGTCCACAGGCCCTCTCAAAGGAGCTGAGGAACCCGTCTATGTCACCCACGTCCTTCAATTGGGCCACCATGAGCCTCTCCAAGTGTCTGGCAGTCCTGGGACCCTGGGGCCCATCCGCACTTGGCGCAGCCGGTGCCCCACCGGTTCTCCTCTCTGCCATGGCCAACTCATGCTGTCGCTGCCTCTCTCGATCTTGGCGCTCCTTTTCTCAGTCCTGGCGGACCCTCTCTCGGTCCTCTACTTCCAATTCCTTTATCCGCAGCTGGATCTCCAGCCGCCACGGCTCTGCTCGGCTGGCCCCTGCCCTAGATGGGCTACGGCTTGCAGGCCTCCCGGGGAAAGCTGTCTCATCTCTCCGGCAGGCCCCAGTGCTCTGCCTCCTCTCAGAGCCTGACACACTCTCAGGGGGGGTCGGGCTTTTTCCCCTGGGGACAAGATCCTGGCCCCGTAGCTGCTCATTCTCTTCCAGCTGGACAATCAGCTGGGCCTTGGTAGCTTCCCGCACAGGTGTGACGTAGTGGGGGTACCTGGCTGGTTTCTACGCTGCAGGCACTGGGGTAACCCCCACTGGCTGCAGTTGGTACCGCGGCCCAGAAGGACAGGCCATGAGTCATTCTGCAAAGGTGTCAACCTGTCTGACCAGTCACCCCCCATGGAGAGGAACAAAGGAAGGTGGACTGCGGCCCTGGCTGGGGGCAGGGCTGGAAGAGGAGAGTGAGTTCCTGTCTGGAAAGCAGGGAAGAAGGAACTGGGGAAGGGGCTGGGATCCCCCCATCTCAAGGGGGCACTGAGGCCTCATAGCCCCCAGTTCCTGTAACCAGATTACATCTGTGCTGTGCTGTATCCTGGAGAAGCAATACACCAACTCTATTCCACTGGCTGGTGGAGTCTGTTTGTGCCATCTCGGGGTGCAGGAGACAGGGGACCCCCCAACGCGCCGTCACACTGGTGTCAGGGGTGGGATGCACTGCACCCCGTGGATGAAGCTTCCAGCGGTGAGCGACAAGGTGTGGTAGAAGCAAGAGCTCTGGAGACAGGCATGCTGGAGACAGAGCGAAGCAGTTCCTGGGAACCGTGGGGTGCTGCAGCACTAGACTGGTGAGTCTGCACCAAGGGGACCAGCGGGCCGATGGCCTACGCCCGACTCCTGAAGGCAGAGCTGGTGGGGCTGTGCAGAGAGAGGGGCTTGCCTGTGCAGAAAGCAACCAAGGCCCAGCTGATTGCCCAGCTGGAAGAGAATGACCAGCCACAGGGCCAGGATCTTGTCCCCAGGGGAAGCAGCCAGACCCCCCCTGAGAGTGTGTTAGGCTCAGAGAGGGGGAGGAGCGCTGGAACCCACCGGAGAGATGAGACAGCGTCTCCCGGGAGGCCTGCAAGCCATAGCCCATCTAGGGCAGGGGCCAGCCCAGCGGAGCTGCAGCAGCTGGAGATCCAGCTGCGGATAAAGGAATTGGAAGTACAGGACCGAGAGAGGGACCGCCAGGACCGAGAGAAGGAGCGCCAGGATCGAGAGAGGCAGCGACAGCATGAGCTGGCCATGGCAGAGCGGAGAACCGGCGGGGCACCGGCTGCGCCAAGTGCGGATGGGCCCCAGGGTCCCAGGACTGCCAGATGCTTGGAGAGGCTCGTGGTGGCCCAATTGAAAGACATGGGTGACATAGACGGGTTCCTCAGCTTCTTTGAGAGGGCCTGTGGACTGCAACGGGTTCCCCCAGCTGACTGGCTGCAGGAGCTCATCCCCGCACTGAACCAGGAGGCGGCCGGAGTGCTCAGTCAGCTGGAGGACCTACAGCCAGGGGATTACAACCGCGTCAAGGAGGCCCTGCTGCACAAGTTCGGGCTGACCCCCGAGATGTACAGGAAGAAGTTCCGGGGGGTACAGAAAGGGCCACGGGAGACCTATGTGGACCTGGCCTCCCGCCTGGCACAATACGGCCGCAAGTGGGTGTCTGGAGTCGGAGCCCAGGCCACAGAGGTGCTGCTCAAGCTGGTCTTGATGGAGCAGTTCTGTGAAGCGTGCCCACCCAAACTGAGGCTGTGGCTCAAGGACCGCAGACCAGAGAACCTCCAGGAGGCCGGGAGGCTTGCAGATGAGCTCACGGAGAGTGGGTCCGGGCGTGAACGGGAGTCCCCGAGAGAAAGGGAACCGCGCAGAGACCGGTTCTCAGCTGAGCGATGGAGGGAGTCAACTACGAGGCGAGCCCAAGGAACAGGTCGTCTGTGCCCCAGAGAACCAGCCAGGGCCTGGACAGAGACAGCCCAAAGCCTAACTTGCCATCGCTGTGGGCAAAAAGGCCACAAGAGGGCTCAGTGCACCAGGTCCCAGGACCGGGGACTTTCCAGGGTTAACTGGCTGGGGCGGGAGGAAGGGCAGGTCGCCCCAGAGGCAGGGGCTGGCCGGCAAACCTCAGCTCAGAGAGAGGGGAAGGATGCTCAGTGCACCTCCCCTGGGAGGTCTGACCCTCGGGAGGCGGATTTCTCCGTGTACCGGGTGGGGGCAGGACGGCCCCTGCGGAGCGAGTGCCTCATACCCCTGGAGGTGGATGGTAGGAAGGTGACGGGCTTCTGGGACACGGGGGCGGAGGTGACTCTGGCCCGATCCGACATAGTGGCCCCAGAGCGGATACTACCCCATGCGCAGCTGACCCTGAAGGGCATAGACGGGTCCCCGTTTAAGGTGCCTGTAGCCAGGGTGCATCTGAAATGGGGGGCCAAGGAAGACCTCAAGGAAGTGGGGGTGCACCCGCACTTGCCCACCGAGGTGTCGATGGGGAATGACCTAGAGGAGTGGCCCCATGAATCCCAGCGGGCTCTAGTCACTACCCGGAGCCAGAGCCAGCGGGGGGCTGGCAACGTGGGTCCAGGGAAGGACTCCTGGCAGAGTCCTCAGGGTCCCATCCCAGTGGACACGGGGTCCAGCCAGGCTGGGACTCCGGACCTAGGCAAAGGTGGGGAACAGGTCCCGATCCCTGCCTCAGCAGCTGAATTCCAGGCTGAGGTGCAGGCAGACCCCTCCTTGCAGCGGCTGAGGGACCAGGCTGGCCTCCGTGCAGCTCAGCCCCGGGCTAGAGGTGGCCAGGAGAGATTCCGGTGGGAGCATGGACTCCTGTTCGGGGAATGGCTTCCCCCCCAGGAAGGTGAGGGCATGGGGGGTCCAGCGGCAGCTGGTCGTCCCCCAAAAGCATCACCTCAAGCTGCTGTATTTGGCTAACGACATCCCCATTGCGGGCCACCGGGGGATCTGGAGCACCCGGCTGAGGCTGCTCCAACACTTCTACTGGCCGGGGATGTTTCCAGCTGTGCAACGGTACTGCCAGTCTGGTGACTCCTGCCAGAGGGGCGGGAAGCCGCCCTGGCTGTCCAGAGAAGGCTCGCTGGGCTCATGGCCCCGGCCCGAGAGACCCTGGCCAGAGGTCAAGGCCAGCGGAAGGGTGGGTGTGACCCCCGAGGACAGGCCTGTGCCAGTCGCCCTGGAGCGGTGCAGCGAGTGGACAGAGGGAAGCCAGCTCATGTGGGGCCTCGCCGCGGCCGGCCTGAGTCAAGGGGAGCACCCATGTCCCCAGGGCGGGTTCCCACGCAGAGGACCCGAACTACCCTAGGTCACGAGCGGAGTGACCCTGCTCAGTTCGCTCTCGGAGGGGGGAGAACTGTGATGTAGTGGGGGTACCTGGCTGGTTTCTACGCTGCTGGCTCTGGGGTAACCCCCACTGGCTGCAGTTGGTACCGCGGCCCAGAAGGACAGGCCATGAGTCATTATGCAAAGAAGGTCTCAATCTGTCTGACCAGTCACCCCCCATGGAGAGGAACAAAGGAAGGTGGAATGCGACCCTGGCTGGGGGCAGGGCTGGAAGAGGAGAGTGAGTTCCTGTTTGGAAAGCAGGGAAGAAGGAACTGGGGAAGGGGCTGGGATCCCCCCTTCTCAAGGGGGCACTGAGGCCTCTTAGCCCCCAGTTCCTGTAACCTGATGACATCTGTGCTGGGCTGTATCGTGGAGAAGCAATAAACCACCCTCAATTCCACTGGCTGGTGGAGTCTGTTTGTGCCATTTCGGGGTGGAGGAGACGGGGGACCCCCAACGCGCCGTCACAACAGGCAAGCCCCTCTCTCTACACAGCTTCACCAGCTCTGCCTTCAAGAGTCGGGCGTAGGCCATCTGCCCGCTGGTCCCCTCGGTGCAGACTCACCAGTCTAGTGCTGCAGCGCCCCACGATTCCCCGGAACCGCTTCGCTCTGTCTCCAGCACACTTGGCTCCAGGGCTGTTGCTTCTACTGCGCCTTGTCGCTCGCCGCTGGAAGCTCCATCCACGGGGTGCAGTGCATCCCGCTCCTGACACCAGCGTGACGGCGCGTTGGGGTCCCCCATCTCCTGCACCCCCGTAGTGGCACGAACAGAGTGCACCAGCCGGTAGAACAGAGGGAGTTTATTACCTCTCCAGGATACAGCACAGCACAGATGGAATCTGGATCCAGGGAGGCCTAGGGTGCCTCAGCCCCCCTTGATATGGGGGGTCTCGGCTCCTAAACCCGAGCCCCTTTCCTAGGCTGCTTCCTCCATGATACCAGACAGAGACTAACTAACTCTCCTCCCGCCCTGCCCCCCAGCCAGGGCAGCATCCACCTTCCTTTGTTTCTCTCCCTGGGGGGTAGCTGGTCAGACAGGTTTGGAGCCCCCTTTGCATAATGACTCACCCCCTGCCCTGGTGGGCTGCGCTACAGCCAGCAGCCAGTGGAGGTCGCTCACAGCCCCAGCAAGTTATGCCCCACTACGTCACAGCCGTGTGTCCCGTATTGTTGAAAGCGTCTGGCAACCCCAGGTCTGAGCCAGACGGGGGCCAGCTCATCTCCTGGCTTGGGGAGACCCTGGGACGTTCAGCCCATGCTGCAGCCAGGCTCTCGGCCCGCCCTGGGTCCCTCCTTGTCCCCCTGGGGCAGCTGGGGGTGCAAGTCCCCATGGAGGGCCTGCCCACCGCCCTGTGCCCCAGGAGCTGGCGGTCTCCTTAGCTCCTCTCCCTGGCTCCAGCAGAGGGAGGTGGAGAGGGAGGCGCCTGGGCCAGGGGGGTTGGGAGCTGGCTGCAGGACACTGATGGGGCCCATCTCCTCCCTCCCATCCCAGCTCAGCACAGCCCCCACTAGGGAGCTCGGGGCCCAGCTGGGACTGTCCCTCAGGGGCCCAGCCGAGGACACCGGCCGGCCGGGGAGTGGCCCGACCCCTCTGCCCATTGCTGCTGTGCCAGAGGTGAGGGACCCGCTGGGCCCCTGAGCACTGACATCGACAGACGCCAGGTCAGGGTCCTGCTGGAATGTCGAGCCCCGAGCCTGCCCCCCCCAGGGAATGGGATTCCTGTTGCTGCACACCAGAGCCTCTGGGACCCTTGCTGTGCATGTGTACATGGGAGGTGGGGTGTGAGTGTACATGAGGTGCTGTGTGTCTGTGTATACGAGGGGCTGTGGTGTGTGCCTAAAGGAGGGGCTGTGCGTGTGTGTACGTGGGAGGCGGTGTGTGAGTGTACATGAGGTGCTGTGCGTGTGTGTATACGAGGGGGTGTGGAAAGGAGGGACTGTGCGTGTGTGTACATGGGAGGCGGCGTGTGAGTACATGAGGTGCAGTGCGTGTGTGTGTGTGTTTTCCTCTGAGGGAGGGGCACTTCCGCTAATTCCCACTCGCCCTTGGCACACACCCGCGGCGGCTTGTGGCAAAGGATCCGTGTTTGTTTAACAGAAACACGAGCGAAGCGAAGGGGGAGCCGCGCGGCAAAGCAAACAGGGACGCGTCCCGCAGCCCCAGGCCTCCCGTGCGCGCGGCCGGAGTTTGCTGTCTGGGGGGTGGGGCGCTGGGGCTCGCCTGGATCACAGCCCAGGCCAGGCCAGTCTCACTGCTCCCGCGGTTCCTGGTTCACGGTGCAGAAACGGCAGAACGAGGCTGGTGGCTGCAAGGGGCAAACAGACGAGCCCAGGGGGGAAATGAGGCACAAATGTTTCCCGGGGAGGCTGATGCACCGTTGGCACAAACAGCCAAATCCAGGGAGGGATTCCCCCTTGTTTGGTGCCTCCAGTGCAGACGAGCGGCCAGTCCGGTGTGTGCGGGGTCAGAACGTGGGTACGGGGGCTGGGACGTGCGGGGGGCAGATCTGATGCTCTAATGGGCCCTCGGGCCTCACACTCTGCTAACGACTGAGGAGCTGTGGGGGGCGGAGGGAGCAGCCCCTGGGGCGTCACTGCCCAGCCCGCTGGACCCCAGACCCAACTGCCATTCAGTGGGGCTCCAGGGGAACCCCTCAGACAGCCAGAGGGGCCGGCCAGGGCCAGGACACCAGCCTAGCAGAGTGGCAGTGACATCACAAAGGTGGCAGTGACATCACAAAGGGCCCATTGCACGACTACGGCCTATTGGGGGACAGCGATGACCTCACAAAGAGACCCTGGCAACAGCCAATCAGGACAGAGGCGCAAGGGCGGGGCAAGCGCCGAGTTTCCCGTGGCTTGGCAGCAGCGCGGCCCCTTCCCAGGGTCTCTGCGGGGGCCGGATGGCGAATCGGGACCGAGGGGCGGGGGCAGGAGGAGCCTCGGCTGCGTTTCCCCTTCCCTGCGCCCGGTCGATCGGCCCCGGTGAGACGGTCGGAGCATCGGAAAGGTTTGGAGCCTGCTCGGTCTGCTTCCCCTTTGCCCCCTGCCCCCCCCCCCCGTCTCGCCTTCTCCTGCGTCTTCCCCCTTTCCCTGCCCCGCCAAGTGGGGAGGGTGTTGGGGGGTCGGGGCGGTGGGAGGCCTCACACAGAGCTGGGGCTGGCAGAGCGCTGGGAGCAGGAGGTGACTGAGACCCACCCCCCACCCCCCAGCTCCCAGGGTCTCGCTGCCGACTGGCCGAGTGGGTGGTTACTGACGGGGGAGGCTGGCGGCCTTTTGTTCCCTTCCAAACAAGGGGGGGTTCTTGGGGAGTCGTTCTGAACGGCTCCCAGCCCTGCGGGGGGGGGGGGGCTAACGCCTGGGGCTCTGCGGGGGTCTGGCTTGGGACCATGTAGCTATCGGCATCCAGAGGGCGCTTAGTACGTTGGCAGATGGTCCCAAGCTGGGAGGAGTGGCCGGTGCTCGGGGGACAGGCTCGTACTGCAAACGGATCCGCACAAAGTGAGGAATGGGCTGCGGCACACGGGATGCAGCTGAATGAGGAGAAATGCCAAGTGCGCCGCTTAGGACGGACCCGCCATTTGGCACGTGGCGCGTGGGAAGCGACTGGCTAGGGAGGATCCGGCAGGAAGGGGTCTAGGGGGCAGAGTCCACAAGCCAAATAGGAATCAGCAGGGTGACACTGGCGCAAAACCAAGCAAACGGCACGAACAGGAGGGTTGTGAGCCAGACTCGGGAAGCGCTTCTTCCGCTCTGCTCTGCGCTGAGTCTCGCTGCTGGTCAGGCCTCTTGGATTATTGGCTCCAGTCCTGGGCCCCACATTTCAGGAGTGTGGTCTAGTGCCAGGAAAAGTTATGGAAACAGTGAACTGCAATTTGAGTCCTTTTTTTGTTTTTTTGTTTTTGGAAGAGGCATTTCTGGAGCCACATGTCAGTCCAAACCCTCTTTCCGAAGCTCCCTTCTTCCCGATGGGCGGAGGCAGACTGGGTTTGCACGTCCACAAGAAAAGCAGACGAGCAGACGCATTCCCTGATGCAGGGGGGGTTCTGGGAGAGCACTGGGCCTGAGACGGGCCAGGAGAGCCGTTTTCAGGTACCTAACGTTGGGTTCAGGGAGGAGGCGAATTGTTCCCCTTGGCCTCCGAGGATCGGACAAGCAGCAATGGGCTTAACTGCAGCGAGGGAGGTTCAGGCTGGACATTCGGGGACACGTCCTGTGCGGGGGTTACACACGGGGGATATTTCCGAGCAGACACCGGGCAGGGATGGGCTAACGGGGCTGGGTCCAGCCGGACGGGCGGGGGCCTGGACCCGACAATCTCTGACGACTGGTGCCCGTTCCTGTGGGGGTTGGGCGGTGGCTGGGTGGAGGGGGTTGGGCTCTGACTGTCAGGGAGTGGTTGGGGGTAGGACATCAGCCTGACTGGGGGGGTGAGGCAATGACACCAGAAGGGCCTGGAGGAGGCGGGGGGGGAAGGGCCGAGCTCATGGAGATCCCCTGACATCAGCTGCAAGGCAGGGCAGCCTCAGAGTCACCCCCCAGGCTGTGTGGGGAGCCCCCCAAAGAGGCGGGGCTGGAATCGCTCTGAGACCGACCCCTCTGGGGTGACCTGGGCCAGCCCTTGGGACGTCCCCGAGATCTCTCGCCCCCCCATCTCGCTGCTGATTGGCCGAGCAGGGGGCCACGGACAGGGAGGAGGTTTCCCAGGTTCCTGGGTGTGACTCCCCCCCTCCCGCCCTTCCTTTGCAGGCCCTGCACGGGCGGGGGGGGGCCTCCAGCTGGCCCGGCAGGGGGACCTGCGGGCACAGCCCCACACAGGCGCCAGGATGGCTAAATGGACGGTAAGGTAGATAGGAAGCTGGCTAGAAGGCTGGGCCCAGCGGGTAGTGATCAACGGCTCGATGTCAGGCTGGCGGTCGGTTTCTAGCGGAGTGCCCCAAGGTTCGGTTCTAGGACCGGTTTTGTTTTGTCTTGGCCACCTCCTCCCAGGGGCTGAGCTGCACGGAGGCCAGCCTGGTCCCTCAGCCTCTGCAAGGAGGGGTCTGCCTGCACCTCCGCCTGGAATTCAGCTGCTGGGGCAGGGATCTGGACCTGTCCCACACCTGTGCCTAGGTCCGGAGTCCCAGCCTGGCTGGACCCCGTGTCCACTGGGATGGGACCCTGAGGATGCTGCCAGGAGTCCTTCCCTGGAGCCAGGTGGCCAGCCCCCCGCTGGCTCTGGCTCCGGGTAGTGACTAGACCCCGCTGGGATTCATGGGGCCACTCCTCTAGGTCATTCCCCATCAGCACCTCGGTGGGCAAGTGCGGGTGCACCCCCACTTCCTTGAGACCTTCCTTGGCTCCCCATTTCAGATGCACCCTGGCTACAGGCACCTTAAACGGGGACCCGTCTATGCCCTTCAGGGTCAGCTGCGTGTGGGGTAGTATCCGCTCCGGGGCCACTATGTCGGATCGGGCCAGAGTCACCTCCGCCCCCGTGTCCCAGAAGCCCGTCACCTTCCTACCATCCACCTCCAGGGGTATGAGGCACTCGCTCCGCAGGGGCCGCCCTGCCCCCACCCGGTACACGGAGAAATCCGCCTCCTGAGAATCAGACCTCCCAGGGGAGGTGCACTGAGCATCCTTCCCCTCTCTCTGAGCTGGGGTTTGCTGGCCAGCCCCTGCCTCTGGGGCAGCCTGCCCTTCCTCCCGCCCCAGCCAGTTAACCCTGGAAAGTCCCCGGTCCTGGGACCTGGTGCACTGAGCCCTCTTGTGGCCTTTTTGCCCACAGCAATGGCAAGTTAGGCTTTGGGCTGTCTCTGTCCAGGCCCTGGCTGGTTCTCTGGGGCACAGACGACCTGTTCCTTGGGCTCATCTCGTAGTTGACTCCCTCCATCGCTCAGCCGAGATCCGGTCTCTGCGCAGTTCCCTTTCTCTCCGGGACTCCCGTTCACACCCGGACCGGCTCTCCGTGAACTCGTCCGCCAGCCTCCCGGCTTCCTGGGGGTTCTCTGGTCTGCGGTCCTTGAGCCACAGCCTCAGTTTGGGTGGGCACACTTCATAGAACTGCTCCATCAGGACCAGCCTGAGCAGCTCCTCTGCGGTCTGGGCTCCGACTCCAGACACCCACTTGCGGCAGTATTGCGCCAGGTGGGCGGCCGAGTCCACATAGGTCTCCCGTGGCCCTTCTGCGCCCCCCGGAACTTCTTCCTGTACATCTCGGGGGTCAGCCCGAACTTGTGCAGCAGGGCCTCCTTGACTCGGTTGTAATCCCCTGGCTGTAGGTCCTCCAGCTGACTGAGCACTCCGGCCGCCTCCTGGTTCAGTGCGGGGAAGAGCTCCTGCAGCCAGTCAGCTGGGGGGACCCGTTGCAGTCCACAGGCCCTCTCAAAGGAGCTGAGGAACCCGTCTATGTCGCCCATGTCCTTCAATTGGGCCACCACGAGCCTCTCCAAGCGTCCGGCAGTCCCGGGACCCTGGGGCCGATCCGCACTTGGCGCAGCCGGTGCCCCGCCGGTTCTCCGCTCTGCCATGGCCAGCTCATGCTGTTGCTGCCTCTCTCGATGTTGGCGCTCCTTTTCTCGGTCCTGGCGGTCCCTCTCTCGGTCCTCTACTTCCAATTCCTTTATCCGCAGCTGGATCTGCAGCCACCACAGCTCTGCTCGGCTGGCCCCTGCCCTAGATGGGCTACGGCTTGCAGGCCTCCCGGGGAAAGCTGTCTCATCTCTCCGGCAGGCCCCAGTGCTCTGCCTCCTCTCAGAGCCTAACACTCTCTCAGGGTGGGGTCTGGCTTTTTCCCCTGGGGACAAGATTCTGGCCCCATAGCTGCTCATTCTCTTCCAGCTGGGCAATCAGCTGGGCCTTGGTTGCTTTCCGCACAGGTGTGACGTAGTGGGGTACCTGGCTGGTTTCTACGCTGCAGGCTCTGGGGTAACCCCCACTGGCTGCAGTTGGTACCGCGGCCCAGAAGGACAGGCCATGAGTCATTATGCAAAGAAGGTCTCAACCTGTCTGACCAGTCACCCCCCATGGAGAGGAACAAAGGAAGGTGGAATGCGGCCCTGGCTGGGGGCAGGGCTGGAAGAGGAGAGTGAGTTCCTGTCTGGAAAGCAGGGAAGAAGGAACTGGGGAAGGGGCTGGGATCCCCCCATCTCAAGGGGGCACTGAGGCCTCATAGCCCCCAGTTCCTGTAACCAGATTACATCTGTGCTGTGCTGTATCGTGGAGAAGCAATAAACCACCTCTATTCCACTGGCTGGTGGAGTCTGTTTGTGCCATCTCGGGGTGCAGGAGACGGGGGACCCCCCAATGCGCCGTCACACTGGCGTCAGAAGTGGGATGCACTGCACCCCGTGGATGGAGCTTCCAGCAGCGAGCGACAAGGTGTGGTAGAAGCAAGAGCTCTGGAGACAGGCATGCTGGAGACAGAGCGAAGCGGTTCCTGGGAACCGTGGGGCGCTGCAGCACTAGACTGGTGAGTCTGCACCGAGGGGCCCAGCGGGCAGATGGCCTACACCCGACTCTTGAAGGCAGAGCTGGTGGGGCTGTGCAGAGAGAGGGGCTTGCCTGTGCAGAAAGCAACCAAGGCCCAGCTGATTGCCCAGCTGGAAGAGAATGACCAGCCACAGGGCCGGGATCTTGTCCCCAGGGGAAGCAGCCAGACCCCCCCTCCCCCCGAGAGTGTGTTAGGCTCAGAGAGGGGGAGGAGCGCTGGAACCCACCGGAGAGATGAGACAGCGTCTCCCGGGAGGCCTGCAAGCCGTAGCCCATCTAGGGCAGGGGCCAGCCCAGCGGAGCTGCAGCAGCTGGAGATCCAGCTGCGGATAAAGGAATTGGAAGTAGAGGACCGAGAGAAGGACCGCCAGGACCGAGAGAGGGAGCGCCAAGATCGAGAGAGGCAGCGGCAGCATGAGCTGGCCATGGCAGAGCGGAGAACCGGCGGGGCACCGGCTGCGCCAAGTGCGGATGGGCCCCAGGATCCCGGGACTGCCAGATGCTTGGAGAGGCTCGTGGTGGCCCAATTGAAGGACATGGGTGACATAGACAGGTTCCTCAGCTCCTTTGAGAGGGCCTGTGGACTGCAATGGGTCCCCCCAGCTGACTGGCTGCAGGAGCTCATCCCCGCACTGAGCCAGGAGGCGGCCGGAGTGCTCAGTCAGCTGGAGGACCTACAGCCAGGGGATTACAACCGAGTCAAGGAGGCCCTGCTGCACAAGTTCGGGCTGACCCCCGAGATGTACAGGAAGAAGTTCCGGGGGGTACAGAAAGGGCCACGGGAGACCTATGTGGACCTGGCCTCCCGCCTGGCGCAATACGGCCGCAAGTGGGTGTCTGGAGTCGGAGCCCAGGCCGCAGAGGTGCTGCTCAAGCTGGTCTTGATGGAGCAGTTCTGTGAAGTGTGCCCACCCAAACTGAGGCTGTGGCTCAAGGACCGGAGACCAGAGAACCCCCAGGAGGCCGGGAGGCTGGCAGATGAGCTCACAGAGAGCCGGTCCGGGTGTGAACGGGAGTCCCAGAGAGAAAGGGAACCGCGCAGAGACCGGTTCTCGGCTGAGCGACGGAGGGAGTCAACTACGAGGCGAGCCCAAGGAACAGGTCGTCTGCGCCCCAGAGAACCAGCCAGGGCCTGGACAGAGACAGCCCAAAGCCTAACTTGCCATCGCTGTGGGCAAAAAGGCCACAAGAGGGCTCAGTGCACCAGGTCCCAGGACCGGGGACTTTCCAGGGTTAACTGGCTGGGGCGGGAGGAAGGGCAGGCTGCCCCAGAGGCAGGGGCTGGCAGGCAAACCTCAGCTCAGAGAGAGGGGAAGGATGCTCAGTGCTCCTCCCCTGGGAGGTCTGACCCTCGGGAGGCGGATTTCTCCATGTACCGGGTGGGGGCAGGACGGCCCCTGCGGAGCGAGTGCCTCATACCCCTGGAGGTGGATGGTAGGAAGGTGACGGGCTTCTGGGACATGGGGGCGGAGGTGACTCTGGCCCGATCCGATATAGTGGCCCCAGAGCGGATACTACCCCACACGCAGCTGACCCTGAAGGGCATAGATGGGTCCCCGTTTAAGGTGCCTGTAGCCCGGATGCATCTGAAATGGGGGGCCAAGGAGGGCCTCAAGGAAGTGGGGGTGCACCCGCACTTGCCCACCGAGGTGCTGATGGGGAATGACCTAGAGAAGTGGCCCCATGAATCCCAGCGGGCTCTAGTCACTACCCGGAGCCAGAGCCAGCGGGGGGCTGACAACGTGGGTCCAGGGAAGGACTCCTGGCATCGTCCTCAGGGTCCCATCCCAGTGGACACGGGGTCCAGCCAGGCTGGGACTCCGGACCTAGGCAGAGGTGGGGGACAGGTCCCGATCCCTGCCTCAGCAGCTGAATTCCAGGCTGAGGTGCAGGCAGACCCCTCCTTGCAGAGGCTGAGGGACCAGGCTGGCCTCCGTGCAGCTCAGCCCCGGGGGAGAGGTGGCCAGGAGAGATTCCTGTGGGAGCGTGGACTCCTGTTCCGTGAATGGCTTCCCCGCAGGAAGGTGAGGGCATGGAGGGTCCAGTGGCAGCTGGTCGTCCCCCGAAGGTATCGCCTCAAGCTGCTGTATTTGGCCCACGATGTCCCCGTTGGGGGCCACCGGGGGATCCAGAGCACCCGGCTGAAGCTGCTCCAGCACTTCTATTGGCCGGGAATCTTTACAGCCGTGCAGCGGTACTGCCGGTCCTGTGACTCCTGCCAGAGGGACGGGAAGGCCCAAGACAGGAGGAAAGCGGCTTGGTGGTCTCCACTCCAGATAGACCCTCTGGGCTTGCTGAGAGAGTTATGGGAGGGGAAGCCCCCCCTGGATGGAGCGTGGGGTGTGGAAGCCACCCTGGCTGTCCAGAGAAGGCTCGCTGGGCTCATGGCTCCGGCCCGAGAGACCCTGGCCAGAGATCAAGGCCAGCGGAAGGGTGGGTGTGACCCCCGAGGACAGGCCTGTGCCAGTCGCTCTGGAGCGGGGCGGTGAGTGGACAGAGGGAAGCCAGCTCATGTGGGGCCTCGCCACGGCTGGCCCGAGTCAAGGGGAGCACCCATGTCCCCAGGGCGGGTTCCCACGCAGAGGACCCGAACTTCCCTAGGTCACGAGCGGAGTGACCCTGCTCAGTTCGCTCTCGGAGGGGGGAGAACTGTGATGTAGTGGGGGTACCTGGCTGGTTTCTACGCTGCAGGCTCTGGGGTAACCCCCACTGGCTGCAGTTGGTACCGCGGCCCAGAAGGACAGGCCATGAGTCATTATGCAAAGAAGGTCTCAATCTGTCTGACCAGTCACCCCCCATGGAGAGGAACAAAGGAAGGTGGAATGCGACCCTGGCTGGGGGCAGGGCTGGAAGAGGAGAGTGAGTTCCTGTCTGGAAAGCAGGGAAGAAGGAACTGAGGAAGGGGCTGGGATCCCCCCATCTCAAGGGGGCACTGAGGCCTCTTAGCCCCAGTCCCCCATATCAAGGGGGGCTGAGGCACCTTAGGCCTCCCTGTAACCAGATTCCATCTGTGCTGTGCTGTATCGTGGAGAAGCAATAAACCACCCTCAATTCCACTGGCTGGTGGAGTCTGTTTGTGCCATTTCGGGGTGGAGGAGACGGGGGACCCCCAACGCGCCGTCACAACAGGCAAGCCCCTCTCTCTGCACAGCCCCACCAGCTCTGCCTTCAAGAGTCGGGCGTAGGCCATCTGCCCGCTGGGCCCCTCGGTGCAGACTCACCAGTCTAGTGCTGCAGCGCCCCACGATTCCCCGGAACCGCTTCGCTCTGTCTCCAGCACGCCTGGCTCCAGGGCTCTTTCTTCTACTGCGCCTTGTGGCTCGCTGCTGGAAGCTCCATCCACAGGGTGCAGTGCATTCCGCTCCTGACACCAGTGTGACGGCGCGTTGGGGTCCCCCATCTCCTGCACCCCGAAATGGCACAAACAGAGTTCACCAGCCAGTAGAACAGAGGGAGTTTATTGCCTCTCCAGGGTACAGCACAGCACAGATGGAATCTGGTTACAGGGAGGCCTAAGGTGCCTCAGCCCCCCTTGATATGGGGGGGTCTCGGCTCCTAAACCCCAGCCCCTTTCCTAGGCTGCTTCCTCCATGATACCAGACAGAGACTAAGGGTACGTCTACACTACAGCTAGTTCGAACTAACGCATCTAGAACTAAAAACTAGTTTCTAATTAGCGTTTTGCTAATTCGAACTAGCGCGTCCACACTGATTGGACGCAGGGGGGCATTTAAGGGCAGCTGAAACCGGTTCTGGCAGGGCATCAGGTCAGCAGTTGCTTTGTGTGGCTGCTGTCTGAGGCTATCTGAGGCTCGTGCTTAAAGGGACCCCCCTGGACAGCCGGTTCTCAGCTTTTCCTGCTTGCTTGCCAACCTCGCCGAGGGACAGCAAAGCGTTGGTCTCTGTGCCCGTCTGTGTCGGTGCTTCCCTTCGGGGGGGTCGCCGCAGGTGGCAACATGGAGCCACAGCTCGTCCTGCACCTTGTGGTGCACGTTCTGGACTTGCTGCTGCAAGCCTGCCAGCAATGGCTCGAGGCTGCCTGGCACCACCTGGGGAACGTCAGCCCTCTGCCTCTCCGCCTGGCCGCCCTGGGAGCCATGGAGGAGCCGCGGCGGCGCCCGGACGCCGGCGTGCCCCGCCGCATCTGGCGTCTGGACACCAGCAGCGACTGGTGGGACCGCATCATCCTGGAGCGCTGGGACGACCGACAGTGGACCCAGAACTTCAGGATGAGGAGGGACACCTTCCTGGAGCTCTGCGAGTGGCTCGCCCCTGCCCTGCAAAGAAGGGACACTCGCATGAGACCCGCCATCCCCCTCCAGAAGCGGGTGGCCATCGCCCTCTGGAAGCTCTCCACGCCGGACAGCTACCGATCCGTCGGGAACCAGTTCGGCGTGGGGAGATCCACTGTCGGAGCGGTGCTCATGCAGGTACGGCGCTCGTCGGCCACCGAGATGGGGGGGAGGGGGGCTGCGAGGAGGGGATGGGCCGCCCCAGGGACAAAGGGGGGGGCGGGAGGAGGCGAAAGCGCCCCTCACCGGAGGGGTCGGGCTGTCCCGGCCGTACTACACGCCGCCAGGGGGGTTGCTTCCGGGAGTGGGGCGCGGGGCACTGCCATGACACGCACGCTCCCAGCCACCCGGGCGCCCCACTGATTGGCGCTTTGCTGTGTCTCTCTCCGCAGGTGGTCAAGGCCATCAACCGGGTGCTGCTCCGCAGGGTGGTCCGCCTCGCCAACCCGGACGCCGTCATCCGGGGATTCGGCGCCCTCGGCTTCCCCAACTGCGGGGGAGCCATCGACGGGACGCACATCCCCATCCGTGCCCCGGAACACCAGGCGTCCCGGTACGTCAACCACAAGGGGTACTTCTCCGTCATCCTGCAGGCCGTGTGTGACCACCGGGGACAGTTCACGGACATAAATGTGGGCTGGTCCGGCAAAGCACACGACGCCCGGGTGTACCGCAACTCCTCCGTGTGCCGGCGGCTGCAGGACGGGACCTTCTTCCCCGACCGCCACATCAGGGTCGGGGACGTGGACATGCCCGTCTGCCTGGTGGGGGATGCCGCCTACTGACTGCAGCCGTGGCTCATGAAGCCCTACACGGGGCACCTCAATCCCTCTCGCCAGGCCTTCAATGCCAGGCTGACCAGGGCCCGCATCGTGGTGGAGGGGGCCTTCGGGCGACTGAAAGCCCGCTTTCGATGCCTCCTCACCCGTCTGGACCTGGCCGAGCACAACATCCCTCCCGTGGTGGCGGCATGTTGTGTGCTCCACAATTTGTGTGAGCAGAAGGGGGAGGCTTTCCTGCCAGCCTGGATGGCTGAGGCTGACCGCATGGCTGGACACTACGGTCAGCCCCGCACCGCCGCCGTCCGGGAAGCCCAGCGGGGGGCCATCCGGATCCGGGAAGCCCTGCGGGAGAGCTTCCAGGTGGAGGAGGAGGAGGACTGACCTCTCCCTGCATGCCCCACTGGGGCCTTCGTCCACCCTACCCCCCCCCTTTCCCCTCCCTACCTACTGTCAAATAAAGACACCTGTTTTTCAAACAAAAACATCTGTTTATTTCACAGAACTGGGGTGGGGGGAGGGAGGAATGAAGGTGGGAGAAGGGAGGGGGAAACCTGGGACGAGGGAGCTGGAAGGGGAGGGGAGGGAAGGGAGGAAGGGAAAGGAAAGCTCAGGGGTGGGAGTCCGGCTGCCTCTCCCGTCTCGCCACACTGCGGGTCCGGGGGCGTTGGTGGGGAATGGTTGTGGAGGGGGGGGCAGAGGGGACAGGGGGTGTGGAGGAAGCAGGAGCGGAAGCAGGAGCGGAAGCAGGAGGAGCAGGGGGAGCAAGAGGGGGAGCAGGGGGAGCAAGAGGGGGAGCAGGGGGAGAAGGAAATGGAAAGCGGTCCAGCAGGCTCTGGAGGTGGCCTCGCAGGGCACGGCCCTGCTCCTCCAGGGCCTCCAGACTCCTCTGGTGCAGCCTGAGGTCCTCCTGGACCCAGTGGTCCTAGAGACGGAGCTGTCGGTCCAGGAACCGGAGGTGCCACCTCTGGTAGTCCTCCTGGTTCCTGGCTGTCCTGCTTGCCCGGGCGCGGGCGGCTGCTGCAGGCGGGGTGGTGTGCCCTGCAGGCCCAGGTGCTGCAGCTGTGGTGCAAGAAGACCAGCGGTCAATTTCCCCAGGGGCCCAGGTGTGTGAAACCCAGCTCCCCTGTGCAAGGCCAGGGCCCCTGCAGGATCCCCAGCTGCTGCGCCGTGGTGGGCAAGGCCCAGGCGCACGGTCCCGGGGCTCCCTCTCGCCCCAGCCCCCCGTACACATAAGGGGAACACGAGGGTACTCACAGGTGGACGCCTCCCCGGCCTCTGACGATGCAGGCGAGCGGCTCTGTGGGGTGCCTCGGGGGTCCCGGGTCCTGGGCAGGCTGGCGGCAGGCTCCTGGCTCTCAGAGCCCTCTTCCTCCTCCTCCGTCTCCAGGAGCGGTCCCTCTGCCCCAGGGTCAATCACGTCCCGGGGGGCAGGGACGGCATGAGGCCCCAGGATGCGGTCCAGGGCATGGAAGTGGGGGCAGGCCTCCGGGTCGGCCCCTGGCAGGCAAGCCCGGGAGTAGGACTGCCGCAAGTCCTTTATTTTGCAGCGCACCTGCTCCCGGCTGCGCTGGTGGCCCCTGGCGGCCAGGCTGTCAGCCATGCGTCCGTAGACGGCCGCGTTCCGGTGGCTAGTGCGGAGATCGTGGACATTGGAGGCTTCCCCCCAAACCTCGATGAGGTCCACGATCTCCGCACTTGACCAGGCGGGCGCCCGCCTTTTGCGCCCCCGGGCAGGCTCCTAGGAGCCGCCAGGCTGGTCCTGGGGAGCAGTGGAGGGCTGGGAGCCCTCGGATGGCTGGCTCATCCTGTGGCAGGTGCAGGCTGTGCAGGCACGGGTGCTTGCAGCCTTGCAACTGGCACAAAGTGAGTAGCCAGCCAGTGGCCCTTTAAGGGCTCCGGGGCCGGGAGGGGGGCAATAGAGTTTCCCTGGTGTTGGCCAGAGTGGCCACCAGGGAAACCTGGGAAGCCTTAGCCTCCCACTAGTTCGAACTAAAGGGCTACACAGCCCTTAGTTCGAACTAGCTAGTTCGAACTAGGCGTTAGTCCTTGTAAAATGAGGTTTACCTAGTTCGAACTAAGCGCTCCGTTAGTTCGAATTAAGTTCGAACTAACGGAGCGCTAGTGTAGCACCTAGGAAAGTTAGTTCGAACTAACATCCGTTAGTTCGAATTAACTTTGTAGTGTAGACATACCCTAACTAACTCTCCTCCCGCCCTGCCCCCCAGCCAGGGCAGCATCCACCTTCCTTTGTTTCTCTCCCTGGGGGGTAGCTGGTCAGACAGGTTTGGAGCCCCCTTTGCATAATGACTCACCCCCTGCCCTGGTGGGCTGCGCTACAGCCAGCAGCCAGTGGAGGTCGCTCACAGCCCCAGCAAGTTATGCCCCACTACATCACAGCCGTGTGTCCCGTATTGTTGAAAGCGTCTGGCAACCCCAGGTCTGAGCCAGACGGGGGCCAGCTCGTCCCCTGGCTCGGGGAGACCCTGGGACGTTCAGGCCCATGCTGCAGCCAGGCTCCCGCCCCGCCCTGGGTCCCTCCTTGTCCCCCTGGGGCAGCTGGGGGTGCAAGTCCCCATGGAGGGCCTGCCCACCACCCTGTGCCCCAGGAGCTGGCGGTCTCCTTAGCTCCTCTCCCTGGCTCCAGCAGAGGGAGGTGGAGAGGGAGGTGCCTGGCCCAGGGGGGTTGGGAGCTGGCTGCAGGACACTGATGTGGCCCATCTCCTCCCTCCCATCCCAGCTCAGCACAGCCCCCACTAGGGAGCTCGGGGCCCAGCTGGGACTGTCCCTCAGGGGCCCAGCCGAGGACACCGGCCGGCCGGGGAGTGGCCCGACCCCTCTGCCCATTGCTGCTGTGCCAGAGGTGAGGGACCCGCTGGGCCCCCGAGCACTGACATCGACAGACGCCAGGTCAGGGTCCTGCTGGAATGTCGACCCCCGAGCCTGCCCCCCCCAGGGAATGGGATTCCTGTTGCTGAGCACCAGAGCCTCTGGGACCCTCGCTGTGCGTGTGTACATGGGAGGTGGTGTGTGAGTGTACATGAGGTGCTGTGTGTCTGTGTATACGAGGGTCTGTGGAAAGGAGGGGCTGTGCGTGTGTGTACAAGGGAGGCGGCATGTGAGTGTACATGAGGTGCTGTGCGTGTGTGTGTGTATACGAGGGTCTGTGGTGTGTGCGTAAAGGAGGGACTGTGCGTGTGTGTACATGGGAGGTGGTGTGTGAGTATACATGAGGTGCTGTGCGTGTGTGTACATGGGAGGCGGTGTGTGAGTGTACATGAGGTGCTGTGCGTGTGTGTGTGTGTATGAGGATCTGTGATGTGTGCGTAAAGGAGGGACTGTGCGTGTGTGTACATGGGAGGCTGTGTGTGAGTACATGAGGTGCTGTGCGTGTGTGTATACGAGGGGCTGTAGTGTGTGCGTAAAGGAGGGACTGTGCGTGTGTGTACATGGGAGGCGGCGTGTGAGTACATGAGGTGCTGTGTGTGTGTGTGTTTTCCTCTGAGGGAGGGGCACTTCCGCTAATTCCCACTCGCCCTTGGCACACACCCGCGGCGGCTTGTGGCAAAGGATCCGTGTTTGTTTAACAGAAACACGAGCGAAGCGAAGGGGGAGCCGCGCGGCAAAGCAAACAGGGGCCCGTCCCGTGCCGGCCTCTGCCTCCTTGGCTGCCTGATGCAGCCCCTGGGGGCAGGCGAGTCCCGGCCTGGCCCCGGGTTTCCCGCGGGTCGAGGGAAGTTAGTGCTGGTGCCCGACGGGCAGCCCTGGCGTCCTCTCCCCAGCGCAGGCCGGGCATGGGCAGCAGCAGGGCCACCCGCCTCCCTCCCGCGGGCCCAGGCAGAGCAGGAGCAACGCCTGGGCAGCGCCTCCCCTGGGGGTCACTTGGCCCCTGTCCTGCCCCCGCAGCGGGCAGCAGCCGCAGGAGACCCTGGCGGGGGGCGGAGCTGTGGGGCCAGGGCTGGCGGGCTTCAGACAATGGGGTCAGGAGACCGGCCCCGCTAGGTCTGAGCCATGGTGCATCTAGCCCCGTGGCCTGTCCCCAGAGCGGGGCAGGTGGCAGCGGCTAGTCCAGGGGGCAGCGGCGGGAGGGGGCAGCCGGGACCAGGAGCGGAGCTGGGCAGGGGCCGGAAGTGACCCGGCAAATTCCCTCGTTCCGGACCAGTCGGTCCCCAGGGGGCGGGAGCAGGGAGCTGCAACCTGCAGATCCCATCGCAAGTAGCTCCGCTGAGCTCCCGGGCCTACGCGACTGTCCCTGCAAACACCCCCCGGCTGGGGGCGGCTGGTCACGGAACCTGTAACGGAACCGCCGGACAGACCCCGGCGTCACACACATCTCCCTCGTCTACACTCGCCCGGCACGGGCAGGGAGCTGTCACAAGCCCCGGCAAACACAGGCCGGCGTGTTCTTACAGCAACTTCAGACACTGTTTGCTGGCTGCCCGGGTGGGGCCTCACCTGCCCTGCAGGGCTCTGCATTGACACGGGAACTGACATTTAATCTCCAGGAAGAGCCGCGCGCTCCCCGGCCCGCCCTGGCTCACCACACTGGCGCTGGAGCCAAGAGGCGCCGGAGAAGCCTTAGAACAGGTTTGCAAACGGGGACCCGACAGGTGGGAACGTGGAGGCTCCTCGTGGGGCCGGGACATTTGCATGACGGTCAATATTTGGAGAGGAAAGTGCATTGAAATGAGGCTTCCCAGGAATATTTGCTGAGGGACTGAGGTTTCACTTTCGGCTCCCGCGGGGCCTTCACACCCCTCCCCCGTAGTCTGCAGTGGCAGGGGATTTCTGACCCGGGATCGGGAAACCCCAACCTCAGCCACAGCTCTCCGCCGGAGACAGGACCCCGCCGAGGCAGAACACTGTCCCTGGCGCGCTCCAAACGGGCCCCGGCGACGGAGAAACCCTGAACGGAAGTTTGGGGGTGTGACGGCGCGTCGGGGATCCCCCTGATCCTGCACCCCAGTAGCAGCCAGAACAGATTCTGCCGGCCAGTAGAACAGGGGGGTTATTGCCACTCCGGGTACAGCCCAGCACAGACGGGACGTGGCTACAGGAGTCAGGGCCAGGATGCCTCAGACCCTTTGGGGTAGGGGTCCATCGCCCCCTCAGCCCCCAGCACCCAGCTTAGTCTGTTCCCTTCGGCTACGTCTACACTGGCACCCTTTTCCGGAAATGCTTAAAACGGAACAGCTTTCTGTTATAAGTATTTCCGGAAAAAGCGCGTCTACATTGGCAGGATGCTTTTCCGGACAAGCACTTTTTCCAGAAAAGCGTCCATGGCCAATGTAGACGCGCTTTTCTGGAAAAAAGCCCCGATCGTCATTTTCGCGATCGGGGCTTTTTTGCGGAAAAGGCTACTGTGCTGTCTACACTGGCCCTTTTCTGGAACAGTTTTTCCGGAAAAGGACTTTTGCCCGAACGGGAGCAGCATAGTTTTTCCGGAAAAACACTGACAATTTTACATAGATCGTCATTGCTTTTCTGGAAAAGCAAGTGGCCAGTGTAGACAGCTGGCAGCTTATTCCAGAAAAGCGGCTGCTTTTCCAGAATAAGTGGCCCAGTGTAGACACAGCCTTCATGTTTCCCAGCCAGCAACTGCCCCACTCCCAGGCCCTCCCCTGTCCTAGCACAGCGGCGTAGGTGGCAGGATCCTCAGGGCTCCTCCGTCTCTGTCTTCAGTCCTGCGTCCTGCTCCAGAAGCCCCTTGGCTACGGACAGAGGCCAGGCAGGATGTCTGGACCCACCCTGACCCCAGACGTGCTCCAGAGTCTTTTGATCTGCCAGTTTGTTCCATCTCTGCTGAGCGCCTGCACCAGGAGTTTCCTGATTGGTGTATGTGATTTGGTTTCCTTTAACAATTTTACTCTCAGCTTTTCCTTTCTTTCTTTTAGTCAGAAACCTTTCGATGGGAGCTGCTAAAGGACGCCCAGCGAGCTCTTTTGGGTGAGAGCCGATGTATGAATTGACCCGGGCCTGCGGCTGGGCCCTTGGGACGGGAGAACCACAGGCTCGAATTGTGAGTCAGTACTGAAAGAATTGCAAAGAGGTGTGACCCACTGAGGAATTGGTCTTGCGGGGTCAAAAGGGGGACTAATGTAGCAGAAACGTATTTGTTAGTGTTGGTGATTAGACTGTAAGTATGAGGCATGATTTGATGTCTAATGACTTGCTCCTAAGTTCTGTCTGCTCCTCTTTCTCCCTGTCTCTCATCATTAGACAATATTTCCTGGAAGGCTTCGCTGCCTGTTAGCTTTACCAATGAAGTTGCACCCCTTGTCTGGAGCACAACCTCAGGGGAGGGCTAGCTTGGTGTTTTGAGCATTGGCCTGCTAAACCCGGGTTGTGAGTTCAATCCTTGAGGAGGCCAGTTAGGGATCTGGAGCAAAATTTGTCAGGGTCTGTCTACACTGCCACCCGAGTTCGAACTAGGGAGGCTAATGCAGGCATTCCAAGTTGCAAATGAAGCCTGGGATTTAAATATCCCGGGCTTCATTTGCATCTTGCCGGGCGCCGCCATTTTTAAATCCCCCTTAGTGCGGACACCGTGCCCGCGGCTACACGGGGCATGGAGTAGGTAGTTCGAATTAGGCTCTCTACCGTTACTCCTCGTGGAACCGTCAGTGCTGCTGTAGCGCTCGATGGGGCGGCCACGCCTGGGACAGGGACTGTCACGTCCTGAAGGCACCAGAAGGCAAGTCTTGCTTAACATGCCGTTAGACGGCGGAACTCACTGCCACAGGGTAGCGTGAGGTCAGCTGCCTCGCGGGGTTCAGAGGATGAGTGGACATTTCCAGGGAGAGCGCGAACATGCCGGGATCCGACCGTGCGGATAACCCTGTCCCGGAGCCCCGCCCCGTCAGCCCTCCTGCTTCAGGGCATGGGCTGGTGCTGACCACGGGGGTCAGGCAGCATCTTCCCCAAAGCTGGTTGTGGCCTCGCCGCCAGTGCTGGGATTCTTGCCCCATCCCACAAGGCCCTGCCGGGGACTGGAGACGGGCTGCACCGCCCCGGTGATCCCCACTGAACCCCAGGCTGGAGGGGAGGCAGCTGCCCTCCGGCCCGGGGAGGCGGCCGTGATGGTGGCCGGGGGTGGGGGAAGGACTCAGCTTCGGGCAGAGACCCGGGCTCCTCACCCGGTGGCTCTGCCTTGGAGCTCACCCTGACAAAGGCTTCTCCATGGTCCCAGCTTGGCTGCCGGCCAGGCCCCGAGTCTCTGTTTGCTCTGGGTGCGGGTCCACGTTTGCCAGCTGGGCTGATTTGCATCTTCAGCATCCTCCCCTTCCTCCCCCGCCCTCCATGTAGGGCAATAAATACCCTGGAGAGCCAGCGCCCTGCACAGGCTGGATCCGACCCTCCTCGCTCCACGCCAGCTGCCCAGACGGACGGACGGATGGACGGGTGAGTCCCTGCCCCTCCCAGCCCTTCTCCCCTCCATGCTGGGTGCTGGGCAGTGGGAGATACCTGAGCCCTGGGCCGGAGCTGCCCTGTGTGTCACTGGGGCTGTCTCAGCCCCTCTCTCCCCACAGCGCGGCCCCGGCACCCTGCTGAGCACCCCCCACCTGCTCTGCTCCCAGGCCCCTGCCCTGCTCTGTGCTGGGGGAGTGGGGGAGGGGACGGTGCTGCCAGGCTCTTGGGGACCAGTCCAGAGAGCTCCCCTGCCCATGGGGGACTCTGAGCCTGCCCCTCGGAGTGGGAGATGGATCCCCAGGGTCCTTCCCCTCAGCCAGGCCCCTCAGCAAACAGCCCCAGCTCTGAAGTGCTCCCCCATGAACTGCCCCATGGGAGGGGGGAGGGTGGCCCTGGGGGTGTCTCAGGCTCTCCTGGCCCATCTCCCTTGTGTGTTTTCTCCCCAGGGGCAGCGAGAAGATGGGGCCAGTCGCCTTCGTCACCCTCTGTCTCCTCGGCTGCCTGGTCTGCAGCCCCACGCTAGCAGGTGAGTCCCGGCCCAGCCTCTCGAGCCGGAGCCCCCGGGGACTGGTTGCCGTGGTAGGAGCTGGGACGTGGCTATGAGAGCTAGGGTGCCAGTGTAGATATACCCTAATTTACTCCTCCTAGCACAAGAACAAAGGTCACCAAAATAATAGGTAGCGAGTTTCAGACAAACAGAAGGGAGTATTTCTTCACACAAGTCTAGAGTCCAGCTCTACCGCATCTACCGCTTCCCCCAGCCACAGGGCTTCGTACCCTGCCAACGGAAGCCACCAACGCGCTCTGACAGGGTTTGCCCCTGAACTAGCGCTCGACTTAGTCTGTTCTCTTCATGTTTGCCCAGCCAAGACTGCCCCCTCTCCCAGCCACCGGTCTCACACTCCCCCCAGGCAGCCCCCCCTTCCTCTGTTCAAACTCCTTCCCCTGGCCAGGTGAGACGTTGCTAACCATGAGCTACCTGTCTCCTCTCAGGGCCCCCCCACTGGGCAGTGCTACAGGTACAGGCCAGTAGGGGTCACCCCCAGCCCCACACAGTGACCAGTGACTGCCCCGCCAGCGTGGGCCCAGGGTCACAAGGGCGTGCAGCCCCCCCGCTACGTCGCAGAGCGGTGCAAGGGTAGCGGCCCAGCCGTGCCCCTAACGGCGCCGCAGCGCAGACGCACGCCGAGCCACTCGGTTCTTTGCCAGCTGGCGCGTCAGCCCCCGACTCTGAGCGGTGCTCACTGAGCCAGACGCCCTCTGCTGCGAAACCCCAGGGCACCGGGCCCGTCGGCCACTGCCACGGCTTCAGTTGCTGCCTGACCCCTCCCTGCACAGCGTCCCCTCCCCCGCCTCGTGCCCTGCAGCCCCAGACCTCCCTTGAAACCCCAGACCTCCCCTGCAGCCCCAGACCTCCCCAGCAACCCAGACCCCCCCTGCAGCCCCAGACCTCCCCAGCAACCCAGACCTCCCTTGAAACCCCAGACCTCCCCTGCAGCCCCAGACCTCCCCTGCAGCCCCAGACCTCCCCAGCAACCCAGACCCCCCCTGCAGCCCCAGACCTCCCTTGAAACCCCAGACCTCCCCTGCAGCCCCAGACCTCCCCTGCAGCCCCAGACCTCCCTTGAAACCCCAGACCTCCCCAGCAACCCAGACCCCCCCTGCAGCCCCAGACCTCCCTTGAAACCCCAGACCTCCCCAGCAACCCAGACCCCCCCCCTGCAGCCCCAGCCCTCCCCTGCAGCCCCAGACCTCCCCTGAAGCCACAGCCCTCCCCAGGTTACCCAAGCTTTGGGAAAGAACAGGTGTGGTGTGAAACAGCCTCTAACTGGCCCCCGGCATCCTCTCCACAGGGACACAGGCCGGGTTCTGTCCCGAGGGCTGGAAATCCCACCAAGGCGACTGCTACAAATACTTCCCCCAACGGAGAACCTGGCAGGAGGCCCAGGTGAGAGGCTGGAGGCAGGGGGGCTCAGAGCACTGGGTGGGGGAGGGGTGGGTTGAGTATCGGGGGAAGGGCGCTGGGCGGGGGAGGGTCGGGGGGAATATCAGAGCACTCTAGTGAGGCAGGATTTCCTGTTACACCATCCATATTGTCTCTGTGCTGCTCTCACCAGCCCCGTGCACGTGTAACACCCCTCGTGCCCCCCAGTCCTGTGCTTGCACGCTCCAGGCTCACACTCGCCCTGGTGTATCACGGCACTGAGAGCTCCCAGACACTGGCTGGTGCCTGCCCCCTCCGAGCTGCTCAGCCCGGCTCCCGGGCTCTGTGCCCAGGGTGGGTGGGGCCGGCTCGCTGGGCCCTGGACGGGTGCCCTGGCACTGGGCTGTGTCAGTCACGCAGGGCTCATATCAGCCCTGCCCAGCTCTGCCGCCTGCATCACTATTCACCGCCCAGCCTCGCCCTCCCTCCCACTGGCCCTGGGGGCGGCTACGCAGCAGCAGACCCGGGGCTGCCCTGTCCAGCCGACTCGGGCGCCCGGGGCTGGGGACTCGTCCGGGCGGGGCCGGGGAGCGGCTCAGGGCCGGGTGGGATCTCCAGGAAAGCCCTTCCCGCGGCGCTGCCCCATGGCCTGTGGGGCCAGCGCGGGGTCAGGACGTCCTGGGACCAGCCAGCGCCCGGCAGAGCCCGGAGCCAGGGCCGGCCCAGGGAGTGGTGCAGCCAGCGGCGCCCTCCCCACGGCCTGGCAGCGGGTTGAGGGGGCAGAAATGGGGTAACTGGCTTTGTCCCTTCTTGGCCCAGGCCGAGTGCCAGGAGCAGGGCGCGGGAACCCATCTCGTCTCCATTCTCAGCGCCGGAGAAAATAACATGGTGGCCAAATACGTCAGGCAGAACCCGGGGTCGGGTTCCGTCTGGATCGGACTCTCGGACCCTTCGGAGGTGAGTGCCCGGCGCCCGCTCCGCCTGCGGCCCCTCCCTCCCCTGGCTCTGTTCCCTGCTCAGTGGGGGGCTGTTGTGGGGTGGGGGGGTCCCACGAGAGCAGGATCTCCAGTGGGACGGGGTGAAAACAGTCTACAGCCGCCTGTGATGTCAGTCCCAGGGTCAGTGCCCAACACCCGGCGCAGGGCACAGCCCGCTGTGACTGACATCCACAGTGACACTCGGCCCAGGCCCGTTGTGCTCCGACTTTTCAGCCCAGGCCACGAGTCGCCCCCCCCCTCGAGACGAGACGTCTAGACAAGGGCTACAGCCTCCAGGGATTTAAGTCTCAGGATCAGAGCCCAACACCCACCGCCGAGCGCAGCCCAGGGCCGGTCTGTGGGTTCTCTGCTGGGCCTGGCCGGGGCGGGTCCCTGGCCAGAGGCTCCTCAGCCCCCAGCCTTGTAGGACACTCGGGGTCCCAGGAACCACCAGACACTGGCTCAGGACGGGCGGTTGCTGGGCAGGCAGGACGGGCAGGTGCCGATACCCCCGAGCTGCAGAAGGCAAATCAGTTCCAGGTCACAGCAAGTCCCAGTGGCTCAAGTGCTGCCCCCCCAAACTCCACCCCACTGCCATGTCCACACACACCCTGCTCCGTGGGCTGCTCCCTGGCTCCTGCTGCCGCCGATTCTGCCCCCTGGTCCTTGCTGGGCCCCTCCGCATCCCCCGTCTCTGCTGCTCCGGGCTTGCCAGGCCCTGCTTGTCCCCGAGCCAGGGCCCTGCCCCCATGTGCCCTGGCCCAGGTGGCCCCGCACTGGGCTCACGGGCGGGTGGGGCCCAGGGGCAGCACTCCGTGTGGGTGCCGTGTCAGCGTGTCTGGGACATGGGCTCACACTAGAGCGTGTGCAGCTGTCGCACCCCCACGGCACAGGCAGCTTTCCCGTCCCTCTGCAACCGGCAGCTCAAGCAATAGACAATCGGGAGGGGCCGTGGGTGGTGAGGCTTAATGGTCAGAGCAGGAGGTGGCTCCAGTGCCCGGTTCGGGAATTAATGCCTGGCCGAGGGGCAGCGGCAGGAGGGGACCCCGAAGGCACCAGCTGAGCCAGAGCTGAGCCCGGGGTGAGGGTCAGGAAGCCGGGATCCCAGACACAGAAACAGGCCCCTCAGGCATCCAAAGAGGCCTGGGCCAGTCCCAGCGTGTGCAGCCCCTGGCCCCCAGCCCAGTGAGAAAGGACAACTGGAAAAGAAGGGAAGTGCCTGTGATGGCGCGTCGGGGTCCCCCGCCTCCTGCACCCCCGTAGCGGCACAGACAGACTCCCCCAGCCAGTAGAACAGAGGGAGTTTATTGCTCCTCCAGGATACAGCACAGATGGAATCTGGTTCCAGGGCAGGCCTAGGATGCCTCAGCCCCCTTGAGATGGGGAGACTGGGCCCCTAAATCCCAGCCCCTTGCTTAGGCTGCTTCCTCCATGATACCAGACAGAAACTGCCCAAGTTCTAGCTCTGCCCCCCAGCCAGGGGCTGCCCTCCGCCTGCCTCCCTTTGTTCCTCTCCCTGGGGGGTAACCGGTCGAACAGGTCACCTCCCTGTCCCATCAGCTACTCGGCTGGGCCGTGGTACAGGCAGCAGCCAGTGGGGGTCACCCACAGCCCCAGCCTAGAAAACAGCAAGGTACCCCCACTACGTCACAGCGCTGAAACAGAGCGAGCGCTGACTGGACGCGCTGTCTTTTACTAGCTTTCCTAGTCATGTGCTGTGCAGCACGAGTCACCAAGGGGACACACAGCTGGGACGGGCCTGGCCAGCCCCTCAAACGCTCTTGTCCCACAGCTGGGCTGAGCCAGAGTTTACCTGCCTAGCACCAGGAAGGGCACTTGCCACTGAGGCAGGGATAGGGCTGCCAGGTGTCCAGTATTCTACTGGACAGTCTGGTATTTGCACGCTCTGTCCAGTAAAAAAAATCAGAGCCCATCGGACACGTGCAATGTGCAATGTCTGATATTCTCTGATTTTTCCGGCTGCGGACCGGACGGAAGCCTGGCGGGGGCAGGGGGAGTGGCTGGGAGTCCCAGCTGGGAGGCGAGGTTGCGATCGCCGCTTATCCCATGTTCCTTTTTTAGGAATATGGGTGTCCGGTATTTTTGGGAGACCATCTGGCAACCCTAGGCAGGGGTGCGGCAGAAACGCACCAGCCTGTGTGCGGGCGGAGGCGGATGGTTCTGGAAGCCTTTGGGCTGGCGGGTGCTGGAAGAGAGTCGTGGGGCCGCGCCCGTTGGGGGCGGCGCTCGCGGGAGGGTTCTCGGCCGCGCTCTGCATCGGCTCCTGTGCGTCCGGGACCCAGCTATGGTACCCAGTGGAGAGCGGCTCATGCTCGGGGCCAACGGGGCAGCTCATAAACACAAGGGCTGTGTCTGGACTGGTAAGTTTTTCTGCAAAAGCAGCTGATTTTGCGGAAAAACTTGCCAGCTGTCTACACTGGCTGCTTGATTTTGCGCAAAAGCACTGACGATCTCGTGTAAGAAATCAGTGCTGCTTGCGCAAATACTTTGACGCTCCCATTCGGGCAAAAGCTGTTGCGTAGGAGGGCCAGTGTAAACAGCTCAGATTTGTTTTGCGCAAAAAAGCCCTGATGGCGAAAATGGCGATCGGGGATTTTTTGCGCAAAACCGCGTCTAGATTGGCACGGACGCTTTTCCACAAAAAGTGCTATTTCAGAAAAGCGTCCGGGCCAATCTAGATGCTCATTTCCGCAAATGCTTTTAACAGAAAAACTTTTCTGTTAAAAGCATTTGCGGAAAATCATCCCAGTCTAGACGTAGCCAAGGGGCGACACTCTAGCTGGTGACCTTGGGATTCACGGGGTCTCCTCTCCTTTGCCTCTGCAGACTCAGTGCTGGGGCTGGGCCGATCGCTCCCCGGCCAAGTTCACCATGTGGGGGACTGGACAGCCTGACGGCCAAACAAAAAACGAGCGATGTGTGGTGTTAAAAGTGCCAGGTGAGCCAGCAGCTCAGCCCCCCCCCACTCGCCGCCCCACCAGGGCCCTGTCTCGCTCTGCCCACGGGCCCAGAGACACGGATCTGGCAGCCCCAGTGGCTCCAGGGCCGACCCCGGCTCCTCTGTCGCCCCTGCCCCAGCCGGGGAGAGCAGTCGGGGGGGGCCCTGGTCTGACCCGGTGACACTGCTGCCCCCAGCTCCCTGGGCTTGTTCATGTCTGCTCCTGTGACAGATGGGAGAGATGCACGCACACAGACACACATGTGCTCATACATGCACATGCACGCAGACACATAAATGCACACATGGACAGACACACATGCACACACACGCGCGCACATACACACACACACACACAAACGCATACATGCACAGACACACATGTATGCACACATACATACATACAGGCACACACATGCAGACACACACACACACCCATGCTCCGGCCCTTCCGGGGGTTCCCTGCCAAGCAGCTAGCAGGCGATCTCTCTGTGTTGCTGCTGCTCTCCTGCCCGTGGCACCGGGGCTGAGCTGAGCCAGCACGGAGCCACACAATGAATGGGGCCTGGAGCTGTCTTTGCTCCCCTTGTGGGTGCTGTTCCTCACGAGCGTTTGCACCCCCCAGCTCTTGTGAAAGTGCTGCACAGTCTCGGAGCATTCACCGACTGAGCACGACAGGCACGGGGCACTGACTGCCTGCAGCCTGCAGCCTGGGGGCGGGGATGAGGGGGCAGGGCCGGGGCTCTGGGACCAAATCCATTTCTCCCGGGACAGGCCTGCCCCAGCCAGGAGCCAGGCGAGCTAGATGGTGACACACTCTGGCAACTAGCAGCCACTTGCCCCAGGGCCCCCAAATGACATGAGAGGGACATGAAGGTCCCAAAGTCAGGAAGTGCCAGAGCAAGGCTGCCCACATAACCTTAACTCTGCCCGTGGTACGTGTGTGGCACGGCACAGTCGTCAGCGGCAGGCTCCTTGCCCGTCAGGCCTGGCGCCGGCGGCTCCCTCGTAAGACAGCGCTACCCGTGGCAGTCTGACTGGCAGGACCCTCAGGAACGGCTCCCGTAAGATCCTGCGACCAGCAGCAGCACAGTCCTACGGGGAGCGGTGCCGGGCGGATAAAGTCTCCTCCCTCCGGCCCCCTGCACAAAAGCTCCACATAGTAAGGGCAGGGCGAAGGGAGGAGCTTCAGCAGAGCCACTGAGCATGCCCAGGAACCCCGTCCTCCCCCTAAGGAGCACAGTCTATAGGGAGCGGCTCCCCACGAACCGCCGGCAGCTGAGCCCAGTCGGGCTGCCGGGATTGGACGGGAACAGAGTCAAACAGCAGCAGAACCCGCCCCCAGGGAGCAGGGCGCTGAGAACGGCCCCCGCACCCCATGGAGCTCCCTGCGGCCTGGGGTGCTGCTGAGGGGCTGAGCCCGCCTCGCCCCTTCCCCCCGCTGTCTGGTCGTCGGGGCAGGGCACGGCCGGCCCCAGAGCAGGGGGAGCGGTGCCCGAGGGAGGACCGTGCTCTGCGCACGGCAGGCCGGGAACCCGGGCTCCGGGCAGGGACCGCACGGGGCTGGGGAGGGGTCGCTGTCCGGCGGGAACGTCCCAGCCGGCTCCGCTCAGGCCCGGTCTCTCTTCTCCCCCTAGATTTTCAGAATTGGCATGATTATCCCTGCAACGAGACGTTCCGCTTCGTGTGCAAGCGGGGATCCTGCGGGAGGCAGCTCCTCCCCGCACCCGGGCAGTGAATCGGGTCCCTCCGGCGCCCCTGGTGCAAGGTCCCTGCTGCGGAGCATCGCGGTGTGACGCTGCCTCCCCCCGCCCCCTGCTCCCCCCGTGGCCCCCACATTCGGCTTCGCAACCCCAGCGCCGTGAAATAAACGTCCCCTGAGCATCCAGCTCTGAGCGTGTCCCTCTCTCTCGGGCCTCCCTCTGCCACGGGCAGGGACACGCGCCAGAAAGCGCTGAGCCCAGCTCCTGGCTCCTTGCCCAGCCCTGCCGGAGGCGGTGGTGTGACCCGGGGAACTTCCCTTCCCTTCCTCCCAGCCTACGGGGTGTCCTCCCCCCACAACCCCCTCAGCACGTCCTCTTGTCTGCTGCCCGGCCCAGCCTGCGAGAAGGGGGGTCTCCTCACGCTCGCCCGGCCCAGCCGCAGCCCCAGGGTCCCAGGCCGGCGGCCCGAGGCCCTTGGAGTTCGGCTGCAGCTCGGACCGGCCCCAGCGAGGTCCCACGCGGGAGCCCCAGGCAGGGCCCAGAGCAGGGACCCCCCGGATGGCTCCTTGCACAGCCCCCCTGGTGCCGCAAGGGCTGGACTGACTCAGCCCTGGGGGTCGAGGGGTCCGAACGGGCCCTGCCCTGGGGGAGGGGCTGGGCGCTGACCCCAGGACCAGACCGACTCTGACCCCCAGGCCCGGCCCCACTGAGCTCTGCCGGGCCGCAGGGAGAGTCAGGGGGAACCGGTCACCCCAGAGAGCCGCGAGGACCCCCTCTCCCCCCAGGGGCGACCCCCCCCGGCCTTTGCTCTCCCAGCCCCGTGCAGGCGGGGCCCCGATGCCCCCCAGAGCGGCTGCCTCCCAGAGGAACCTGCCCCAGCGAGTGTCCCCCCTTCCCGAGGCAAGGAACAGGAACCCCAGACCAAGAGCAGGGTGTCTGGGCCCCGCGGGGAGGGTCAGAGCAGGGCCAGCGGCTCAGCACCGGGGCGACTTCCAGTGTGAGCCTGGGGACCCTCCCTAGGCACCAAACCCACCGCACCGAGCACGTCAACCCCCCCCGGCCAGCAAAGAGCCTCCAAGCAAATCTCCTCACACACCCCAGTGCTCACGGTGCCCCCCAGCCCCCCCTCACACAGGGGAGAGGTTATAACCCATCCCCCACCTCCCCTCAGACACCCCAGTGCTCCCTGTGCCCCCCAGACCCCCTTACACAGGGGAGAGGTTATAACCCATCCCCCACCTCCCCTCAGACACCCCAGTGCTCCCTGTGCCCCCCAGCCCCCCCTCACACAGGGGAGAGGTTATAACCCATCCCCCACCTCCCCTCAGACACCCCAGTGTTCCCTGTGCCCCCCAGCCCCCCCTCACACAGGGGAGAGGTTATAACCCATCCCCCACCTCCCCTCAGACACCCCAGTGCTCCCTGTGCCCCCCCACCCCCCTTACACAGGGGAGAGGTGATAACCCATCCCCCCACCTCCCCTCAGACACCCCAGTGTTCCCTGTGCCCCCCAGCCCCCCTTACACAGGGGAGAGGTGATAACCCATCCCCCCACCTCCCCTCAGACACCCCAGTGTTCCCTGTGCCCCCCAGCCCCCCTTACACAGGGGAGAGGTGATAACCCATCCCCCACCTCCCCTCAGACACCCCAGTGCTCCCTGTGCCCCCCAGCCCCCCTTACACAGGGGAGAGGTGATAACCCATCCCCCCACCTCCCCTCAGACACCCCAGTGTTCCCTGTGCCCCCCAGCCCCCCTTACACAGGGGAGAGGTGATAACCCATCCCCCACCTCCCCTCAGACACCCCAGTGCTCCCTGTGCCCCCCAGCCCCCCTTACACAGGGGAGAGGTTATAACCCATCCCCCACCTCCCCTCAGACACCCCAGTGCTCCCTGTGCCCCCCCAGTCCCACCTTACACAGGGGAGAGGTTATAACCTGTCACGTTTTTGGATTGTGAGGGGAGCATCTGGGTCACTGCTGCACCCATGGGGTTGTTCGCCCCAAAAGTGGTACAAAGGGGACCATGTGAGGGGTCAAACAAAAGCTACTTTCTTCTGATTCTGTGTGGGTCTGTCTAGACTACAAAGTTAATTCGAACTAACAGACGTTAGTTCGAATTAACTTTGAGAGGGGCTACACAGGCAAACCGCTAGTTCGAACTTCATTTGAACTAGGTAAACCTCATTCCACGAGGACTAACGCCTAGTTCGAATTAAGTAGTTGGAATTAAGGGCTGTGTAGCCACTTCATTCGAACTAGTGGGAGGCTAGCCCTCCCCAGCTTGCCCTGGTGGCCACTCTGGGCACCACCAGGGAAACTCTTCTGCCTCCCTCCCGGCCCCGGAGCCCTTAAAGGGGCACGGGCTGGCTACGGTGCCCGTGCCAGGTGCAAGCCTGCCAGCACCCAGCTAGCAGACCCTGCACCTGGCACGGATCGAGCCAGCCACCCACTGCCACCCAGACCTTCGCTGAAAAGTCCCTTTAGCCTCTCTTCATATGGGACCTGTTCCAAACCCCTCATCATTGTAGTTGCCCTTTTCTGAACCTTTTTCAAGGCCAAAATATCTTTTCTGGGGTGAGGAGATCACATCTGTACACAGTACTGAAGATATGGCTACCATAGTTTGATACTTCCCCTCCTCCTTCTTCCCCTGGCTTCCCCCTTCCAGCTCCCTCCTCCCAGGTTTCCCCCTCCCCTCTCCCACCCTCCCTCTTCCCCTCTCCCACCTCCTTTTCCCAGTCTCCCCAGTTTTGTTAAATAAAGAGAGATTCTATTTTTGACCACACGTTTTCTTTATTTTGTACATCAGGAAGGGGGGCTAGGGAGGGGTAAGTGGAAGGAGGTGAGGGAGGAATGGGGTACGAGCCCCCAGTGGGGAGGACTGGGCTGGCTCTGCAGGCTCCTCGGGGTGGAAACTCTCCTGTAGCCCCCCGATTGGCCCCCCCAGATGGCAGCCTGCGGTAAGTGCAGCCGGTCTGATGGCCGAGTGCTGTGATGTGCCGAGTGTGGGCACTCAGGGCACTCCAAGCCAGGACTGCTTTGTTGTCCCTCATCTAGTTAGACAAGCGAGCAGGGAACCCTGAGAACTGTCTGTCTGGGGTGGGGGTCGGGTCCCTTTAAACACAGTCCTCGGCTAGCCTGAGACAGCAGCTCCACGCTCTAAGTCCTAACCTGATGCCCTGCCGGCACTGCTTCCAGCCAGCCTTAACCTCGGTTCAGGGTCCGCTCAGTGTGGACATGCTAGTTTGAATTAGCAAAACACTAATTCGAACTAGTTTTTAGGTCTAGATGCGCTAGTTCGAATTAGCTTAGTTCGAATTAACTAATTCGAATTAAGTTAGTTTGAATTAGTGCTGTAGTGTAGACATACCTGTGACGGACCGGGCTGTGTCTGGGCACAGCTGAGGGCGCCGCTCAGGGCGAATTGCTCAAATCCGGGGCTCCTTACAGCCCCCAGACTGGTGACCTCCCCACACAGGCCACAAACCAGTCCCACAGAGCGCTTCAGCAGCCTGCCTGAAGCCTCACGAGCAAAACCCCTCTGGCACCCCAGCAATATCCGTGCCCCAGATGGCCCCAGACCTCATACACAGGTGGGGGGTGCTAGCACCCAATCCCACCTACCCCGAACAAGTTCTGTCCGGTTCCAGGAAACCAGCCACAGATCTCTGGCCAATTTATCCTTTGGACCTTACCCACAAATCACGCTGGGCCAATCCTTTAGAATCTAAAACTAAAAGTTTATTATCACAAGAAAGAAAAGCCTGAGAGTGAGGTTGTTAAAGGATAGTACGTTACATGCATCGAATCTCCCAGTTCTCGATGCAGGCTCTAGCAGAGATGTACAGCGGCTGGTCTAAAAGTTCTTATTGCACATCCTAGGATCAGGATGGGTTCACAGGTCTTCCGGGCTCTTCGATCCCTGCACTGCTGCCTCTGGGATGAAGTGCTGAGCTGAGAACAAAATGGCATCGACCACATGGCCTCTTTATACCCCCTTCCTGGCCTCTTCTAGTATGTAGCAGGTCACCTGGTCAGAGGCCAATCTCTGTGTTCCCTGCTGGCTGCTCTCAGGCGACAAACCCCATTCTTTAGGTGTGTCCATAGCCCATTGAGAGCCATTGTTCCACAGGGCCTCGGTAATTAGCATGTCCACAGGCTCGGCCCTGCCCAATGCTCAACCACATGCGGGGAAATCTTCAGTGTCCATACAAGTACATGCTAATAATTGCACACACAGACATTCTACAAACACATGAACAGCGTACATAGGACTATCAGATAATAAGCTAATATTCAATACCTCACATGGCCCCTTCTATACCATTTTTGGGGCCAACACCCCCACCTATGGGTGCATCAGTGATCTGGCTGCTCCCCTCAAGATGCAGCAATGTGACAATACCCTATCTACTCTTCATAGATCTGTATAATGTCTGTGTGTGGAGTTAGGAATCTGTAACCTGTATGGAGACTGGAATCTCTCTCCATGTGGTTGAGCATTGGGTAGAGCCTGGCCTATGGACATGCTAATTATCGAGGCCCTGTGGGACAATGGCACTCAATGGGCCAAGGACACACCTCCAGAATGGTGACCAACACCTGAGGGCTGCCAGCAGGGAACACAGGAATAAGCCGTGGGCCAGGTGACCTGCTGCAGCCAAGAAGAGAGCAGGAAGGAGGGATAAATAGGCCATGTGGTCGACGCCATCTTTGGTACTCAGCTCAGCACTTCATCCCAGAGGCAGCAGTGCAGGGATGGAAGAGCCGGAAAGACCTGTGAACCCATCCTGATCCTAGGATGCGCAACAAGGACTTTTAAACCAGCAGCTGTAACATCTCTGCTAGAGCCTGCACCGAGAACTGGGAGATTCGGTGCATGTAATGTACTATCCTTTAGCAACCTCACTCTCAGGCTTTTCTTTCTTGTGATAATAAACCTTTAGTTGTTAGATGCTAAAGGATTGGCCCAGCGGGATTTGTGGGTAAGATCCAGAGGGTAAATCGACCAGGGATCTGTGGCTGGTTTCTTGGAACCGGACAGAACTTGTTCGGGGTAGGTGGGATTGGGTGCTAGGACCCCCCACCTGTGTATGAGGCCCGGGGCCATCTGGGGCACGGATATTGCTGGGGTGTCAGAGGGGTTTTGCTCGTGAGGCTTCAGGCAGGCTGCTGAAGTGCTCTGTGGGACTGGTTTGTGGCCTGTTTGGAGAGGTCACCAGTCTGGGGGCTGTAAGGAGCCCCGGATTTGAGCAATTCGCCCTGAGCGGACGCCCTCAGCTGTGCCCAGCCTGTCTGTCACAGGGGCAGGCTGAGAGCCTTCCAGCAAGACGGGCAGCACTGGGGGCAGGAGACCTGGGACTGGGAGATTTGCCGGGGCCTTTCTCTGTGGGACTGGGGGCATCACACAATTTCGGTGGGTTGGGGTTGGCTGCTGGAGGGGTTGGCTGCTGGCCACTCGCAGCCCCTGGCAGAGGCGGCCCAGGCCGGGCAGTGAACGGGCCACAGGGACCCCAGTCTACGGCTGTCCCATCAGCTCTCCCTGATTTCCCTGGGGTGCGGGGCCCCGCTCCTGGGGGATCCTGCCCTGTCTTCTGTCCCATTGTCCGGCCCACAGACAAGGGCTCAGCCACCAGCCTCCCCATCACGGCTGCTGCCTGCCCCTGTGGGGACCCCAGGCCTTTCCGCTGCTCCTCCTAAGCGCACCCTGGGCAGAGGGAGTCTGTCACCCCACCCCACGTTCCCCGGGCCCCTCCGCTGGCTCCCCCCCAGGTGCCGCCCATGACCAGACACAGCCCCACCAGCCTGAACAGCGCAACCACACCGGCTCCAGCCCAGCCAGCTCCTGCGCTCCCCCCAGGGCAGGAGGGAGCAGTGCCCGGGCTGGGCACAGGAGGCAGGTACCAGAGGCTGGGCCTCTGGAGAACCAACACCCCAGGGTGTTACCAGAGGGCCTGGCCTTCCCCCGTGGGGCGGGCTCCGGGATCCTGGGCCGGGCCACACGCGGGGCTGCCGTGGCAGAGGGAGGCCCGAGAGAGAGAGAGACGCTAAGATTTGGATGCTCAGGGGACGTTTATTTCATGGTGCTGGGGTTGCGGAGCCGAGCGTGGGGGCGATGGCGGGGGGTGGGGAGGCAGGATGGGGCCAGAGGGAGGCAGCGTCACACAGCGATGCTCTGCAGCAGGGGCCTTGCAGCCAGGGGCGCCGGAGCTGGTACCCCAGGGGCGCCGGAGGGACCCGGGTCTCTCGTCCGGAGGGACCCGATTCACTGCCCCAGTGCTGGGGACTCCCCAGGCACATCGAGCTGCCTCCCACGGGCTCCTTGCTTACACAGGAAAGCGAATCCCCAGCCGCAGGGATAATCGTGCCATTTGTTAAACGCTAGAAAGAAAACCAGAAATGAACCAGGGTGGGGCAGGTGTGGCCCCTTCATCCCCAGAAGAGCGGCCAGCCTGGGCCAGGCCAAAGGTCCGCTCAGGGACTGGTCCTGTCTGCCCACAGTGGCCAGTGCCAGGGGCCCCAGAGGGAGTGAACAGAACAGGGAACCGTCAAGTCATCCCTCTCCTGTTCCCAGTCCCAGCCCCTCACAGACTAATAGCCATGGTGGGAACCTGTCTTCCATGAATGTATCTAGCTTTTTTGGAACCCTGTTAAAGTTCTGGTCTTCACACCATCCTCTGGCGAGGAGTTCCACAGGTTGCCTGTGCGCTGAGTGAAGAAAAACTTCCCTTTGCATGTTTTAAACCTGCTGCCTGTTCATTTCATTGGGTGACCCCTAGTTCTCGTGTTAGGGGAACAAGTTAATAACTTTTCCTCATGGGCGTCCGGTGCCTCGGGCAGGGGAAGGCTCTACCATCCCAAACTGCCAGCCTGGCCCCACCCACACTCCGTCCCCAGAACGCCTGCTGTAGCCATGCTGAGAAGGGGAATGTTGCTGCCTCGCAGCACCCACCCTCCCCATGCTCTGGGGTTGCTGCCCCCCTCCCTGCTGAGCGGCTGCCCCAGCCCAGCGCCCTCCATGTCCTGCCTGCCAGGGCCTGGCTGTCCCCATCGGCACGTCTGTGCCAGGCAGGGCCCAGCCGCCGGCCGAGGGGACGTGCCCCTGCCCAGGAGCCAGTGTGCACAGAACACGGTCCTCCCTCGGGCACCGTTCCCCCTGCTCTGGGGCTGGCTGTGCCCTGCCCGGCTCCTTGCAGTAGATTCCTGTCCCGGCGGCCAGAGAGCAGGGGTAAAGGGCAGCCCTGGGGCGGGGCGGGGTGGGCTCAGCCCCTCAGCAGCACCCCAGGCCGCAGGGAGCTCCATGGGGCGCATGGGCTGTTCTCAGCGCCCTGCTCCCTGGGGGGCGGGTTCTGCTGCTGTTTGACTCTGTCCCCGTCCAGTCCCGGCAGCCCCGGCTGGGCCCACCTGCCGGCACCCGACTGATGGACAGAGCCTGTCCCTGTAGACAGCAAAGGTGCACAGGTACCAGGGGCAGAGTTAAGGTTACACGGGCTGCCTTGGTCTGGCAGATGGCCATCTTTGTGACTATCACGTTCCTTTAACATGGGTGCAGTTTATAAAAGTAGCGTAAATGGTTAATCAATTACGCAGAGCCCAGCGGGGCAGCTGGCGGCTGCTTGTTACCATCGTGTGTCTCCATCTAACATGCCCAGCTCGTGGCTGGCCCAGGCGTGTCCCGGGGAGAAATGGAATTGGCCAGAGAGCCCGTCCCTGCCCCTTGCTCCCCCATCCACTGGCACTCGAGCTCCGGTGCACACACAGCGCCGATGAGCGGGGGCAGGGGATTCGCTGTGACTCTGGCCCCTCTCCTGTTCTCACCGCTCTGCAAACCGACCCCTCCTCACCCCCAGCTCTGCCTGGTCCCCGTCGCTGTCCGGCCGTTTCCCTGCCCTGCCGGCTCCGTGAGCAGCCCGGCACTTCCCCCAGCGCCGCCGGCTCCGCTCCCTGGCGGCAGCGTTTGCTGGGGGTCCCCTGTGGGTGCCAGGCCCTGGGAACAGCCGGCGCCGGCGTGTGGGCGACTCCGCGGCAGGGAGCTCTGGCCCCGAAATCCCTGCTGCCCCCGTGTGCCCAGCGCAGCCTGTGCGGCCCCTAGTGCCCTGGGGCGGGGGGGTGCAGAGCCAGCACCCTGGGCCAGCGCAGCAGAGTCCCCGTGCGATTGCATGTGTGTGTGTGTGTGTGTGCGTGTGTGTGTGTGTGTGCGTGTGTGTGTGCACATGTGTGTGCGTGTGTGTGTGTGTGTGTGTGCACATGTGTGTGTGTGTGTGTGCGTGTGCGTGTGTGTGTGCACATGTGTGTGCGTGTGTGTGCGTGTGTGTGTGCACATGTGTGCGTGTGTGTGTGTGCGTGTGCGTGTGTGTGTGCACATCTGTGTGCGTGTGTGTGCGTGTGTGTGTGCACATGTGTGCGTGTGTGTGTGCGTGTGCGTGTGTGTGTGCACATGTGTGTGTGTGTGTGTGCGTGTGTGTGTGCACATGTGTGTGTGTGTGTGTGTGTGTGAACAGACCCAGGGGCGCTGGGGGCAGCAATGTCACCGGGTCAGACCAGCCCCCCCGACTGCTCTCCCCGGCGGGGGCAGGGCAGACAGAGGCGCCGGGCCGGCCTGCAGCCGCTGGGGCAGCCGGTTCCGTGTCTCCAGGCCCGTGGGCAGGGCGCGGCAGGGCCCTGGCGGGGCCGGGGGGCTGAGCTGCCGGCTCACCTGGTCTTTCTAACACCACGCAGTGCTCGTTTTTACGCGGGCTGTCGGGCTGCCATCTATCCCAGGCGGTGAAGGTGGCCGGGGATCTATCAGACCATCTCCAGCATTGATTCTGCAGACAGAGGGCGGAGACCCCGTGAGCCCCACGGACCCAGCGACGGGCCCGGAGCCAGGGCCCCAGGGCAGGACCCGCCCAGCCCTTGGAAGCATGAAAATCACCAACGAGGCTCCCCCAGGGCAGTGGCTGCTCCCCGCTGCCGAGCTCCGGGCTGCGGCGCTGGGGGGGGAGGGGGGTGCTGGGTTCATTCTGTGACCTGCCCCGCCGGGCTCTGGCGCTTTGTCCCCGGTGCGAAGGGGGAGGCCGAGAGCCGTCGGGCGCGGTTAGCGGGTGGCACCAGCCTGGGGGCGGGGGGAGCCTCCTGCAGGAGTCTGCCCTGCCCCCCCATGATGCGCCAGCCCCGCCCGTGCTCTGGGTGCTCATTGCTCTGCCCCCCCCGGCCGGGCAGCGGGGCCAGCAGCACCCACCCGCCGGCCCAGCCCCAGTGCCCAGAAACGGCCGGGCAGCTGGGAGTGCGGATTAAATAGATTTGTCCCTGTGCATTGGCCCAGACACCCTGGCCCAGCCTGGGCAGGGAACAAGGCTCCTCCCGGGGGGGGGGGGGGGGGGGACAAAGGGAGGGAGGGGGGACGGGCACCTGGCTGGGGGCTGGGCTGGGAGTGGGGCAGTTGCTGTCTGGGAAACATGAAGGAAACAGCCTGAGCTGGGGGCAGAGGGGCTGGGGGGCGATGGACCCCTCCCCAAGGGGGCTGAGGCGTCCTGGCCCTGACTCCTGTAGCCACGTCCCGTCTGTGAGAGGGTTATTCTGGGAGGGTGGGTGAGATTCTGTGGCCTGCACCGTGCAGGGGGTCAGACTAGATGATCAGAATGGTCCCTTCTGACCCTGGAGTCTCTGAGTCTATGTGCTGGGCTGTACCCGGAAGAGCAATACCCCCCCTCCCCCTCCCCGTTCTCTGGCTGGTGGAGTCTGGTCTGGCTGCTACGGGGGCTGCAGGATCGTCCCACCTGAGATCCTGCTCTCGTGGGACCCCCCCGCCCCAAACCGCCCCCCACTGAGCAGGGAACAGAGCCAGGGCCGGGAGGGGCCGCAGGCGGAGCGGGCGCCGGGCACTCACATGCTCAGGGTCCGAGAGTCCGATCCAGACGGGTCCATACTTGTGGAACCGCCTGACGTAGCCGGCCAGCATGTTATTTTCTCCAGCGCTGAGAATGGAGGCGAGATGGGTCCCGCGCCCGTGCTGCTGGCACTCGGCCTGGGCCAAGAAGGGACAAAGCCAGTTACCCCATTTCTGCCCCCCAGGGAGCAGCAGGGGTGAGTCCAGCACAGGCCTGGGGCCCGGCCCCCCCGGGGTAGCACCCCTCCCTCCCAGCGCCAATGGCAGGAGCAGGCAGAGCAGCCTCCCCCCACCCCCGCCTGGCCCCCTGCGCTCTGGGCACAGACACAGCTCCCCTGGGCCTGGGCCGGCCCCGGCTCGGCTCTGACCCCCCCTGCCCGCCCTGGCCGTGGCTCCGTCAGGCAGACCCGCTGCCGGGCCGTGGGGTGGGCACCGCTGGCTGCACCGCTCCCTGGGCCGGCTCCGGCTCCGGGCTCTGCCGGGCGCTGGCTGGTCCCAAGACGTCCTGACCCCACAGGCCACGGGGCAGCGCCGCGGGAAGGGCTTTCCTGGAGATCCCACCCGGCCCTGAGCCGCTCCCCGGCCCCGCCCGGACGAGTCCCCAGCCCCGGGCGCCCGAGTCGTCTGGACGGGGCAGCCCCGGGTCTGTCTGCTGCGTAGCCGCCCCCAGGGCCTGTTCCCGCCCAGGCGATTGAGCCACGTTCTCGGGGGGGGGGATCGCTGCGGGTGCAGCCTGGGGGGGGCTGGGCGGTGAATAGTGACACAGGCGGCAGTGCTGGGGGGCTGGGGGGCTGGGCTGCCGTGAGTCCCGTGTGACTGACACAGCCCAGTGCCAGGGCGCCCGTCCAGGGCCCAGCGAGCCGGCCCCACCCACCCTGGGCACGTAGCCCGGGAGCCGGGCTGAGCAGCTTGGAGGGGGCAGGTACCAGCCAGTGCCTGGGAGCTCTCAGTGCCGTGATACACCAGGGCGAGTGTGAGCCTGGAGCGTGCAAGCACAGGAGTGAGGGGCACGAGGGGTGTTACACGTGCACGGGGCTGGTGAGACAGCACCGGGCACCGTGTCCCGCCCTGGGTCCCTGCTCCGGCGGGATGGTGACACTGGAGAGGGCTCAGAAAGGCGTGAGCTCCGGGACCCTGCTTGCACAGGGAGCCTGGCTGGAGAGCGGGAGAGTTTCTCCATCCAGCCAAGCCGGGCGCTGGCTAAGAGCTGCCCCTTGGGGAGGCAGGTGTGAGGGTCGGCTCCCTGCCCGGCCGGGCGCCCCCTGTAACGGGCTCTCCCCTCCCTGGCGCCGTGTTCGGGGAAGCTCCGTGGCTCCTGCCTGAGGGCCCCACAGAGGGGCTGGCCCTGTCCCCGCGCCCACAGACAGCCCTGAGCAGCACGGGGAGCTGCAGAGCAGGGGAGCAGAAACCGCCATTCCCAGCCCAGGGCCCCCGCTCCATACCCAGCGCCCCACACAACATCGCCCCGAGCCCAGCCGTCCCTGGTGTCACCCCCCGCGCTCCACCCCTCCCCGCCCGGCGCCCTTCCTCTGGCACTCAGCCCGACTCGCTCCAGCCGCCAGGCCAGACCCTGTCTCTCACCTCGGCGTCCTGCCAGCTCTTTTTGTGTTTGAAGAAGCCGTAGCAGGCGCCGTGGTAGTTCAGCCATCCCCGGGGGCAGGACGTGGCTCGTGGCCCTGCAGAGAGAGGGGCCGGGGGGGAGGCCCCGCGGTTAGACCCTGGGTCGGGGGCGCGGGCGTTTCTCCCCCAGGGACACTGGCACCGGGAGCGTTTGGGGCTTGGCCGGCTGGGGAGCCTCCCGGCTCTGGGGCTGCGGGAGAAGCCGGGTCTGCCCAGACCCCACAGCCGCAGAGCGGAGCCCTGGGCCCCGCCAGGCCGGGTCTCTGGTTCTCCACGGCAGTGGGGGGCAGACAGCCCTGCCCCAGGGCATACGCCCCCCCGCCGAGAAGCAGGGCCAGCTGGCCGGGGGGTGGTGAGACAGGGAGGAGCAGGTTGCTGAGCCACCCAGTCACCCCAGTGTGTGAGGGATGGGGCGGGGGGATCCCTGCTGCCACCATGCCAGTCTGCAGTAGTCCCCCTGGGGAGAGGGCAGGTTGCGGGTGGAGACAGGGTGGGACTTAGGGAAGGGATGGAACATGGCAGGGTGGGGCCAGTAGTGGCTACCTACCCACCCTGGTTAATAGCCATTGATGGAACCTAACCTCCAGGAATCTATCTAGCTCTTTTTAGAACCCTGTTAAAGTCCTGGCCTTCACCACATCCTCTGGCGAGGAGTTCCACAGGTTGACTGTGCGCTGAGTGAAGAAAACCTTCCTTTTGTTTGTTTTAAACCTGCTGCCCATTAATCTCATTTAGTGACCCCTAGTTCTTATAGTGTGGGAAGAACTAAATAACTTTTTCTTACTCACTATCTCCACACTAGTCATGATTTTACAGACCTCTATCATAGCACCCCTCAGTCTCCTCTTTTCTAAGATGAACAGTCCCCGTCTTTGTAATCTCTTTTCATACGGGACCCGTTCCAAACTCCTCAGCATTTTTGTTGCCCTTCTCTGAACCTTTTCCAAAGCCAAGAGATCTTTTTGGGATGAGGTGACCACATCTCTATGCATTGTTCAAGATGTGGGCGTCCCATGGTTTTATATAGAGGCAATGTGATATTTTCTGTCTTATTCTCTAGCCTTTTTTTAATGACTCCTAACATTCTATTTGCTATTTTGCTGGCCGCTGAGCACGGAGTGCCTGTTTTCGGAGAACTATCCACAATGACTCCAAGGTCTCTCGCTTGAGTAGTTGTAGCCAAATTAGTTCCATAATATTGTACATATGGTTGGGATTGTTCTTTCCAATGGGCATTACTTGACATTTATCAACATTCAATTTCATTTGCCATTTTGTGGCCCAGTCCCCTAGTTTGGTGAGATCTTTTTGAAGCTCTTCACAGTCTGCTTTGGTCTGAACTGTCTTGAGTAGTTTGGGATCATCTGCAAATTTTGCCACCTCCCTGTTTCCCCCTTTCTCCAGATTATTTATAGATAAGTTGAATAAGATTGGTCCTAGGACTGACCCTTGAGGGACCCCACTAGTTACCCCTCTCCACTCAGAAAACTGACCATTGATTCCTACCCTTTGTTTCCTGTCTTTTAGCCAGTGAGCAGTCCATGAAAGGACCTTCCTTCCTATCCCATGACAACTTACTTTACATAAGAGCTTTTGGTGAGGGACATTGTCAAAGGCTTCCTGGAAACCTAAATATACTATATCCACTGGATACCCCTTTTCCACATTTTTGTTGACCCCCTCAAAGAACTGCAGCAAATTAGTAAGGCAGGATTTCCCTTTTCAGAAACCATGTTGACGTTCCCCCAACAAATTATATTCATCCATGTGTCTGACAATTTTATTCTTTGCTATAGTTTCAACTAATTTGCCGGGTACTGCCATTAGATTTACAGGTGTGTAATTGCCAGTCAGTCAGAGGTATTTTGCTATACCCGGAATTTGTCAGGGTATGTCTACACTAGCTCCCTAGTTCGAACTAGGCTGGTTAATGTCGGCATTCAAACTTGCAAATGAAGCCCGAGATTTAAATATTCCGGGCTTCATTTGCATGTTCCTGGGCGGGCGCCATTTTTAAATCCCCTTAGTTCGAACTGACTGCCCGTGGCTACACGCGGCCGTCAGAAGTTAATCCGAACTAAGTCCTTAGGCAAGTCAGGTGTCCTGCTGAACTCAGCATTACGTAGCCTGGAATACTTGATGCGGCTCTTCTCTCTTTGCATTTCTTCATCCATGTTTGTAAGCTAGTTGTATATTTTACAAGCACTGTCAAGACTACATTAAGCTGCATAGGTAACAGACTGAAACAAGGGCAGCGGTGTATATTAAGTCCGTCAGGGCGGTTTAGTGTGTTCATATCGAAGTTCACTGCTTGTATTAATGGGGAGCGCAAAGGCTGTGTGCACACCGCGGGGCCATTTCGGGATACCTCCAGCATAAAGAAATGAGAAAGAAGCTATTTGGAAGTAACCTCGAAATAAGCTCTGCCCTTTGCTTTGCGTGAGCGTCATAACAAACGCAAGTTGATGGAATTTCACTGCATCTTCGTGTTTACGAATCTGTTCGCATGGAGGGTGGTCACAGCCAAGGGTTTCATACCTTACGTAGGTGCTGGTGTCGGTGGACTCATAGAACCACAGACTCTAGAACTGGAAGGGACCGTGAGAGTCATTGAGTCCAGTCCCCTGCCCGCATGGCGGGACCCAGCACCAGCTGGACCAGGGCTACTCAGGGCTACGCAGGGACCCCAGCAGCAGGAGACGGGCAGCGGCTCTGGCAGCCCCGAGGGAAATGGAGCCACGTCCCAGCTCCTACCACGGCGACCCGCCCCCGGGGGCTCCGGTTACGAGGGGCCGAGCGGGACTCACCTGCCAGCGCGGGGCTGCAGACCAGGCAGCCGAGGAGGCAGAGGGTGACGAAGGCGACTGGCCCCATCTTCTCGCTGCCCCTGGGGAGAAAACACACAAGGGAGATGGGCCAGGAGAGCTGGAGACACCCCCAGGAGCACCCCTCCCCCCTCCCATGGGGCAGTTCATGGGGGGGGGGCAGAGGTGGGGCTGTTCTCTGGGGGCCTGGCCGGGCTGGAAGGGCCTGAGGAATCCTGCCCCACACCCACAGCTCGGAGCCCATCTCCCTCGGCACACGGGGCCCTTCTGCTCCCCCTCACTGCGCCGAGCCTGAGGGGCAGAACCGGGCCCCCAGCCTGGGGCAGGTCCCAGCTCCCCACGGCCAGACTCTCCCCGAGCCAGGGCTGCGGGTGGGGAGGAGCCGGGGACCAGGCGTGTCCTGAGTCGCTCCCGGGGCCTTTGGTTCCAGGCAAGGGGGTCCCATTGGAGAGCCAAGCGGGTCTCAGCAGGGGCATTTGCCACCTCCCGTGGCCCCTCCCCCCGGGCTGGGGGTGGCCCCTGCCCACGTGGCCCCACACGAGGGACGTGGAGGGCGGCGGGGGAGGGACGAGGCTGGAGGAGGCACCGCTGCCCCGGGGTGGAAGTCGGTCTGTGCGCTCGTGGCTGGAGTGTCAGCGGCAGGAGCCGCCCTCTGCCCCGGACCCCGGACTGGAGAGCGGGCTTCCTGCTGGGAACCCGGAGCCCCTCGAGTTCTCAGCCAGCTCCTGGCCCAGGAACCCCTGAGCCCAGCCAGGGCCTTCCCCACCCGCAGGGGGTGAGCCCCAGGGGAACGGCCCGCTCCAGGGCCCGAGTCTGGGGAGCCGACCCCCTGGGCTTGGGGCGGGGGGGGGAGGAGGGATAGTTATTGTAGACAGCTGTGGGGCTGGGATTCCCGTCCCACCCCAGGGACTGGCTGCCCCCAAGGGCTCTGCATGGAGGGAAGGGACCAGAGGGGCAGGGACTCACCTGTCCGTGTGTCCGTCTGCTTGTCCGTCTGTCTGGGTGGCCGGTCCGGAGCGCTGGGGGCTGGTGTCCAGCCGGTGCAGGGTCCCAGGTATTTATAGCCCTGCAGGGGGCGGGGCTGGGGGAAGGGGGAGGAGCATGAATGTGGAAATGGGACCAGTGACCACACAGCTGAGAGATGGCAATCTGCCCCTCCCCCACTCAGCTTCCTGCTGCCCTGCAGGTGGCCAGGGAATGGCTTTTGTGCAAAAGGGCCGGTGTAGACAGCTCAGATTTGTTTTCCACAAAAAAGCCCTGATGGCGAAAATGGCGATCGGGGCTTTTTTGCGGAAAACCGCGTCTAGATTGACACGGATGCGTTTCTGCAAAAAGTGCTTTTCCGGAAAAGCATCCTGCCAATCTAGACGCGATTTTTCCGAAAATGCTTTTAACAGAAAAGTTTTCCGTTAAAAGCATTTTTGGAAAATCATGCCAGTGTAGACGTAGCCCAGATGTCTATAAATCATGACTAGTGTCATGGAGAAAATGAACAAGAAAATGCTATTTACTTTTCTTATCCCGCAAGCCCTAGGGTCACTCATTTAGAGGACTAGGCAGGAGGTTTAAAACAAACAAACAAACAAACAGAAGTATTTTTTCACACAGCGCACACTCAACCTGTGGAACTCCTCGCCAGAGGATATTGTGCCGATCCAAGACTGTAACACGATTCAAAACAAAACTAGATACATTCATGGAGGTTGGGTCCATCGATGGCTGTTAGCCAGGCTGGGCAGGGATGGTCCCTAGCTGCTGTTTGTCAGGGGCTGGGAATGGGTGACAGGGAGGGATCACGTGAGGATTCCCTGGTCTGTTCACTCCCTCTGGGGCACGGGGCAGTGGCCGCTGTGGGCCGACAGGACCCTGGGGGAGCTGGGCCTTCGGTCTGACCCTGTGTGGCTGCTCCGGGCTCTACTGACCCGATGTGAGCTCACACGCACACACCCGTGCAATGGGGCGCGGAGAAGCCAGGTGCAGTTGCTGACGGTCTGGGAGGTTTGGGGTCATTACCAGCCGGGCTCCTGGGACCCTCTTTCCATCCGGGCCCTGGGCATTTCCAGGCCGGCTCCTTGCCGGACGGAAGCTCCTGGGGACGCTGGTGAGATGTTTACGGGTGCCCGGTCCGTCAGCTCCTGGCACTTTTAGTGACTCCTTGTGGGTCAGCACCACCCCCTCGTCGGGCCCGGCCCTTCCAGCGTCCCCCCGCCCCGCCCCGCGCTGTGTCTCCCACCTCGCCGGGGCCTCGCTCACCAAGGGGCTCGCTCGCCGCTCGCTCTGGGCCGGGGCCGTCCGTCCCTCCCACCAGGGCCGATTTATCCACGAGGCACAGCAGGCACGGTGCCTAGAGCCCACGAGACTGTTAGGGGCCCACGAAAGTGTTTTCATTTCTTTTACAATCAGAAGAAAAGAAATGAACGTTTAGGGTCGAGGAAAATGGTTTTCGACTGCGTCGGGGTGAAGACGAGCCATTATATCCCTCTTTACACCAGCGCAGTCGTAAAACATCATTTTTACTATTTTTTTATGGAGGAAGGGGCCCACGAAAGTCAGAATGCGGCTGCCGCCCACCCCGGGGAGGCCGAACGAGAGCGCCCCTCGGCCCTGGCCTCACAACGGCCGGAGGGGATTCCTCGCCCTGGGGGCAGCGGCTGGACACACAGGGGGGCAAGTCCTGGGGCAGCCCATGGGGCAGGCTCCCTAGAGAGCGGGCAGGATGCCAGCAGGGAGCCCCCCCATCTCAGCACCCTCCCCCACCCCACGCCCCCAGTGACTCTTGGGCTGGACGTGGTCTCAAGCCAAGCGCCGCTACTCGGGTCTCTCCCCCAGTGCCTTGTGTGGCAGCGGCCTGGGCTCTCCCCATAGCAGGGGGTCACAACCCAAAGGGGAGCGCCCGGGGCCGCCGCGCTCTCCCTGCCCCAGGCCTGTGTCCTGCTGTTGGGCCGCTCTCCAAGCCGGGCCCGCGCGAGGAGGGGGAGGAAACCGCTGCCCCCGGTCTCTGCCTGGGGGGCCTGGTTCGGGGGGGGGGGGGCCTGGGGGGCCTGGTTCGGGGGGGGCCCGCTGGGTCCTGGCTTCAGGGAGCAATGTCCGAGCACGCTGGAGGCAGCAGGGCTGCAGCTCTCTTGGCCCCGTCTCTGGGGAGGGGGCCCTGCACCTTCCCAGCCGGGCTCTGGCTGTGTGGGGCTGGGGTTCACTTGCTGGCGGGCAGCCCTCGGCTTCCCCTGCCCCCCACAGCCAGAGCCCCCCTCAAACATTGCCCACCCCCATCCCTGGGAGCCCCAATGGACCCGCCTGCAGGGGAGCCCCGGGGAGGCCGAGGGGCCCGGTCAGGGAGGGGCCCAGCCCACGGCCCCGGGCTCGGGTGCAGGTCGAATCACACAGTCAGGCCAGGCCCTGCCCCGTGTTCTGGGAGCTCTGAGGGCCCCTCTCTGCCTGGCCGGGCCCCAGGCCCAGGGGTACCGCTCCCAGCGCCGGGGGCAAGGGGCCAGAGATCCTGCCATGCCCCACGGCGCCTCTAGAACATCCCGCAGGGAGCCAGCCCCCCGTCCTGCCAGCCCCCCACCTCCCTGCTCACACATGGGCCCCGCTCAGGCACGGGACCAGCCCCCTGTCCTGCCAGCCCCCCACCTCCTCACTCACACATGGGCCTGGCCCCCCTGGCCCCGCTCAGGCATGGGACCAGCCCCCCCTCCTCTCAGCCCCCCATCTTCCTGCTCACACATGGGCCTGGCCCCCCTGTCCCCGCTCAGGCACGGGACCAACCCCCCCTCCTCTCAGCCCTCCTCCCGCTCCGCCACAGGCCCAGTCCCCCCCCCACGCTCAGACATGGGCCCCTGCTGAGAGGGCGGGCGCAGGGCCAGGCCCAGGGCCCCCCACGGACCGTTGGGGGTCACCGTTCCGTTGCCCCACTGCAAGGCGACGGTTGATACCGCAATTGCAATTTCCTTTGCAATCTCGCAGCCTGAGGGACCGGGCGAGATAACGAGGTGCCGGCCTGTTGCCTCTGGGCGCTGGGGCGACCACGCCCCCCCGGCTCGCCCTGCGGCCTGAGGCGGCTCGTTCGGCTCAGCCAGGCCTCGGGCTGCACGGGCGGTGGCCGCTTTGCGCGCCAGGGCAGCAGAAGGGCCCCGGGAAATCCCCTTTGCCTCTGGGCCCAGGGACAGACACAGGCCAGGGCAGGCGGGCACAGGGCAGCAGAGTCCCCCGGTGCCTGGGCACCCTCAGACCAGGCGCCTCCTCCCACAGGGCACTCGGGCCGGCGCGGGAGGGCAGCGGGCGCAGGGAGTCGCCTCCTCGCCAGGCAGCCCCTCGCCCCGGTGCTGCCCCAAGGCCCGAGCCGCCGGCCCCAGACCGTGCCGGGGAGCGGCCGTGAGACGCAGCGTCTGGCACCCGGCATCGTGGCACAGGGGTGGCAGCATCTGGCACCCGGCCGACCCCCCCCCCCAGGAGGCGGTGAGCAGTGCGCAGCCCAGAGGGCCCAGCTGACCCCCCCCGGGAGGAGGTGAGCAGTGCGCAGCCCAGAGGGCCCAGCTGACCCCCCCGGGGGAGGAGGTGAGCAGTGCGCAGCCCAGAGGGCCCAGCCGACCCCCCCGGGAGGAGGTGAGCAGTGCGCAGCCCAGAGGGCCCAGCTGACCCCCCCCGGGAGGGGGTGAGCAGTGCGCAGCCCAGAGGGCCCAGCTGACCCCCCCCGGGAGGAGGTGAGCAGTGCGCAGCCCAGAGGGCCCAGCTGACCCCCCCCGGGAGGGGGTGAGCAGTGCGCAGCCCAGAGGGCCCAGCCGACCCCCCCGGGAGGAGGTGAGCAGTGCGCAGCCCAGAGGGCCCAGCTGACCCCCCCCCGGGAGGGGGTGAGCAGTGCGCAGCCCAGAGGGCCCAGCCGACCCCCCCCGGGAGGAGGTGAGCAGTGCACAGCCCAGAGGGCCCAGCCGACCCCCCCGGGAGGAGGTGAGCAGTGCACAGCCCAGAGGGCCCAGCCGACCCCCCCGGGAGGTGGTGAGCAGTGCACAGCCCAGAGGGCCCAGCCGACCCCCCCGGGAGGAGGTGAGCAGTGCACAGCCCAGAGGGCCCAGCCGACCCCCCGGGAGGAGGTGAGCAGTGCACAGCCCAGAGGGCACAGCTGACCCCCCCCGGGAGGAGGTGAGCAGTGCACAGCCCAGAGGGCCCAGCCGACCCCCCGGGAGGAGGTGAGCAGTGCACAGCCCAGAGGGCCCAGCTGACCCCCCCCCCCCGGGAGGAGGTGAGCAGTGCGCAGCCCAGAGGGCCCAGCTGACCCCCCCCCCCGGGAGGAGGTGAGCAGTGCGCAGCCCAGAGGGCCCAGCTGACCCCCCCCGGGAGGAGGTGAGCAGTGCGCAGCCCAGAGGGCCCAGCCGACCCCCCCCCCAGGAGGCGGTGAGCAGTGCACAGCCCAGAGGGCCCAGCTGACCCCCCCAGGAGGCGGTGAGCAGTGCACAGCCCAGAGGGCCCAGCCGACCCCCCCGGGAGGAGGTGAGCAGTGCGCAGCCCAGAGGGCCCAGCTGACCCCCCCCCGGGAGGGGGTGAGCAGTGCGCAGCCCAGAGGGCCCAGCCGACCCCCCCCGGGAGGAGGTGAGCAGTGCGCAGCCCAGAGGGCCCAGCCGACCCCCCGGGAGGAGGTGAGCAGTGCACAGCCCAGAGGGCCCAGCTGACCCCCCCCGGGAGGAGGTGAGCAGTGCGCAGCCCAGAGGGCCCAGCTGACCCCCCCCGGGAGGAGGTGAGCAGTGCGCAGCCCAGAGGGCCCAGCTGACCCCCCCCCGGGAGGGGGTGAGCAGTGCGCAGCCCAGAGGGCCCAGCCGACCCCCCGGGAGGAGGTGAGCAGTGCGCAGCCCAGAGGGCCCAGCTGACCCCCCCGGGAGGGGGTGAGCAGTGCGCAGCCCAGAGGGCCCAGCCGACCCCCCCCGGGAGGAGGTGAGCAGTGCACAGCCCAGAGGGCCCAGCCGACCCCCCCGGGAGGAGGTGAGCAGTGCACAGCCCAGAGGGCCCAGCCGACCCCCCCGGGAGGTGGTGAGCAGTGCACAGCCCAGAGGGCCCAGCCGACCCCCCCGGGAGGAGGTGAGCAGTGCACAGCCCAGAGGGCCCAGCTGACCCCCCCCCCCGGGAGGAGGTGAGCAGTGCGCAGCCCAGAGGGCCCAGCTGACCCCCCCCCGGGAGGAGGTGAGCAGTGCGCAGCCCAGAGGGCCCAGCTGACCCCCCCCGGGAGGAGGTGAGCAGTGCGCAGCCCAGAGGGCCCAGCTGACCCCCCCCCAGGAGGAGGTGAGCAGTGCGCAGCCCAGAGGGCCCAGCCGACCCCCCGGGAGGAGGTGAGCAGTGCACAGCCCAGAGGGCCCAGCTGACCCCCCCGGGAGGAGGTGAGCAGTGCGCAGCCCAGAGGGCCCAGCTGACCCCCCCGGGAGGAGGTGAGCAGTGCACAGCCCAGAGGGCCCAGCTGACCCCCCCCCGGGAGGGGGTGAGCAGTGCGCAGCCCAGAGGGCCCAGCCGACCCCCCCCGGGAGGAGGTGAGCAGTGCGCAGCCCAGAGGGCCCAGCCGACCCCCCGGGAGGAGGTGAGCAGTGCACAGCCCAGAGGGCCCAGCTGACCCCCCCCGGGAGGAGGTGAGCAGTGCGCAGCCCAGAGGGCCCAGCTGACCCCCCCCCGGGAGGGGGTGAGCAGTGCGCAGCCCAGAGGGCCCAGCCGACCCCCCGGGAGGAGGTGAGCAGTGCGCAGCCCAGAGGGCCCAGCTGACCCCCCCCCGGGAGGGGGTGAGCAGTGCGCAGCCCAGAGGGCCCAGCCGACCCCCCCCCGGAGGAGGTGAGCAGTGCACAGCCCAGAGGGCCCAGCCGACCCCCCCGGGAGGAGGTGAGCAGTGCACAGCCCAGAGGGCCCAGCCGACCCCCCCGGGAGGTGGTGAGCAGTGCACAGCCCAGAGGGCCCAGCCGACCCCCCGGGAGGAGGTGAGCAGTGCACAGCCCAGAGGGCCCAGCTGACCCCCCCGGGAGGAGGTGAGCAGTGCGCAGCCCAGAGGGCCCAGCTGACCCCCCCCGGGAGGAGGTGAGCAGTGCACAGCCCAGAGGGCCCAGCCGACCCCCCGGGAGGAGGTGAGCAGTGCACAGCCCAGAGGGCCCAGCCGACCCCCCCGGGAGGAGGTGAGCAGTGCACAGCCCAGAGGGCCCAGCCGACCCCCCCGGGAGGTGGTGAGCAGTGCACAGCCCAGAGGGCCCAGCCGACCCCCCGGGAGGAGGTGAGCAGTGCACAGCCCAGAGGGCCCAGCCGACCCCCCCGGGAGGTGGTGAGCAGTGCACAGCCCAGAGGGCCCAGCCGACCCCCCCGGGAGGAGGTGAGCAGTGCACAGCCCAGAGGGCCCAGCTGACCCCCCCCCCCGGGAGGAGGTGAGCAGTGCGCAGCCCAGAGGGCCCAGCTGACCCCCCCCGGGAGGAGGTGAGCAGTGCGCAGCCCAGAGGGCCCAGCTGACCCCCCCCAGGAGGAGGTGAGCAGTGCGCAGCCCAGAGGGCCCAGCCGACCCCCCGGGAGGAGGTGAGCAGTGCACAGCCCAGAGGGCCCAGCTGACCCCCCCGGGAGGAGGTGAGCAGTGCGCAGCCCAGAGGGCCCAGCCGACCCCCCGGGAGGAGGTGAGCAGTGCACAGCCCAGAGGGCCCAGCTGACCCCCCCCCCAGGAGGAGGTGAGCAGTGCGCAGCCCAGAGGGCCCAGCCGACCCCCCCGGGAGGGGGTGAGCAGTGCGCAGCCCAGAGGGCCCAGCCGACCCCCCCCCCCCGGGAGGAGGTGAGCAGTGCACAGCCCAGAGGGCCCAGCTGACCCCCCCCCGGGAGGCGGTGAGCAGTGCGCAGCCCAGAGGGCCCAGCTGACCCCCCCCTCCCCGGGAGGCGGTGAGCAGTGCACAGCCCAGAGGGCCCAGCTGACCCCCCCGGGAGGAGGTGAGCAGTGCACAGCCCAGAGGGCCCAGCTGACCCCCCCCCCCCCGGGAGGCGGTGAGCAGTGCACAGCCCAGAGGGCCCAGCTGACCCCCCCGGGAGGGGGTGAGCAGTGCACAGCCCAGAGGGCCCAGCTGACCCCCCCGGGAGGAGGTGAGCAGTGCGCAGCCCAGAGGGCCCAGCTGACCCCCCCGGGAGGGGGTGAGCAGTGCACAGCCCAGAGGGCCCAGCCGACCCCCCCCCCGGGAGGAGGTGAGCAGTGCACAGCCCAGAGGGCCCAGCCGACCGCCCCCCCCCCGGGAGGCGGTGAGCAGTGTGCAGCCCAGAGGGCCCAGGCGACCCCCCCCCCCCCCGGGAGGAGGTGAGCAGTGCACAGCCCAGAGGGCCCAGCCGACCCCCCTGGGGAGGCAGTGAGCAGTTGCAGCCCCAGGCGCCCGGTCTCACGAGGGTGCATCTCCAGACCTGACCGGTCCCAGCAGAGCACTAGGGGAGGCCCCGTTCGGCCCCGGGCTGAGAGCGGAGCCGTGCCAGACGCCGAGCACCGCACCGGCTGGGTCCCGCGTCCCCATGGACCCCGGCGCTGAGATCTCTCCGGCAGCCGAGCCGCAAGCCACGCACCTGGCCACGCGGGGCTGCGCATTCACCCTGTGTCCCCAAGTGCAAGCAGAGGAACGGAGAGGGCTTGTGGGCAGGGGTCTGGAGGCCACAGGGGATCACAAGCTACACAGGCGCCTCAGTGTGCCACGGCCAAGGAAGCCAGGGAGCTCTGGCTGTGCGGGGGCGTAGTGAGCAAGGCAGGGAGCACAGCTCTCTGCTCCGCACTGCCCGGAAGACAGGGACAAAATTGAAACAGCTGAGAGAAGAGCAGCCAGGACGGTGACAGTCCAGAGAGTAGGGCAGAGCAGGGGGGGTTTAAAATCTGGGTGTTTGGTCTGGAGATGAAGCGCCGAGAGGGGACTCGGAGCATTTCAAAGCACAGCAAAGGGTGCTAGCCGTAGTTCTCCTTGGCCTCGGAGGGCAGGACAAGGTGTTGTACTTAAAAGAAGCACTCGGGATCTTTTTCAGAGGGTTAAGGCAACACACCCCATTTATTGAACACACAGGCTGTGTCTACACTGGCACCCCTTTCCGAAAAAGGGATGCTAATGAGACACTTCGGAATTGCAAATCCATGGGGGATTTAAATATCCCCCGCGGCATTTGCATGAACATGGCTGCCGCTTTTTTCCGACTCAGGGTTTTGCCGAGGTTTCTTTCTAGTAGAAATAAGGGATCTTCCGGAAAAGGGCTTATTTTCCGCAAGATCGCGTCTAGACTGGCGCTTTTCTCCGGCAAAACCCCGAGCCGGAAAAAAGCGGCAGCCATGTTCATGCAAATGCCGCGGGGGATATTTAAATCCCCCATGGATTTGCAATTCCGAAGTGTCTCATTAGCATCCCTTTTCCGGAAAGGGGTGCCAGTGTAGACACAGCCACATAGAATAACCAATACGTATCATATGCATATGACACATCACACTCATGCACTCTCACACACGCCCAAGCACACTCCGTCTTCTTGTTACCAAAGGTTGCTCCCCCTCCCTGCACTGGCCAGGTGAGTTAGATGGGGGAGGGGTGGAGCTGGGCTTCTGCCGATCTGGATTGATGCTCCCATGTTGACAAGACGAAAACCCGGGGTCCCTCTGCAAGATGCCTCCTATTTACCCCTCTCGTGCAGCCAATTAGTCATCACCTGGCCTTTCCTAATGCTGCTTCAAAGAGAGTTCTTCCAAGGGCAGCACTTGCTGCTGGACTCCCGAGGGGTCTGTCTGTCCAGTCTCCTTAATGAGCTCACTTTGCAGGGATTGGCTTGGGTCTGGCTCCCAGACCTTCTCCACCCTGGCAACTGCTGCTGGAGGCGCTCCCCTTCCATTCTCCATTCACGCCTCATTCATTTCAACCGGACCATCAAGGAAAGGGGGGAGCTCAAAAGACAGTTTTTCTTACAAGATCTAGATCTCTTCATACAAAGTTCTAGGAGCAATGCTACAGAGATTCTGTAAGACACTTAACGCTAGAGCGAAAAGGACGAGATCTGAATACAAAGTCGAATGTCTCAGGGATTTCTCCACTAAGGGATTTCTCCGCAGGGGCGGGATAAGTTGGACAATAGGAGAAACGCCCTGCCTGCCGGGGGGTGAAGCCCTGGAGTGGATTGCCCAGGGGGTTGTGGAATCCCCACACCTGGGGATATTTCAGAGCAGGTTGGACACACACCTGCCAGGGATGCTCTCTAGACGATGCTGGGTCCTGCCGTGGGAGCCGGGGACTGGACTCGAAGGTCTCTCGAGATCCCTGGCAGCTCTTGGGTTCTATAATCCCCCAAACTCCTCTTCCCTGTGCCGGGGAGTAGGGGGAGGTCCCCATAGGGTCGACGGTCTGAAGTCCTCTGGGGTGGGGCCCGGCGTGGAAGGGAGCAGGGGTGAAAACAGGAAGGTGGGCAGGGAAGTGCCTGGTTGTGTCACCCTCTGCCCCATCGCCCCGGTGACTGACAATGCTCCACTGGCCAAGCCGGGGTCTCTGCCTGCCGCTGCCTCTCCAGCCCGTGCGCTCAGCGCCAGGGAAGGCGGCAGCCCCCTTGGGTGAGATATTGGCATTGGCATAGGAACAGCAGAGTGGTCAGATGGGTCAGACCCATGGTCCGTCCGGCCCAGGGTCCTGTCTGCCCACGGCGGCCAGTGCCAGGTGCCCCCGAGGGAGGGAACAGAACAGGGAACCCTCACGTGATCCCTGCCCTGTCGCCCACCTCCAGACACTCAGAGGCCAGGGACCCCATTCCGACCCATCCAGCTACTAGCCATTGATGGACTGAACCTCCAGGAATCAATCTGGCTCTTTTTTGAACCCTGTTAAAGTCCTGGTCTTCACCACAGCCTCTGGCGAGGAGTTCCACAGGTAGACCGTGTGCTGAGTGAAGAAAAACTTTCTTTTGCTTTTTTTAAACCTGCTGCCGATTCATTTCATTGGGTGACACCTAGTGCTTATATTGTCCCCTTGCCACTGACACATCACACAAAGGCCCCCGCCCGCAAACCTCTCCTGCCCCAGCCTGGCCCCCACCCAGGGACCCTTTGGCCGGTGTAGGTCCGTGACCCAGCCTGCCCCTCCCTCAGCGTGGAGAGGGCTCCCCGGCCCTTCTGACTCTCGCTGGGACTCAGCCCAAGCGCTGGTTTCGGGCAGATCTCAGACCGATGGATTGGCTACCGGCAGATCAGTCGTACGTCATTGTAACCAAGGCAACAGGTGTGTCGTTGAGTGACAATCTCTGATTTCCACCGGCCACTGCGCTGTTCTCTGCCCTGGGGCTGGAGCGCCCAGCCTGTCCCATCCCCACAGCCCCCAGCCCTGCCTGGCGTGTGCGTGGCGGGGGGTCCCACCGCTCCCAGCCCCTATCTGTGCAAAGCTACCAGCAGTCTCGGATGGATGCTAGAAGCGAGGGCCTGATTCTTTGTGAGAAAACCTGAAGGGCTGTGGCACCAAGAGCCTGTTTGGCCCCCGAGAGCTGCCTTGTCCCCACGGCCTGTGGGGTGGCCCAGGCGCTGGGGTTGGCTGCTGGCCCTCGCTCACACGCCCCGGGCAGGGGGCGAATTCCCCCCCAGAGCAGACTGGCTAGCACCTTGGGCCTTTTGTGCCACTTTGCAGCATCCGGTCACTTGCGGGGACACCGGGCACATGCCACGTAACCACGTCCCCCCGTGGCAGGGCTCTGGGTACTGGGGAGCCTGGTCTGGGTGGCAGGACAGGTCGGACTCCAGGGCTGTTCGACTTTGGTCCGGGGGGAGGGACCAGCTGATCCAGAGACCCACTTAAACACGACCCCTCTATTCCCTGCGATGGGTCCAGCTCCTCCGACCCGATACCCCGACCCACTGGCAGCATCCCCCAGGGAGCCAGCCCTGCACTGCCCCACGGCTCAGAGCACAGGCGCAGGGCCAGGCCCAGGGCTCCCCGGCTTGGACCGTGGTGAGTGGGGGGTCACTGGTCCATTGCCCCACCGCACGGTGGCCGTTGGGGCCACATTGCAATTTCCTTTGTAATCTCACTGATCTGGTCCGTTAGGCCGCCACCTGCACTGAGCTGAGATAACAAAGTGCCGGCTCATCGCCTCTGGGCCGCATTTCGGGGTGAGGGGGCCTCGCTGCACTCCGGTGACCGGGTCCCTCTGACTCTCCCTGCGCCCCGGTGTTCAGCCTGTGGTCCCCCTGAGCCCCGATCCCTTGCAGCGGGCTCTGTCTGAGCCAGCCACTGCCCCTTCTGTGTGTGGGGCACGGCCTGTCCCTGCCTCGCGAGGCCCTTTGCATTTCTCCTCCCTCCTATTGGCCTCGGGCCACGGCTCCAGCGGGGCCAGGTCACTGGCAATTCGGAGCCCGTGTTACCTTCTGTGCTCAGGCCCCTCGGCCCCGCAGCTTCGCCTTGGCCCCCTGCCTTGTGCCGAAGGATTTTCCCCGACACGTGTCTCTGTGCATCCCAGGGCTGGCCCTGCCCCGGCTGCTCCTCTGCCCCCCGGACGTTTCACGGCTCGGACAGACCCCCTGGCTCCAGGCAGTTGCTCAGGGCCTCCCCCATCCCACCCTCCTGGCCCAGCGCCCAGCCCAGCTGGAGAGGACTGGGACGACCACCTGCCTTTCCCCCGGCCCTGTGGCTTCTCTCTGCCCGGTGGGACGGCCGCCCAAGAGTCCTTCTCTCCGCTGCCAACCCGGCGCTGGACTGGGCCCCCTGCAGAAAGTCAGTTCCCAGCAGTGACCTCGGCTCGGCCTTGTCCGCTCGGCACCGGCCCCAGGGCCGTCTGGCCGCCGACAGAGGCTGATTCAGCCACATGCCCCTGGGCGAGTCTGGGTCACTGGCCGAGGGCCCCTGCACGGACACTTCTGCCTGGCCCTTCCCCCGACGGACTCCACCTCTGTGCTAACTGGCTGTGATGAACGCGGGTCTCGTGCAGGCCCCGAGTGATGAGGAGCCGCTGTCTGGGGAGGAGCAGGACCAGGTGTTCCTTGGGGGCTCAGTGGAATTACAGCGACAGCATCCCATTGGCCTAATGGTACCTCGTGAGTCCCGTCCGGGAACCGTTCCTCATCAGCCCCATCACGCCTGCCTGGGACGCCTTTCCACTGGCCTGCCTGTCTGTCTGTCTGGATCGACCTAGGCCGGACAGACACCGGGCAGGGATGGTCCAGTCGGGGCTGGGTCCTGCCGGCAGGGCCGTGTCGGGTCTGGGCACGGCTGAGGGCGTCCGCTCAGGGCAAATTGCTCAAATCCGGGGCTCCTTACAACTCCAGACCGGAGACCTTCCCGAACAGGCCACACTCCAGTCCCACCGAGCGCTTCTGCTGGCAACCTGGCCAGCCAGGATCCTCACGAGCAAAACCCCTCCGAAACCCCAGCTCTGCCTGTGCCCCAATCAGCCCCAGGCCTAACACACAGGTGAGGGGCTATGGAACCCAATCTCACCTACCCCGAACGGATTCTTCCAGTTCCAAGAAACGAGCCACAGATCCCTGGTCAATTTACCCTCTGGACCTTACCCACAAATCACGCTGGGCCAATCCTTTAGCATCTAACAACTAAAGGTTTATCATCACAAGAAAGAAAAGCCTGAGAGTGAGGTTGCTAAAGGATAGTACGTTACATGCACCGAATCTCCCAGTTCTCGATGCAGGCTCGTAGCAGAGATGTTATAAACTGCTGGCTTAAAAGTCTCCGGTGCACATCCTATATGAGGATGGGTCCACGGCTCTTTCCGGCTCGTGGTTCCCTACAAGGCTGCATCTGGGATCACGAGCTGAGCTGAAGACCAAGATGGAGGGGCCACATGGCACTTCTATACCTCTCCTGGGATCTTCTTGGCTGCAGCAGGTCGCCTGGCCAGTGGCCTGTCCCTGTGTCCCCTGCTTGTAGCCCCTAGGTTTCAGTCACATTCCTGAGGTGTGTATTAGCACCTAGAGATACATTATCTCCTTGCTAATTAGCACAGCCACCGGCTGAGCATTCCTCGCCCTTTGCTCAGCGACAGACAATTTCCCAGCATCCACACAGAGACCCTGTTTCTAACTCCACATACAGATGTCATACCATTACATGAATGGCACACACAGAACCAGTAGAACAGGAGCTTTCATGTGACACCTCACATGGCCCCCTTTGTACAGACTGTCAGTGCAACACCCCCCCCCCACTGTGGGTGCAGCCATAATCTGGCTGCTCCCCTTAAAATCCAGTAACGTGACACGACAGGAGCACCTCTGTCGGCTGAGTGTAGGGGAGAAAAGCGCCCTCTTCAGTTCAGGGCTGGTTCCATGGGGCAGGCAGGGGAGCTCCCTCCTGTTGCCATCGGGTGGCTGCGCAGGAGGCCGGACAGAGCAGCGCTGTGCTGGGTACGGTCTGTGGGGCAGACACAGTCCAGACTTGCAGGCTGCCTGTGACGATGCTCTTCCCTCTCCGTTAGGTGGGGCCCAGCTCTCCTAGCAACACTTGTGTCCTCAACAGCGTCCCGAGGACGAAGAATCCAAAGTCCTCGCCCCGACAGCACCAGGCCTCCACGCATTGGCCTGCGCGGCTCTGTGGTCCTCCCTGGGCCTGGGCCTCCAGCAGGAGGATGGACGAGAACAGGCCGCGCACCTCAGAGTCCTTCATCCTTCTTCCAGCGCCACCCGCCTGCAGCACCGCGCTCAAGGGCATTCGCAGCAGGTTCCCGGGCGCCCACTGGGAGCACAGTGAGGTCAGTCGACGCGCCCCCCCCCCTCGCTTCACCGGAGATGGGAGCGGCCCCCAGCAACGCCCGGCAGGACGCGCCTGGGCCGCTGTGTCCCGGACACAGGGACTGCGGGTGTAAAACGGGACGGCAGCAGCGCCCGCCTGCCTCCCTGCACCCGCCCAGGCCGATCGGAACAACCAGCCTGCGGGGAAGGCAGAGACCTGAGCTGAGCAGACGGGCCCCAGGCTAAAGGGGGAGCCTGGGTACTGAGCCCTGCAACAGGCCCCCAGCATCCTGCAGGAGGAATGGGGGGGACTGCTTGGTCCAAACCCTGCCCAGTCTCACGAGGGTTCGGATCCCACCTGCTCACCGGCCTTTCGCTCTCCGTGCCTGCCTCTCACAGCCGTGTCCCGTCGCTCTCTGGGCAGTTCATCCCTGTGCCCCTAGTCTGCAGGAACCGTGTGGCGCAGGGAAGGGCTGGAGAGATCTCGCTCGGGTGGCGCAGGTAGCGGGGGGGGCACCCTCCTCCCCTCCAGAGGGGCAGGCTGAGAGCCTCCCAGCAAGACAGGGGGATGTTATTGTGTGTTGGTAGGAACAGGCAGGTCGCTGCTGCTCCCTCTGGTGCGTGGTTACCCCCAGTACGGTGCAAAGTGGCCAAGTGAGGTGTCAGGGCTGTTCCCCACTTTGGCACTCTGAGTGCAGGAGAGGACCCCCAAGAGAGCTTCAACCCTTCCCTCTACAAGCCCCCGTTACCAAACCTCCCCCCAGAATCACAACACACAGATTTGGGGGAATTGCTGCCACCGTGAAGTGCTTTTAATCCCTAAACCCAGGGGTGAACACTTGAACCCACCCCCAGCGGCACCCCAAGGACTTTTGCCCCAAAAGAGCTTGAAAAAAGCAAAGAGAAAAGCAAGCTGCAGTCTGTGGGAGCTGACCCCTCTGTCAGAGGCCTGCAGACACCCACAGACAAACCTGCCAGGACCCGAGAATGAAAGCCTCGCCTTGAAAGAAAGCTCATCACCTATTAAACCAGCGTGTTAGTCTTTAAAGTGCTACATAGTTTTTCCTTTTGTTTTAGCCAGAACACGGCTACCTCGCCGTTACTTAAAAGAAGGGATTTTTATTACAAAACACAAGATGAACTGGCGTAAGCAGACTGGGTTCCCAGATGTTACAGAGCAATGAAGGGAAACAAATTAAAACCCAGAGAAAATCTCTAGGAAAAATGCTTAGACTAGGGTGTCACAGCTCAATCCCCCAACCTGACACCCTGGGTGCGGGGGGGGGGGGGGCGGCGAGCAGAATAGACTCTGCAAAACCTGTCATTGTGATTCTGAGATAAACAGACTCATTATTAGTTGCCCTGAGATATGCCCCCCCCCCAGACCGGTTCCGCGCTGCCACCACCCAAGTGATGGAGAAAATATAAAATAAAAGCCCTTTTCCAGAGAGAGCTCACTTGGGATCTCCCCCCGGGGTACAGGTCTCAGCTGCCCCAACCTCTGTTTTGCTTGGAGTTGGGAAACGAGGGGGAATCCGCAGACACCACTGGACTCTGCCCTTGTAACTAGGCACCTAATCCTCAGGACACAACAATCAACCAAGACCCGTGTGACGGCGCGTTGGGGGTTCCCCGTCTCCTGCACCCCGAAATGGCACAAACAGACTGTACCAGCCAGTGGAATTGAGGGTGGTTTATTGCTCCTCCAGCACAGCGCAGCACAGATGTAATCTGGTTACAGGAACTGGGCTAGGATGCCTCAGGCCCCCTTGAGATGGGGGAGACTGGGCCCCTAAAACTCCAGCTCCTCTCCCTAGGCTGTCTCATCCATCCTCGCAGACAGCCACCAACCAACTAAACTCTCTTCCAGCCCTGCCCCCCAGCCAAGGCAGCATTCCACCTTCCTTTGTTCCTCTCCATGGGGGGTGTCTGGCCACTGGTTTGCATAGTGACTCATCCTGTTTTGCTGGGTCGTGGTACCCACGGCAGCCAGTGGGGGTTCCCCCAGAGCCAGCAGCATAGAAACCAGCCAGGTACCCCCACTACGTCACAGTTCTCCCCCCTCCGAGAGCGAACTGAGCAGGGTCACTCCGCTCGTGACCTAGGGAAGTTCGGGTCCTCTGCGTGGGAACCCGCCCTGGGGACATGGGTGCTCCCCTTGACTCGGGCCGGCCGTGGCGAGGCCCCACATGAATTGGCTTCCCTCTGTCCACTCGCCGCCCCGCTCCAGGGCGACTGGCACAGGCCTGTCCTCGGGGGTCACACCCACCCTTCCACTGGCCTTGATCTCTGGCCAGGGTCTCTCGGGCTGGGGCCATGAGCCCAGCGAGCCTTCTCTGGACAGCCAGGGCGGCTTCCACCCCCGATGCTCCATCCAGGGAGGACTTCCCCTCCCATAACTCTCTCAGCAAGCCCAGAGGGTCTATCTGGGGTAGAGACCCCCAAGCCGCTTTCCTCCTGTCTTGGGCCTTCCCGCCCCTCTGGCAGGAGTCACAGGACCGGCAGTACCGCTGCACGGCTGTAAAGATTCCCGGCCAATAGAAGTGCTGGAGCAGCCTCAGCCGGGTGCTCCGGATCCCCCGGTGGCCCCCAACGGGGACATCGTGGGCCAAATACAGCACCTTGAGGCGATACTTTCGGGGGACGACCAGCTGCCGCTGGACACCCCATGCCCTCTGTGACGTAGTGGGGGTACCTGGCTGGTTTCTATGCTGCTGGCTCTGGGGTAACCCCCACTGGCTGTCGTGGGGACCACGACCCAGCAAAACAGGATGAGTCACTATGCAAACCAGTGGCCAGACACCCCCCATGGAGAGGAACAAAGGAAGGTGGAATGCTGCCTTGGCTGGGGGGCAGGGCTGGAAGTGAGTGGGTTGGTTGCTGGCTGTCGGAGGGCATGGAGGAGAGCCTAGGGGAAGGGGCTGGAGTTTAGGGGCCCAGTCTCCCCCATCTCAAGGGGGCCTGAGGCATCCTAGCCCAGTTCCTGTAACCAGATTACATCTGTGCTGCGCTGTGTTGGAGGAGCAATAAACCACCCTCAATTCCACTGGCTGGTGCAGTCTGTTTGTGCCATTTCGGGGTGCAGGAGACGGGGAACCCCCAACGCGCCGTCACACCCTCGCCTTCCTGGGGGGGAGCCACTCACGGAACAGGAGCCCACGCTCCCGCAGGAATCTCTCCTGGCCACCTCTCCCCCGGGGCTGAGCTGCACGGAGGCCAGCCTGGTCCCTCAGCCTCTGCAAGGAGGGGTCTGCCTGCACCTCAGCCTGGAATTCAGCTGCTGAGGCAGGGATCGGGACCTGTCCCCCACCTCTGCCTAGGTCCGGAGTCCCAGCCTGGCTGGACCCCGTGTCCACTGGGATGGGACCCTGAGGACGCTGCCAGGAGTCCTTCCCTGGACCTACGTTGTCAGCCCCCCGCTGGCTCTGGCTCCAGGTAGTGACTAGAGCCCGCTGGGATTCATGGGGCCACTCCTCTAGGTCATTCCCCATCAGCACCTCGGTGGGCAAGTGCGGGTGCACCCCCACTTCCTTGAGGCCTTCCTTGGCCCCCCATTTCAGATGCACCCTGGCTACAGGCACCTTAAACGGGGACCCATCTATGCCCTTCAGGGTCAGCTGCGCGTGGGGTAGTATCCGCTCCGGGGCCACTATGTCGGATCGGGCCAGAGTCACCTCTGCCCCCGTGTCCCAGAAGCCCGTCACCTTCCTACCATCCACCTCCAGGGGTATGAGGCACTCGCTCCGCAGGGGCCGTCCTGCCCCCACCCGGTACACGGAGAAATCCGCCTCCTGAGAATCAGACCTCCCAGGGGAGGTGCACTGAGCATCCTTCCCCTCTCTCTGAGCTGAGGTTTGCCTGCCAGCCCCTGCCTCTGGGGCAGCCTGCCCTTCCTCCCGCCCCAGCCAGTTAACCCTGGAAAGTCCCCGGTCCTGGGACCTGGTGCACTGAGCCCTCTTGTGGCCTTTTTGCCCACAGCGATGGCAAGTTAGGCTTTGGGTTGTCTCTGTCCAGGCCCTGGCTGGTTCTCTGGGGCGCAGACGACCTGTTCCTTGGTCTCGCCCCGTAGTTGACTCCCTCCGTCGCTCAGCCGAGATCCGGTCTCTGCGCGGTTCCCTTTCTCTCCGGGACTCCCGTTCACACCCGGACCGGCTCTCCGTGAACTCATCCGCCAGTCTCCCGGCCTCCTGGGGGTTCTCTGGTCTCCGGTCCTTGAGCCACAGCCTCAGTTTGGGTGGGCACGCTTCATAGAACTGCTCCATCATGACCAGCTTGAGCAGCTCCTCTGCGGTCTGGGCTCCGACTCCAGACACCCACTTGCGGCAGTATTGCGCCAGGCGGGAGGCCAGGTCCACATAGGTCTCCCGTGGCCCTTTCTGTACCCCCCGGAACTTCTTCCTGTACATCTCGGGGGTCAGCCCGAACTTGTGCAGCAGGGCCTCCTTGACTCGGTTGTAATCCCCTGGCTGTAGGTCCTCCAGCTGACTGAGCACTCCGGCCGCCTCCTGGCTCAGTGCGGGGATGAGCTCCTGCAGCCAGTCAGCTGGGGGAACCCGTTGCAGTCCACAGGCCCTCTCAAAGGCACTGAGGAACCCGTCTATGTCACCCATGTCCTTCAATTGGGCCACCATGAGCCTCTCCAAGCGTCTGGCAGCCCTGGGACCCTGGGGCCCATCCGCACTTGGCGCAGCCGGTGCCCCGCCGGTTCTCCGCTCTGCCATGGCCAGCTCATGCTGCCGCTGCCTCTCTCGATCTTGGCGCTCTCTCTCTCGGTCCTGGCGGTCCCTCTCTCGGTCCTGGCAGTCCTTCTCTCGGTCCTCTACTTCCAATTCCTTCATCCGCAACTGGATCTCCAGCTGCCGCAGCTCCGCTGGGCTGGCCCCTGCCCTAGATGGGCTACGGCTTGCAGGCCTCCCGGGAGACGCTGTCTCATCTCTCCGGTGGGTTCCAGCGCTCCTCCCCCTCTCTGAGCCTGACACACTCTCAGGGGGGGTCTGGCTGCTTCCCCTGGGGACAAGATCCTGTCCCTGTGGCTGGTCATTCTCTTCCGGCTGGGTAATCAGCTGGGCCTTGGTTGCTTTCCGCACAGGCAAGCCCCTCTCTCTGCACAGCCCCACCAGCTCTGCCTTCAAGAGTCGGGCGTAGGCCATCTGCCCGCTGGTCCCCTTGGTGCAGACTCACCAGTCTAGTGCTGCAGCGCCCCACGATTCCCCGGAACCGCTTCGCTCTGCCTCCAGCACGCCTGGCTCCAGGGCTCTTGCTTCTACTGCGCCTTGTCGCTTGCCGCTGGGAGCTTCATCCACGGGGTGCAGTGCATCCCACTTCTGACACCAGTGTGACGGCGCGTTGGGGGTTCCCCGTCTCCTGCACCCCGAAATGGCACAAACAGACTGTACCAGCCAGTGGAATTGAGGGTGGTTTATTGCTCCTCCAGCCCAGCGCAGCACAGATGTAATCTGGTTACAGGAACTGGGCTAGGATGCCTCAGGCCCCCTTGAGATGGGGGAGACTGGGCCCCTAAAACTCCAGCTCCTCTCCCTAGGCTGTCTCATCCATCCTCCCAGACAGCCACCAACCAACTAACTCACTTCCAGCCCTGCCCCCCAGCCAAGGCAGCATTCCACCTTCCTTTGTTCCTCTCCATGGGGGGTGTCTGGCCACTGGTTTGCATAGTGACTCATCCTGTTTTGCTGGGTCGTGGTACCCACGGCAGCCAGTGGGGGTTCCCCCAGAGCCAGCAGCATAGAAACCAGCCAGGTACCCCCACTACGTCACAACCCGTTAATTAGAATAAAAAGAAAACTCCTCCATTATCAAAACCAAACTGCTGTTGCAAGCACAGTGAATGGCCAGGTGGCAAATAGCCACAATTGACACAGGCTCAGGGAAAGTCCCTGGGCTGGAATCCTCAGTTACAAAAGAAAGACACAATTAGCCAGCTCAGACAGGATTTCCAACCCCCAAACAAGGAAACAGTAAACCCTGGCGGACTATCTAACCTTTTCCCTACCGACACATTTCAAGAAGTCTGTTCTTGGAGAGAGAAGCGTCTCCCATCCCCTCAATACGTGGGAGAAACTGCTCAGATCTCACAGACGAGAGAGAGAAACCTCTTTCCCCGTTTGAAATTCCTACCTGCCCTTTTATTGGCTGACTGCCCAATCCCCCCCCCCACGTAGGTGTATCTCCAGTTGCTTAATCCTTTTCTCGCTCTTCAGGTAAGTCAGACTCTCCTTAGCATTTATGACAGACGGTAATGGGGAGGGGAGGCAGAATCATAGAATCATAGAATCATAGGACTGGAAGGGACCTCGAGAGGTCATCGAGTCCAGCCCCCCGCCCTCAAGGCAGGACCAAGCTCCGTCTACACCATCCCTGACAGATGTCTATCTAACCTGTCCTTAAATATCTCCAGAGAGGGAGATTCCACCACCTCCCTTGGCAATTTATTCCAATATTTGACCACCCTGACAGTTAGGAATTTTTTCCTAATGTCCAATCTAAACCTCCCCTGCTGCACTTTAAGCCCATTACTCCTTGTCCTGTCCTCAGAAACCAAGAGGAACAAATTTTCTCCTTCCTCCTTGTGACACCCTTTTAGATATTTGAAAACCGCTATCATGTCCCCCCTTAATCTTCTTTTTTCCAAACTAAACAAGCCCAGTTCATGAAGCCTGGCTTCATAGGTCATGTTCTCTAAACCTTTAATCATTCTTGTCGCTCTTCTCTGGACCCTTTCCAATTTCTCCACATCTTCCTTGAAATGTGGCGCCCAGAACTGGACACAGTACTCCAGCTGAGGCCTAACTAGTGCAGAGTAGAGCGGCAGAATGACTTCACGAGTTTTGCTTACAACACACCTGTTGATACAACCTAGAATCATATTTGCTTTTTTTGCAACAGCATCACACTGTTGACTCATATTCAACTTGTGGTCCACTATGACCCCTAGATCCCTTTCCGCCATGCTCCTTCCTAGACAGTCGCTTCCCATCTTGTATGTATGGAACTGATTGTTCCTTCCTAAGTGGAGCACTTTGCATTTCTCTTTATTAAACCTCATCCTGTTTACCTCTGACCATTTCTCTAACTTGCTAAGGTCATTTTGAATTATGTCCCTATCCTCCAAAGAAGTTGCAACCCCACCCAGTTTGGTGGGTTTCCCACAGAGATTCCCACAGAGCAGTTCAAACCAAACCACAAAACACAGAAAAACGCCCTGAACGCGACTGGATTCACTTCCCCCCTTTACTTACTTCCAGTCTCCTCTTTCCTCAGTCCACTCCCATGCCCTGAATTCCAGGGGGGGGGGGGGGGGCAGGTCGTCCTGCCTGGGTTTCAGTCATTCTGTGTCTCTCAGCTCCTGGCTTCTCTCCCACCCAGAGAAAGCAGGCAGGGGACCTAGATCCAATTCCAATTTCAACCCTCAGTCTGCTTGGTTCTCCCGGCCCCCTGGCCAGCACCTTTGCTAGCTACCTGAGTGAACCCCTTAGTCAGCGGGTGGGGGCAGCACCCTGCAGTCCAGTACCTGAGGTGTCCAATGAAAGCTGATGCTTGGTGAGTCTGTGCCACTCACAGACCTGTCTGGGTTCTCTGTGTAAAGTTCGGGCTATGGGCTCTATGCCTGATTTAAATATTTTCGGCCTGGGAGAGAGCAGCAGGTCTCACCCACCTGTCGGGAGGGGCGGCTGCTCCCCGGGTAGCCATGCTGCAGGGACAATGAGCCGTAAGTGTTGCCAACACACCTGAGGGATGCGGCTGGAACCTGCCGACCAGCAGGTAGCCCACAGCTGCTGGCCTAAAGAGAGCATGGACAAGCTACTTAATCCTGTCACCGGCCCCATTTTGGGATGCACCATCAGGGCAGAGGCCGGTGGGTTTCCCTCCGCGTGGGCAAGGGGATAAAAGGATCCTGCGGTTTCCTCCTCCTTTGTCTTCACTCCTGCCCTCCGCTCCCGAAGCCCTTTGCTCAGGTCAGGGGCCGGGAAGGGTCTGTTGGCCCGTCCGAGTGCAGAACGTGCTCCAGAGACTCTCGAGGGGGCGGTTTGTTCCATCTCTGCTCAGAGCCTGAATCCAGAGCTCAGGGACGGGTGCGCGTCCGGTGTCTCTTCCACAGCCTCACTCTCAGCCTGTTCTTACCTTTTATTAATAAACCTTTAGATGGGAGACGGTGAAGGACCGGCCCAGCCAGCTCTTTGGGTAAGAGCCGAGGTAGAAATTGACCCGGGACTGTGACTGGTCCTTTGGGACGGGGAGAACCTGTTTGGAGTTCGACAGATGGGTGATAACCTCTCCCCTGTGTAAGGGGAGCTGGGGGGCACAGGGAGCACTGGGGTGTGTGAGGGGAGGTGGGGGATGGGTTAGAACCTCTCCCCTGTGTAAGGGGGGCTGGGGGGCACAGGGAGCACTGGGGTGTGTGAGGGGAGGCGGGGGATGGGTTATAACCTCTCCCCTGTGTAAGGGGGGCTGGGGGGCACAGGGAGCACTGGGGTGTCTGAGGGGAGGTGGGGGATGGGTTATCATAGAATCATAGAATCATAGAATAATAGGACTGGAAGGGACCTCGAGAGGTCATCGAGTCCAGCCCCCCGCCCTCAAGGCAGGACCAAGCTCCGTCTACACCATCCCTGACAGATGTCTATCTAACCTGTTCTTAAATATCTCCAGAGAGGGAGATTCCACCACCTCCCTTGGCAATTTATTCCAATATTTGACCACTCCCCTGTGTAAGGGGGGCTGGGGGGCACAGGGAGCACTGGGGTGTGTGAGGGGAGGTGGGGGATGGGTTATAATCTCTCCCCTGTGTAAGGGGGGGCTGGGGGGCACAGGGAGCGCTGGGGAGTGTGACGGGAGGTGGGGGATGGGTTAGAACCTCTCCCCTGTGTGAGGGGGGGCTGGGGGGCACAGGGAGCACTGGGGTGTCTGAGGGGAGGTGGGGGATGGGTTAGAACCTCTCCCCTGTGTAAGGGGGGCTGGGGGGCACAGGGAGCACTGGGGTGTCTGAGGGGAGGTGGGGGATGGGTTATAACCTCTCCCCTGTGTGAGGGGAGGCTGGCGGGGCACAGGGAGCACTGGGGTGTCTGAGGGGAGGTGGGGGGATGGGTTAGAACCTCTCCCCTGTGTAAGGGGGGCTGGGGGGCACAGGGAGCACTGGGGTGTCTGAGGGGAGGTGGGGGATGGGTTAGAACCTCTCCCCTGTGTAAGGGGGGTTGGGGGGCACAGGGAGCACTGGGGTGTGTGAGGGGAGGTGGGGGATGGGTTATAATCTCTCCCCTGTGTAAGGGGGGGCTGGGGGGGCACAGGGAGCACTGGGGTGTGTGAGGGGAGGTGGGGGATGGGTTATAACCTCTCCCCTGTGTAAGGGGGGTTGGGGGGCACAGGGAGCTCTGGGGTGCGTGAGGGGAGGTGGGGGATGGGTTATAATCTCTCCCCTGTGTGAGGGGGGCTGAGGGGCACAGGGAGCACTGGGGTGTGTGAGGGGAGGTGGGGGATGGGTTATAATCTCTCCCCTGTGTGAGGGGGGCTGAGGGGCACAGGGAGCACTGGGGTGTCTGAGGGGAGGTGGGGGATGGGTTATAATCTCTCCCCTGTGTAAGGGGGGGCTGGGGGGCACAGGGAACACTGGGGTGTCTGAGGGGATTTGCTTGTGCAAATTGTTGCTGGCAGACTGGCAGGTGCCGTGCTCGCTGTGGCTTCTTTGGTGCCTTTTAGGGAGGGACCCACGTCTCAGGCTGTGTCATGGCTCACAGGTGGTGCCCACACTTGGCCCCTTGACTCCTGGGCGTACCCCCCCTTCTCAGGGAGTCCCCTCCAGCGCGGTGACCCTCTCTCAAGGGCCCACTCTCCCCTGGGGTCCACTCCACCACCCGCGGGACGGCACCTCTTACTTAGGGCCTCCAGTCGCCTGCCTCTGTCGTGAGCCCCTTGGGGGGTCCCCTCCCTCTGGATGCCTGGGGCCTCCCCTCCCACAAGGAACGGTGCCCCCTGCTCCCCAGACCAGAGCGACTATCAGCCAGCACCAAACAGGAGGGTCTATTGAGCTTTGAACAGCAACGGGTCTCTCAGCCCCTCAGGCCTGGGCCCTCAGCCACACGTCAGTCTCCCCTGCAGCCGGCTGAGTCCTGCCTGCTCTGCTCTGTCCCCCCAAAACAGCCCCCCTCTCCCAGCAGAGCCCCAATACCCCAGCAACAGCCCCTCCCCCAGCCAGCGCCTTCTCCCCAGGTAAGAGGGTCACCTGGGCCCCTCTTATCCCCTCCCCTTCCCTCCATCTTCCCCCCTCGCTGGGGCCAGCTGGGCCAGTCGCCGGGGTCCCTCTCTGCAGCCCCTTGTCTGTCTCTGGCCAGAACCCCCGTGTGCTCTGAGCAGGGTCGGGGTCACCAGGGCACCAGACACCCCGGCTCCAACTCTGGGCTGTTCCCTGAAACCACAAACTCCCTCCCCCTGTCACATTAAACCAGTAACCTCCGGGCACTGAGCCCCCCTTTGAAACTCCAAAATTCCCCACTGCCTCACAGGCTCTAAGCAATTCACCCCAGTGGACCCTCTCCGCGGTGCCCCCAGACCCCGTCCCAGGGCAGACAGGCAGCGCTGGGGCAGGGGGCCGGGGCTGGGAGATTTGCTGGGGCCTTTCTCTGTGGGACTGGGGGCATCACACAATTTCGGTGGGTGCCGAGCGCCCCCTGCTGGGTGTGGGGTGACCCCAGCGCCAGAGGGGTTGGCTGCTGGCCACTCGCAGCCCCCTGGTAGAGGCGGCCCAGGCCGGGCAGTGAAGGGGCCACGGGGGACCCCAGTCCGTGGCTGTCCCTGGGGGTCCCCTCCCATCCGCTCGCCGGGATTTCCCTGGGGTGCCGGGCCCTGCCCAGTCTTCCACCCCATTGTCTGTAAACAGATTCCCCTGCCCCGCCCCTGGGCTGTGAGGGGATGTGGGGTCCCTCCCCCTGCTCAGTGTGGGGGGCTCAGGCGGGGGGCTGAGTCCGGCTCTCTGCTCGTCACTCGCACACGGAGCACACCCCAGAATCAAGGGAATTTAACCCAGACGCCCGGCCCGGCCCTGCAGCCAGGCAGCCCATCCGAGAGCATCTGGGCAGTGCAGGGGGTCAGAGCCGGTCTGGTCCTGGGGTCAGCGTCCAGCCCCTCCCCCAGGGCCGGGCCTGCTCGGACCCCTCGCGCCCCCAGGGCTGAGTCAGGAGCCTCGCTGGGGCCGGTCCGAGCTGCAGCCGAACTCGAAGGGCCTCGGGCCGCCGGCAGGGGACCCTGGGGCCGCGTCTGGGCCGGGTGAGCGTGGGGGGGGGGGGCAGGGGGCATCGGCTGGGCTGGCCAAGGGCCGTGACTCAGTGGCCCCGCGTCACTGTTTAACTGAGGGGAGGGGAGGGGAATTTACTGCACCAGGAACTAGCATGGAAGTGGGGCCTGATCCCCGTGGGGGAGGAGGCTGCCGTGGCCGGGGGGAGATGGTGTCCAGAGAGGGGCTGGTCCCCCATCCGGGGGATGCTGCGGTGACAGAGGATGGGGGAGCCTGTTCCCAGAACCCCCCACACAGCCCCAGCTGAGATCGCACAGCCTGCCTCCTGCTCCCAGCCTCCATCCTCAACCCCTCCCACACGGCCAGCCCCAGCCTGCCCCCTGTCCCTCATCCTCAGCCCCTCGCACACGGTCAGCCCCAGTCTGCATCCTGCTTCCTGCCCCGCACCCTCAGCCCCTCCCACACGGTCAGCCCCAACCTGCCCTCTGCCCCCATCCTGGGCCCCTCCCACACATCCAGCCCCAGCCTGCCCCCTGCACCAAGACCTCTGCCCCAGTCCCGTGCCTCCTCCTGAACCCTAAAACTCTCATCCCCAGCTCCAAGCCCACACCCCAGCCAGAGCCCTCATCCCCCCAATCTTCAACCCCCTCCTACAGTCCAAACGCTTGATACTCCCTCCCCCACCCCACTCATCATCCATGTGCACCATGAATTGTGTGCACCAACCTGAAGGTGCTGTGTGGTACGTGATACGCACACTGGTGCACGTCATGGTCATGAGCAAAGGCCAGCAGCCTGGGGACTAAGGGTTATCTATTCCTAAGCCAGGTAGAGTCGGCCAATAGGAATGCAGGTAGGAATTTCAAACTGGGACAAAGGAATTTTGGGGTTTTCCCTCCTCTGTCCCTGGCAGTTTCCCTCCGGCTACTGAGTGGGACAGACACTATGTCTCCCTCCAGGAAGAGACTCTTCACTATCCGTAAGTGGGGTCAAGTTTAGATAACTCAGGTAGGTTTTCTTGTTGTATGGTTTGGGAATGGGACTCTGATGTCTGTGCATTTAGAAATGGGGTTTGCTCTCCTTTGTAACTAAGTCTTGGCCCATGGCGGGGTTTCTCCCATGAGTTTATTAATTGGTGACTTTCCCCTCTAGTCATTATGCTGGCAACAGGAATATTGTGGTGATAAGAAAAGGTTTTTCTCTTTTCTTTTTATTAACCTGGGATTGGTTAATTTTTTTGTGTCCTGGTTTTCATACCCAGACCGGCTGTCCATGAACTCGGCCGCCAGCTTCCTGGCTTCCTGGAGGTTCTCTGGCTTCCGATCCTTGAGCCACAGCTTCAGGCTGGGTGGGCACGCTTCATAGAACTGCTCCAGCATCATCAACTTAGGCAGGTCCTCTGGGGTCTGGGCTCCGACCCTGCACACCCACTTGCGGCAGTATTGCACCAGGCGGGAGGCCAGATCTACATAGGTCTCCCGTGGCTCCTTCTGCACCCTCTGGATCTTCTTCCTCTACGTTTCCAGGGTTGGCCCGAACTTATGCAGCTGGGCCTCTTTGACCCGTTTGTAACCACCCGGCTGCAGATCCTCCAGCTGTTTGAGCACCCTGCAGCCTCCTGATTCAGCAACGGGCTGAGCTGTTGCAGCCGGTCCGCTGGGGGAATCTGGTGCAGTTCACAGGCCTGATCAAAGGCGCTAAGGAACCCGTCCACATCCCCCACGTCTTTACATTGGGCCAACACGAGCTTCAAAAAGCGTCTGGCCCCTGGACTCCCTGGGGTTCTCCCCACTCACTGCAGCCGGGGTCCTTCGGCTTCTCCGCTCCACCATGGTCAGCTCATGCTGCCACTGCCTCTCAGTCCTGGTGCTCCTTCTCTCGGTCCTGTACCTCCAATTCCTTCAAACGCGGCTCAATCTCCAGCCGCCGCAGCTCTGCTGGGATGGACCCTGCCCTGGACGAACCACTGCTGGTAGAGCGTGGCCTGGTGGGCACCACGTCTCTCTGGCGGGCTCCAGCCCTCCATCCAGTCTGAGGGCCTGAGATGCTCCCAGGGGGTGTCTGGCTGTTCCCCACTGGGACAGGATCCAGACCCCTGGATGGGTCACTCTCTTCCAGCCGGGCAATCAGCTTTTTGATTTGTTTTAGGCAAGAGGGATTTAGAGAAAGACAATTGAAATAAAAAGCTAATTGAATAATAGGGGAGGTTATGAAAGTAAAGGAAGCTTGCTGGCGAAGGAGAGAGGGGTTTGAAAAAAATTATATAAAAGGAAAACAGAAAAGAAGGCTGAGAGTGATTTTTTGAGAAAAAACAGGGTGAAACAAAGTGTGAGAGAAGAACAGCTGGGGGTTCTGTGTAAAGCAGAGAAAACTGCAAAAGGGGGTGTCATGTTACCGAATTTGAGGGAAGCAGCCAGATCACTGCTGCACCCACAGGTGGGGGTGTTGGCCCCAAAAATGGTATAAAAGGGGCCATGTGGGGTGCTGAATAGAAGCTCACTGTCTGCTGATCCTGTGTACACTGGTCATGTGTTTGTATAATGTCTGTGTGTGTAGGTAGGAATCTGTAATCTGTGTGGATACTGAATATTTCCCTGCATGTGGTAGAGCAGTGGGCAGGGCCGGGCCTATGGACATGCTAATCAGCGAGGCCCTATGGGACAATGGCTCTCAATGGGCCAAGGACACACCTAAAGCAGGAGGGTGACTCATACCTAACGGCTACCAGAAGTGAACACAGGAATAAGCCGGGGACCAGGTGACCTGCTATAGCCAAGAAGGGACCAGGAAGGAGGGATAAATAGGCCATGTGGTGGTCTCCATCTTGGTTTTCAGCTCAGCACTTCATCCCAGAGGCAGCACTGCAGGGATTGAAGAGCCCGGAAGACCTGTGAACCCATCCTGATGCTAGGATGCGCAACAAGGACTTTTAGACCAGCAGCTGCAACATCTCTGCTAGAGCCTGCATCGAGAACTGGGAGATTCGGTGCATGTAACGTACTATCCTTTAACAACCTCACTCTCATGCTTTTCTTTCTTGTAATAATAAACCTTTAGTTGTTAGATGCTAAAGGATTGGCTCAGCGTGATTTGTGGGTAAGGTCCAGAGGGTAAATTGACCAGGGATCTGTGGCTGGTTTCTTGGGACCGGACAGAACTTGTTCTGGGATTGGGTGCTAGGACCCCCCACCTGTGTATAGGCCCGGGGCCATCTGGGGCACGGATATTGCTGGGGTGTCGGAGGGGTTTTGCTCGGGAGGCTTCAGGCAGGCTGCTGAAGCGCTCTGTGAGACTGGTTTGTGGCCTGTTTGGAGAGGTCACCAGTCTGGGGGACTGTAAGGAGCCCCGGATTTGAGTAATTCGCCCTGAGCGGACGCCCTCAGTTGTGCCCAGACATGGCCCGGTCGGTCACAGTGGCGTAGTCAGCAGGATCCACAGATCTTGGTCAATTCAGCTTTGGGATCAGGACCCCACGCTGTCTAAATTTGAGTTTTGGTGTTGAGAGTTTGGTTAGTTAAAGAGCTGCTGCAATGAGCCAGGGACTATATGAGAGTCTGAGCAAAAGTGCTCTGAAGGATTTGTGCTTGGGGAGAGGCATTGCCTTTAGGAAAAGGGCCTCTAAACTAGATCTGGTAGTGCTGTTATTAACCAGAGATGTGGATGAAAAGGAGCGGAAGCAAGCCAAGGAAGCTGCTGAAAGAAGGCGGAAGGCAGATGAAGAAATTGCTAAGAGAAAGCAGGAGATGGATCGGGAACTTGAGATGAGAAAAGCAGAACATGCAGAGAGAAGGGCAGAGCATGCAAAGAAGACGGCCCTAGCCAAGGAGGAAAACGCTAGACTTGACCTCCGGCTTAAGAGACTAAAAGAACAAGAGAGACTGTATCCTCCTGAAGGTTCAATGTATAACTCTGTGGGTATGCGGTGTGCTTATGATATGGCAGACGTATTTTGCCCAGCTGATGTGATGACCCATCCCCAAAGCATGTGTGAATGCAAACCTTTTGTGTTACCTGTAGCTAACAGGGAGGTTTGGGAAGGGGGTGCATGTGGGTATGGAAAGTTTCCTGGAGCTGGTCAGTCTCCCTGGAACCAAGGGGAAAGTGTCTCTACATGTGTGCCTGTGGCAGATGCCTGTGTGTCTGTGCAGGGGGGCAGTGAGCCTGTGGGTGAGGGCCCGTCTGATGCCTCAGAGGTGAGGCCGGAATCAGAACCAGGGTAGGAAGAGCCCAGAAGTCAGGGAAATGTTTCTCTGGGGCAGCCTGGAGTGGCTGGCCAGAGTGAAGTTTTAGTTGAGGAGTTGGTGGCTGGTGAGGTTTGTGGAATTGAACCTGCACAAGCTGAAAGTGATTCGTGTGAAGAAGCTCAGTGTGTGCAAGCTGGCAATATGGCTGGTGGAAGTAGCTATGGGGAAGTGAAGGAAGCTGTCCCAGTGGCTAGCTGTATGCCTGAGATTAGCCAGGGGTGTGGGGACAAGGGAGAAACTGTCTCTGATTGCCTGTCTGTGTGTGGGGAAGAGTTTTTGCCTTTGTCTAAGGAAGGTGCCCCACAGCCTGTGTTGGCTGAGAGCAGGGCTGTTGTCCCAGAGTTGGGTCTGGATACCGAGAAGGCCCAGAAAGGAGGTGTCTCTAAGTTTGTGTCGGCTGGGGAGAAGGATGAGGTGACTCAGGTAGATCCAGTCAATGTTTTGCCAGAACCCCAGAGATCAGACAGTGGTGACCCTGATATTGTGCCTGATGCTGCTGTGTTGCTGGAGGAGGGGGGAGTGACTCTGTGGGGCCAGGGAGACCCCTTAGCCCAGGCACAAGGAGAGAATTAGGCTGTGTTAACTCTGGAGCCTAATGATGGTGTGGAAGTTCACAGCCATCTAGAGAGCTGCAAAGGGGGAGAAGGTGCCTCTGACCCTGTATCTTGTGAGTCTGTCTGTGTGCCTGAGAGGGGATTGTCTGTGAATCCGCCTGAGGGGCCAGAGATTGTTCAGGGAGTAAGGGAATTGCAGGAGGAGTTGGTTGTGGCTCAGCAGGGCAAGGCTGCTGCAGAGCCAGAGAAGGGTGAACTGCTGCTTAAGGAAGCTCATAGGGAGGAGAGTCCTGGCAGTGCTTGTAGCAAGCAGTTTGCTGTGACTGAGGGAGGTGAGAGGGCCTTGCTGGGAGAAGGCATTCAGGAGAAAGCTCTGCCTGTAAAAGGCAGCAGCTCCTTGAGTGAGGCACTTGTTTCGGTGCCTGATGGACAGAATTGTTCTGTTAACAGTGACTCCACTGACTTGGATGTAGCCAAATCCAGTGTGGATGGTTGTGAAGTCTCCAAGGACTGAGGGTTGTTCCAGATGAGGCAGGAACAGCCAGAGAATTGGAGCAGGCTGCTAACCCAGTGACTGTGGGTGACCAGCTTGCTGGGAAGTCAGTGTGTGTGGGACAGGATTGTTCCCAGGTGAATGAGGAGAGTGGGAAGTTAGTGTCTCAGATTCAGGAGAAGGGCTGTGTAGCTAAGTATGCAGAGCAGAACAGCTGTGTGGTCACTCTCCCTAGGATGCAGGAGATGGCAGTTATGCTCCCATCTCTGGACACGGTGGACACTCATACTCAATCAGGGAGGTTGATATCTGGTTCCATGTGGAAACAGAGGTTGGAGGTGGACAGAGGAGAGACTTGGGAGTCTACAGCTCACTGCTGTTACCCCACTGAGTGGGGGAAGGGGGAGAATTCCAGGGCCATTGTGAGCCAGGGAGTCACGCCCAGCCAGCCCTTTGTCTTGCTCGGGCCAGAGGTTTCATCCCAGAGGCAGCATTGCAGGGATAGAAGAGCCCAGAAGACCTGTGGACCCATCCTAATCCTAGGATGTGCAACAAGAACTTTTAAACCAGCAGCTGTAACATCTCTGCTAGAGCCTGCATCGAGAACTGGGAGATTCGGTGCATGTAACTTACTATCCTTTAACAACCTCACTTGCCGGCTTTACTTTCTTGTAGTAATAAACCTTTAGTTGTTAGATGCTAAAGGATCGGCCCAGCGTGATTTGTGGGTAAGGTCCAGAGGGTAAATTGACCAGGGATCTGTGGCTGGTTTCTTGGAACCGGACAGAACTTGTTCAAGGTAGGTGGGATTGGGTGCTAGGACCCCCCACCTGTGTATGAGGCCCGGGGCCATCTGGGGCACGGATATTGCTGGGGTGTCGGAGGGGTTTTGCTCGGGAGGCTTCAGGCAGGCAGCTGAAGCGCTCTGTGGGACTGGTTTGTGGCCTGTTTGGAGAGGTCACCAGTCTGGGGGCTGTAAGGAGCCCCGGATTTGAGCAATTCACCCTGAGCAGACACCCTCAGCTGTGCCCAGGTACGGCCCGGTCTGTCACAGGGGGAAAGAGTTTTGGTTAAATGACTGAAGCAAGAGGAATGTAAAGAAAACATTGACATTGAAACACATATGAAAGGATAATGAAATAAAAGAGGAGAGCAAGTAAAAAGCCTTTAGAGGAAAAACGGTGAAAAAAGCATGTTGCAGAAAGATTAGCTAAAGTTCCCATGTAAAAGTAGAGGAAACAGCAAGGCTATGTCTATACTGGCATGATTTTCCAGAAATGCTTTTAATGGAAAAGTTTTCTGTTAAAAGCATTTTTGGAAAAGCACATCTAGATTGGCAGGACACTTTTCCACAAAAGCACTTTTTGTGAAAAGCGTCTGTGGCCAATCTAGACGCGCTTTTCCGCAAAAAAGCCCCAATTGCCATTTTTGCAATCGGGGCTTTTTTGCAGAAAACAATACCGTGCTGTCTACACTGGCCCTTTTGCGCAGAAGTCTTTCGGAAATGACTTTTGCCCGAACGGGAGCAGCATAGTATTTCCGCAAAAGCACTGACAATCTTACATGAGATCGTCATTGCTTTGTCAGAAATTCAAGTGGCCAGTGTAGACAACTGGCAAATTTTTCCGCAAAAGCAGACGATTTTGCGGAAAAACTTTCCAGTCTACACACAGCCCAAGAGAAAAAGACCCCTTTTTGTAAATAAGCAGAACATAGAGCTCGGTAAGAGAAGGGAAGTACAGAAAACAGCAGCAAAAAAGTTTGGACAGGAGGAAAAAAGAATTAAAATGATTGCAAAAGTGTAACTAAGAAAATGAGGAAAATAGAAAGGAAGCTGCAGAGAGGGTCTGGTAGGGGCAAACAGTGGAGAGCAAGCATGTGGCAGAAATAGTAGCTAGACAAAACAGCAAGAGGGAGCCCATTCTTTTTTTAAACAGCTGAGGGAAAGCCCAGAAAGCCAGGAAAACCAATGGGAAAGACGATTGAAATGTGAATTGTATGTAGCTATCTGCTGCCATTCCTCTCTGTGTGAGTTTAAGCCAGGAGTTGGGAAACAGACTGATTAAAACCCAGGCAGGACTACCATGCCAGCAAGGAATTCGGGGCATGAAAGTGGACTGAACCATAAGGGATCATGGGTAAATAAGGGGAACGTGTGTATTTAGTCACAAGCAGGGTATTTGTCTTTGGTTTGGTTGTTTGGTTAAACTTCTCTGTGTGAGTCCCAGGTGCCTTCCTTCCCCCACTCACCATATTGAAGCTACAGCCCAAAGAGCTGTGGTTCTTTGGGGTTTGATTTATTCTTTTCTTAGTTGCTCTGTAACACCTAGCACCCACGTACGTACACTCTGTCAAGTATCTCTCTTTTGTTGGTTAATAAAATCCCCTTTTTAAGGCTATGGTCTGATCCCTGTGCCCTGGAAGGTAACAGGAGGGGCTCTGTGTGTGTCTGCCTAGCTATCAGAGATACAGTTTGTTTTCTGTGCTTTGTGTTTCTTTTTTTTCAGGTTCTCTTGTGGCAAAAGCGCTTGGGGAATCCCAGGAGAAGGAATTCAAGTGTTTCTTCCTGCCTTTTCAGGGCTTATATCACTTGATTGTGGTAGCCACAAGGATTCCTGTAGCACCTTATAGACTAACAGATGTATTGGAGCATAAGCTTACATGGGCATAGACCCACAAAATGCATCTGACGAAGTGGGTCTTTGCCCACGAAAGCTTACGCTCCAACACATCTGTTAGTCTATAAGGGTATGTCTAGACTACAGGCTTTTGTCGACAGAAGTTTTGTCTACAGATAGGGTACGTCTAAACTACATACCTCTGTCGGCAGAGGCATGTAGATTTGTTTGTTCAGCAAAGGCAAATGAAGCCGCGATTTAAATGATCGCGGCTTCATTTACATTTACATGGCTGCCGCGCTGAGCCGACAAACAGCTGATCAGCTGTTTGTCGGCTCGCGCGCTAGTCTGGACGTTCCCTCTGTCGACATCAAAGCCCTTTGTCGGCAGCCCTGGTAAACCTCATCCCACGAGGAATAATGGGGCTACCGACAAAGGGCTTTGATGTCGACAGGGGGAACGTCCAGACTAGCGCGCGAGCCGACAAACAGCTGATCAGCTGTTTGTCGGCTCAGCGCGGCAGCCATGTAAATGTAAATGAAGCCGCGATCATTTAAATCGCGGCTTCATTTGCCTTTGCTGATCTGTCTAATCTACATGCCTCTGCCGACATAGGCATGTAGTCTAGACGCAGCCATACTGTCGACAAAGCTTCTGTCGACAAAGAGCGTCTAGACTACATCCAGTTCTATTGACAAAGCAAGCTGCTTTGTCGACTTGGCAGTGTAGACGCAAAGGACAGTGTAGATGCAATAACGCCTTCTATCGACAGAACTCTGTCGACAAAAGGCGTTATTCCTCGTAAAATGAGGTTTACCAGCGTCGACAAAACTGCTGAGTTCTGTTGACGTTATGTCGACAGAACTCAGCAGTAGTGTAGATGCAGGTATAGTTTTGTCGGCAAAAGTCCACTTTTGTCGACAAAACCCTGTAGTCTAGACACACCCTAAGGTGCTACAGAAATCCTTGTTGCTTTTGCAGATCCAGACTAACACGGCTACCCCTCTGAAACTTGATTGTGGCAGCCATGTTTTCCCCAGAGACAGTGCACCTGTGACTCTGGGGAGTTTTTGTTGGTTGTTGTAGTTGTTGTTGTTGTTTTGTAAGCAGAGGCTATAAAGGCAAGGTATTCACGGTGTTTTGTGGGCTCCCACCTGCATGCAGAGCGCTAGAGAGGGGAACAGCCCTGACAGGCGTAGCCGTGTTCGTCCTTCAGTTTAAAAACAAAGAGCAGTCCTGTGGCACCTTAGAAATTTCCCCTGCCTTTCGTATTCACACTTGTGCATCAAAAGCCGGGAATGGGGCCCATCCAGCCTGCTAAATTAGCCTCATTACAACTGACAGGTACTTCCTGCTGTTAAATGTGTCTCTTGCTTTCTTCTGATGACTGAATTTTGTAGCAGGTCAGGAGCGTGATGTAGTAAATTCAGGGTTCATTGGTGTGGCAGCCTGACGGGTCTCCTGCTCCATCAGTGACGATAAACAGCTGGCCGTGTGCGTTTTCGTATGCTCCCTCAGCGTGTCATAAGAACATAATAAGAACTTAACAAAGGCTAGACGGGGTCAGGCCAAAGGTTCATCCAGCCCAGAGTCCTGTCTGCCCACAGTGGCCAATGCCAGGTGCCCCAGAAGAAGGGAACACAACAGGTAATCCCCACGTGATCCCTCCCCTGTCGCCCACCTCCAGACACACAGAGGCTAGGGACACCATTCCTGCCCATCCTGGCTATTAGCCATTGATGGACCTATACTCCAGGAATATATCTAGCTCTTTTTTTAACCCTGTTAAAGTCCTGGCCTTTACCACATCCTCTGGCAAGGAGTTCCACAGGTTGACTACGCGCTGAGTGAAGAAAAACTTTCTTTTGTTTGTTTTAAACCTACTGTCAATTCATTTCATTGTGGGAATAAGTAAATAACTTTTCATTATTCACTTTTCCCACGCCAGTCATGATTTTATAGACCTCTATCCTATCCCGCCCTTAGTAGCCTCTTATCTAAACTGAAGAGTCCAAGTCTTTTAGTCTCTCTTCATATGGGACCCGTTCCAAACCCCTCCTCATTTTAGTTGCCCTTGTCTGAACCTTTCCCAATGCCAGTATCTCTTTTTTGAGATGATGTGATCACATCTGTATGCAAGATGTGTATTCAAGATGTGGGCGTACCATGGTTTTATCTAGAGGCGATAAGATATTTTCTGTCCTATTCTCTATCCCTTTTTTAATGACTCCGAACAGTCTATTCGCTTTTTTGACTGCTGCTGCGCACTGAGTGGATGTTTTCAGAGAACTATCCACGATGATTCCAAGATCTCTTTCTTGAGTAGTTGTAGCCAAATTAGTCCCCATCATATTGTACATATAGTTGAGATTATTTTTTCCGATGTGTATTACTTTATATTTATCAACATTCAGTTTCATTTGCCATTTTGTTGCCCAATCACTTAGTTTGGTGAGCTCTTTTTTAAGCTCTTCAAAATCTGCTTTGGTCTTAACTATCTTGAGCAGTTTGGGATCATCTGCAAATTTTCCAGCTCACTAATTACCCCTTTCTCTAGATCATTTATAAATAAGTTAAATAGGATGGGTCCCAGAACAGACCTTTGGAGGACTCCACTAGTTACCTCTCTCCACTCTGAAAACTGACCATTTATTCCTACCCTTTGTTTCCTGTCTTTTAACCAGTTACCAATCCACAAGAGGACCTTCCCTCTTATCCCATGACACTTATTTTACTTAAGAGCCTTTGGTGAGGGACCTTGTCAAAGGCTTTCGGAAAATCTAAGTACACTAGATCCACTGGATCCCCCTTGTCCACATGTTTGTTGACCCTGTCATGTTACTGGATTTTAGGTGAGTAGCCAGATCCCTGTTGCGCCCTTAGGAGGGTGGGTGTTTCCCCCAAAAAGTGGTACAAAGGGGGCCATGCGAGGTGTCAAATGAAAGTTTATCTTATACTGATTCTACATGTGCTATTCATGTGATTGTGTAATGTCTGTGTGTGACGTTATAAGCATGGACTTTGTGTGGATACCAAATGTTTCTCTGTATGTGGTTGACAATGAGTGAAGAAGCTCAGCCTATGGACATGCTAATAAGTAAGAACAATAGCCCTCTATAGGGCAAGGACACCCCTCAAGAATGGGGACTGATACCTGGGGGCTACCAGCAGGGAACACAGGGATAGGCCACTGGCCAGGTGACCTGCTGCAGCCAAAAAGAGACCAGGAAGGAGGGATAAAGAGGCCATGAGGCATCCTCCATTTTGTCTTCAGATCTGCTCCTGACTCCAGATGCAGCCTCGCAGGGAATCACGAGCCAGAAGGAACTGTGACCCATCCAGACATAGGATGTACACCATCTTAAGAGGAACACCAGACATAGGCTGTGCACCAAGGACTTTTAAGACAGCAGCTATAACATCTCTGCTGCGAGCCTGCATCGAGAACTGGGAGATTTGATGCATGTAATGTATGATACTTTAACAACCTCACTCTTATGCTTTTCTTTCTTTTAGTAATAAACCTTTAGTTGTTAGATGCTAAAGGATTGGCCCAGCGTGGTTTGTGGGTAAGATCCAGAGGGTAAATTGACCAGGAATCCGTGGCTGGTTTCTTGGAAACGGACAGAACTTGTTCAGGGTAGGTGGGATTGGGTGCTAGGACCCCCCCACCTGTGTATGAGGCCCGGGGCCATGTGGGGCACGGATATTGCTGGGGTGTTGGAGGGGTTTTGCTCGTGGGGCTTCTGGCTGGCTGGGCAGGCAGCTGGGGCGCTCTGTGGGACTGGTTTGTGGCCTGTTTAGGAAGGTTTCCAGTCTGGGGGCTATAGAAAGCCCCAAATTTGAGCAATTCGCCCTGGGCAGATGCCCTCGGCTGTGCCCAACCCCGGCCCGGTCCGTCACAAACCCCCTCAATGAACACTAGCAGATTAGTAAGGCAGGATTTCCCTTTACAAAAACCATGTTGACTTTCTCCCAACAAATTAAATTCCTCCATGTGTCTGACAATTTTATTCTTTACAATAATTTCAGCTAATTTGCCTGGTACTGATGTTAGACTTACCGGTCTGTAATTGTCAAGATCACCTCTAGAGCCCTTTTTAAATATTGGCATCAAGTAGGCTATCTTAGGTATGGACACTGATTTAAAGGACAGTTACAAACCTGTGACAGCGCGCCAGGGTTCACCCCGATCCTGCAGCCCCGTAGCCACAAGACCAGGCTCCACCAGCCAGTAGAATAGAGATGGGTTATTGTTTCTCCAGGATACAGCCCAGCACAGACGTGATGTGGTTACAGGAGCCAGGGCCAGGATGCCGCAGACCCCTTGGGTTAGGGGGGTCCATTGCCCCCCTAGACCCTCAGCCCTCAGCTTAGGTTGTTCCCTTCATGTTTCCCAGCCAGAAAACTGACCCTTCCCCAAATACCTCCCTTCCTTTGTTCTGTCCCTGCCCTCAACCAGTCAGACAGGTTGGGTCTTTGTCTCCCTGACCGTAGGCAGCCCCCCTGCTGGGCAGTGCTACAGACACCGGCCAGTAGGGGTCACCCCAGCCCAGTCACTACCACTAGTGAATGCTCAGAGTGTATTGTCTGCTCACTACATCACAAAACCACAGTTAATAGTTACACAATTTCCCTTTTGAGTTATTACAGAACTCTTGGGTGATGCCATCTGGTCCCTGGGACTTGTTACTGTGAAGTTAATGAATTTGCTATAAAACCTCCTCTGATGACACCTCAGTCTGGGACAATTCCTCAGATTTGTCACCTAAAAAGAACAGCTCAGGTTTGGGAATCTCCCCGATATCCTCAGCCATGAAGACTGAAGCAAAGAATTCATTTAGCTTCTCTTCTATGCCTTCATCATCTTTGAGCGCTCCTTTAGCATCTCCATTGTCCAAGGGCTCACAGGTTGTTTAGCCGGCTTCCTGCTTCTGATGGACTTTTGCTTTTAGACACTTTTTGGCTGTGTCTAGACTGGCAAGTTTTTCCGCAAAAGCAATTGCTTTTGCGGAAAAACTTGCCAGCTGTCTACACTGGCGGCTTGAATTTCCGCAAGAACACGGACTTCCTACTGTCTGAAATCAGTGCTTCTTGCGGAAATACTATGCTGCTCCCGTTCGGGCAAAAGTCCTTTTTGCGTAAAAGGCCAGTGTAGACAGATCAGATTTGTTTTGTGCAAAAAAGCCCCGATCGCGAAAATGGCAATAGGGGCTTTTTTGTGGAAAAGCGCGTCTAGATTGGCACGGACACTTTTCCGCAAAAAATACGCCAATCTAGACGCTTTGTTCCGCAAATGCTTTTAACGGAAAACTTTTCCGTTAAAAGCATTTGTGGAAGATCATACCAGTCTAGACGTAGCCTTTGAGTTTTTGGCTAGCTGTTTTTCAGACTTCTTTTTGGCTTTGCTTATTATATTTTTACACTTAATTTGACAGAGTTTATGCTCCTTTCTATTTTCCACATGAGGATTTGACTTTCACTTTTTAAAAGATGTCTTTTTATCTGACACTTCTTCTTTTACATAGATGTTAAGCCACAGTAGCACTTTTTTGTTTCTCTGTGTTTTATAATTCGGGGGATACATTTAAGTTGGGCCTCTATTATGGTGTCTTTGAGAAGTTTTGATGCAGCTTGCAGAGATTTTACTTTTGTCACTGGACCTTTTAATTTCTGTTTAACTAACGTCCTCATTTTTGTGTAGTTCCCCTTTCTGAAATTAAATGCCACAGTGTTGGCTGCTGAGGGGTTTTTCCCACCACAGGGATGCTAAATTTTATTACATTATGGTCACTATTTCCAAGTGGTCCAATTATATTCACCTCTTGGAACAGATTCTGCACTCCTCTTATGACTAAATCGAGAATAGCCTCTCCCCTTGTGGGTTCCAGAACCATCTGCTCCAAGAAGCCGTCATTTAACGTGTCAAGAAATTTTATCACTGTCCTGAGCAGGGATCACTAATATATCCCTGCTGCTATAATCTTATTATTGGAGCATGAATTACTACCCATAGAGATTCTATGGAACATTTTGACTCATTTAAGATTTGTACTTCATTTGATTCTACATTTTCTTTCCACCACCAGCACGACCTATTCTGTCCTTCCAATATATTTTGTATCTTGGTATGACTATGTCCCATTGATTAGACTCATTCCATCAAATTTCTCTGATGCCTGTTATATCAATATCCTCCTTTAGAACTAGGCACTCTGCTTCACCCATTTTACCATTGAGACTTTTAGCATTTGTGTATAAGCACTTTAAGTATTTGTCACTATTTATCTGTCTGCCATTTCCTGACTCTTTTTCATTTGATTGTGTCTCATCTGATCTGACCCGTACCTCCATCCTCCCCTCCTGACTAGAACACAGAGCATCTCTATTAATAGACCCTCCCCTAAGAGATGTCTCTGTCCGGTCCACGTAATCCCCTACACCCGTCGGCTTTCCCCCAGCCCTCAGTTTAAAAACTGCTCTATGACCTTTTTAATGTTCAGTGCCAGCAGTCTGGTTCCATTTTGGTTTAGGTGGAGCCCATCCTTCCTGTACAGGCTGCCCCTCTCCCAAAAGTGTCCCCAGTTCCTAATAAATCTAAACCTCTCTTCCCTACACCATTGCTTCGCCCATGCCTTGAGACTCTGAAGCTCTGCCTGCCGACCTGGCCCTGCGCGTGGACCTGGAAGCATTTCTGAGAATGCCACCACAGAGGTCCTGGATTTCAGTCTCTTTCCTAGCAGCCTAAATTTGGCCTCCAGGACATCTCTCCTACCCTTCCCTATGTCATTGGTACCTACATGTTCCACGACCACCAGCTCCTTCCCTGAAATACACATACGTCTATCTAGATGCCTCGAGAGATCTGCAACCTTCGCACCAGGCAGGCAAGTGACCATACGCTTCTCCTGGTCATCACACACCCAACTGTCTATGTTTCTAATGATCAAACCCTCCATTACTAAAACCTGCCTTATCCTAACAACAAGTTCCCTCCCCGGAGAGGTATCCTCAGTGCGAGAGGAGCCCACAACAACCTCTGGAAGGAGGGTCCCAACGATGGGATCATTTCCCTCTGCTCCAATTGAACGTTCTCCTCCCCTGAGCCTTTCACCCTCCTTACAGTGCAGGGGCTGTCTGAGTGGAGGTGGGACAGTTCTACAGTGTCCCAGAAAGCCTCATCCACATACCTCTCAGCCTCCCTTAGCTCCTCCAGTTCAGACACCTTGGCCTCTAAAGCCCGAACTCGGTCTCTGAGGGCCAGGAGCTCCTTGCACCGAATGCAGGGTTTTGTCCAGCCAAGACTTAAACAACTCTGGGGATTCCACCCCCTCCCTCGGGAACCCAGCCCAGCGCTTCCCCACCCGCCTAGGGAAAGAGTTTTTCTTGATCTCCAACCTGGACCTCCTCCACTGTAACTTGAGCCCATTGCTCCTTGTTCTGCCACCTGCCCCCACTGAGAACAGCCTCTCTCCAGCCTCCTTGGATCCTCCCTTCAGGAAGTTGCAGGCTGCTCTCAAATCCCCCCTCACTCTGCTCTTCTGCAGACTAAACAAGCCCAAATCCCTCAACCTCTCCTCATAGGTTATGTGCTCCAGCCCCCACATCTTTTTGGTTGCCCTCTGCTGGACCTGCTTCAGTATGTCCTATAGCAGGGGCCCCAGAACTGGACACAATACTCCAGATGTGGTCTCACCAGAGCGCAATAAAGGGGAATAATGACATCTGTGGATCTGCTGGCAATGCTCCTCCTAATGCAGCCCAATGTGCCATTTTCCTTCTTGGCTACAAGGGCGCACTGGTGACTCATCTCCAGCTTCTCATCCACTGTAACCCCCAGGTCCTTTTCTGCCAAACTGCTACTTAGACAGTCGATCCCCAGCCTGTAACAATACTTGGGATTCTTCCATCCCAAGGGCAGGACTCTGCACTTGTCCTTGTTGAACCTCATCAGATTTCTTTTGGCCCAACCCTCTAATCTGTCCAGGTCACTCTGGACCCATCCCTGCCCTCCACCATATCTACCTCTCTCCCTAGCTTAGTGTCATCTGCAAACTTGCTGAGGGTGCAATCCATCCCCTCAGCCAGGTCATTAATAAAGACGTTGAACAAAACTGGCCCCCAAATTGACTCTTGGGGTGCTCTCAAGCACGGCCTGGCCTGAGTGGTGCAATGAGCTCCAGCACCAATTTCAGGGCCTGGGGGGTCGGCAGTGGCTGGTGCTGGAGAGGGGAAGGGGAGGGGAACAGATCACTGCGAGGCAACTGTCCCCGGAGGCCTTGTGCGGGGCCGAGCTGCAGTCTCCCCCGTTCACCCACCGAGCGCCTGCAGCCTATCAAGTTACTTTCCTGTCATGCTAATAATATGTTTGTGTTCATTTTGATTAATTCGGGAATAGTTAAAACTCTAATGCAAGAAATCTACTACAAGCTGCCCTCGCCCTTCCCGTAGGCCCCTTGATGTCTGGGCTCGGGTGTAATACACTCGGCCTTCTGTTTGCCTGAGTTTGTGAAGGCCGCTAATACTAACACAGCAGCGCTCAAGTCCTTGGGAGAGGGTTAGGGTTAGGAGTTGAGCGCTGCTGTGTTAGTGGCTCCTGCTCTAGAGTCCAGCCTCTGAATGCACTTTCTAATGAGTGCCATGTCTGCATTGCAGCCAGTTACAGGGCAGGCTTCCACGTGAATGAGAGAACATCCGTAAGCTCACAGTCCGGGTCCAGGAACATGGGGTTATATTTAATCTTTTGTCCAGGCTGCAACAGGCCATTTGCGAGATCAACAGGAGCTGAGCTTTGCAGACTTCCGTGGTTGGGACCCGGTCTCGCCCAGATACCCGTCAGACCTTATTTATGGTTTCCCAGGCCTGAGAAAAGGGAACTTAGGCCTGGACCGTTCAGCCACACAGGATGGCGGGAACAAGACCCTCAGATTCAGCAGTTGTATTATTAAATATAAGTCCCAAATAATTGGTTCAGGCTGAGTTGAGCAAATAGGACACAGGTTGCGACAGAGAACCACAAAGACCCATAGCAACTAGTTGACGTATATGATAATAAGTTGAGAGCAATGATATATTGACCAATAGGAAAAAACCACTTCAGCATTAGAAACACCCCCTACTGAATATGCATAAAACATGTTCTCGTAGGCGTCACTTGATATAAAAGTAGGACCCCAGCCCAGGGGGATATGGAGGAGAAGATGTCGTCCTTGGAAGGGCAGAAGGATGGCTCTGGGTGATGACGGGGAAGATGAAGGAAATGAGAAAGCTGATGAGCTAACACCTAAGATTGTTCTGGAAGGGCTGATGTCAGGAGATGGTAAGGAGATATGAATGGACATTCCCTCTCTTATGAAATTGAGGAGTTTGTGGATGTGCCAACCTTACTTACCTTGCTTCTATTTTTCTTAACTGAGTAATTCTGCAATCAGGGGACTATGTCCCCCAGGGGGGAGTGGTAGGCATAGACACCAAGGTGCACCCAAGGTCTTGACCCTCAAACTCATGTGGCATGCCTTGCGAGTGACTACTTGTCTCCTACCCATTAGTTCCCTGAGGAGACTAGTTCCCTGGGCAATTGTAAATATTTGTGAAAGGACCCCTCATGGCACTTCGAGGGCATCCTCCTTGGGTATTATTGACTAGTTACTAGACTCTCACAAGTAGGGAATTCCTTTGTGCTAAGGGGAAATTATTTGTTAATTGGCCATTAATTAGTTATTAACAAGTGGTTGTGTCTGGATCCGAGAACCCGTCCTGTGTGATGGTGGGGGAGCTGTTTTGTGGGCATGGAGCCAGCGGCCAGTATCCAGAAAACCCTCGCCTGGGTTTCCCCTTCTGTCGTTAGTCCCCTGAGCTCTCCTGGACCACGGCCCCGTGCCGGCTGGAGTGTGTTCCCCAACACTCACGGACCCAGCGGCTGGCGGTCTAACCGTCTCGATTTGCGATCAGAGTGGCTTTCAAGGGAAGAGGAGGACACTAACCCCCTGCCCTTCTATTTTTGGGACGTTTTCTTTGATGCTCTAGTGAAAAATGAGGAGTAACGTTAGTTTGAACCAAGGGGTTTGGTTGGAACTACCGCATCCTGGCGTGCACCTTCACTTCCGAAATAGCTGTTAAGCGGAGTAACGCGCCGGCGAATCCATGCTAATGAAGCGTGGGATATTTAAATCCCTGCTTCATTAGCAATTTCGGTTGCCTACATTTGCATCCCTAGTTAGAACTAGGGTGCAAGTGTAGACGTACCCTAAGAGCCCTGAGAGGTTAAAGGAATCGGGGCAGCCCACGACATTTTGGCCCCTGAGGCAGAGAGTTCAGATGGTGCCCCATACCCCTCGCGTGGGCCAGAACTTTGTGGGGTCTCGGTTCTGCCTTCTTCCAGTTCTACTCCTCTCACGCTACTGCTCTGCTATCTGCATGTGCACCAGCAGCAGATACAATTTTCTGCACTGTGTGTCCTGGTGGCACTCCCTCCCGCACGGTCTCGGGGGAACCGTGGGAATGCCCGAACCATTTTGCAAGTGCTGTGCGGAAAGCCCTGGTGCACGAATTCCAGTCAGCACCGCCACATCCAAACTCGGGAGGAGCCACAGTTACGATGATGCTCCGGGATATGCAATGGGAATTGCAGGAACTCCGTGTCAGTCTAAGTGAATTGACTTTAGCCCAATCCAAATCCTCGGGCCAACCAGTGGCCTCGGTTGATGCAGACTTGGCCTGAGGAGGAGGATGTGTTGGAGGAGCTGGAAAAGGCTGAAGGATTCCTACCCGTGCATGCCAGCTACTTGGCATGACGCCAAAAGGCCCCGTGTGTTGTGTCTTTGGGTACAGATGGCAATGGAAGACCCCCGGTATCGGCTGTGGTTGGGGGCCACCACGTAACATTCATTATAGATACCGGGGCAGCCATCAGTAGAATACATTCCAAAAGCCCTTTGTCCTCACCATGGTCCTCTGGTCAAACCAGAACATTAGCCGCAGCGGGAAGATACCAAGTTACTGTTGTAATGTCCAAACCCATCCTGGTAAAAATCGGCAGCGTACAAAAGAACCATGTTTTTGTGCTGCTCACTATGAGAGACCCACCAGGTAATTTGTTAGGGTCCAGTTTCTTGGGTAGACAGGGATGTACACTTGACTTGGATAACAGCAGCCTGCATCTGGTTACGGGTCAAGAAAAAGGCCGTTGTCCATTAAAACATCCGGAGTGCGGTATGGTCACCGCAGAGAAGGAGCCGGCAAGGGGGGTCCCCTATAGAAATACCAGCACCACCACTGGATGAGTATCGTTTAGATACTGGGGCGGCCGCCTTGGTTCACCTCGTGGTGGGGCTAGTTCTCCAAGGAATTGCTATGCAGTGACTTCGGGTTGTCCGTCAGTTGTGGGGAAAAGAGGGATCCGTCTGGCTCCATCAGATGGCTTTGGCAGAAGCAAATAAAAGAAATAGGGGAAATAAAAAGGTTCAAAATCCGGTGTGACATCTTGGAGGAACAGTTCATGTTATTTTGGAAAATGGCAAGCAGTGAATTGAAAGCCCAAACGCTAGGAAAGAGGGAATTCAGAAGCGGGAAAAGAAAAGCGATGTATGCTTTTAAGTGTCAGTTGGAGAAGGCAGAGGAAGTGGGCAAAGCAAATTGCTTTTATATAAACTACATACAAAACCTGCTGTTATTTGAAGGGACACTAACAGTTCCCCTCAAAACAAGAACGGTTTTGGGATGGGGCACTATTGTCAGATTTGTACCTTCCCCAATTGTCTGATTAATTGTCGGACGTACCTCCTAACACATGCTGGCACCTTTAAAAGGTTTCCAGAGAACGTAAATCTTTCCTCAGGGAAGGCTCCACCCTAGGTCTTCACACAGAGAGAGTTGGGGAAACCTAAACTTGGTTTATTCCTACACTCTAATTGTAGGTTTGAGGAGTTCCCCTTCGTATATTAAATCGTTTATGCTGATCTCCTCAACTGTTTGGTTTTGATTTTGAATCTGAAACAGATACAGATCTAGGAGTTACCCACTCACTTTGGTTAAAGCTCCCAATTAATTTATCAGACCTCTCTTACAGGCGAATCCGCAGGTAGATCCAGAACAGCGAATGGTTTCAACCCACAGGATTCCCAAACTGGCTTCAAACAACAACAACGGTTGATCCTTTGGTGGTATGATTCGTCGATATGATAAAGGTCAACTTGTCTGTCACTTGTTTCTTTGTCACTACTATGTTATATTAGTTTGATGTTCTTTTTATGTTTGAGTCACGTGACCAAACTATGTTTTGTTGCAACAATTCTTTTCTTTTCTCCTCCACATAAAAAAAAATTGTGGATAAGAATAACATTAATATTTTTTTGTGGTACCGCAGTAGTTATAGTATGGGGTGTGTCCTTATAAACATCAGTAGTAATTGTTTTGTAAAGGTTTATATCTATATCAATGTTTGCCGATGAATTGTATTGTACCTATTATTTTATAACTATATAATTTTGATTTGGAATTTGTCAGGCAATGTGGCCAGTTGTTTGGCAGAATGACTGAAACCCAGGCAGGACGACCTGCCCCCCCTGGAATTCAGGGCATGGGAGTGGACTGAGGAAGGAGGAGACAGGAAGTAAGTAAAGGGGGGAAGTGAATCCAGTCGCGTTCAGGGCGTTTTTCTCTGTTTTGTGGTTTGGTTTGAACTGCTCCGTGGGAATCTCTGCCTCCCCTCCCCATTACCGTCTGTCATAAATGCTAAGGAGAGTCTGACTTACCTGAAGAGCGAGAAAGGGTTAAGCAACTGGAGATACACCTACGTGGGGGGGGGGGGGGGATTTGGGCAGTCAGCCAATAAAAGGGCAGGTAGGAATTTCAAACAGGGAAAGAGGTTTCTCTCTCGTCTGTGAGATCTGAGCAGTTTCTCCCACGTATTGAGGGGATGGGAGACGCTTCTCTCTCCAAGAACAGACTTCTTGAAATGTGTCGGTAGGGAAAAGGTTAGATAGTCCGCCAGGGTTTACTGTTTCCTTGTTTGGGGGTTGGAAATCCTGTCTGAGCTGGCTAATTGTGTCTTTCTTTTGTAACTGAGGATTCCAGCCCAGGGACTTTCCCTGAGCCTGTGTCAATTGTGGCTATTTGCCACCTGGCCATTCACTGTGCTTGCAACAGCAGTTTGGTTTTGATAATGGAGGAGTTTTCTTTTTATTCTAATTAACGGGTCTTGGTTGATTGTTGTGTCCTGAGGATTAGGTGCCTAGTTACAAGGGCAGAGTCCAGTGGTGTCTGCGGATTCCCCCTCGTTTCCCAACTCCAAGCAAAACAGAGGTTGGGGCAGCTGAGTCCTGTACCCCAGGGGGGAGATCCCAAGTGAGCTCTTCTGCCAGAAAAGGGCTTTTATTTTATATTTTCTCCATCACTTGGGTGGTGGCAGCGCGGAACCGGTCTTGGGGGGGGGGGGCCATATCTCAGGGCAACTGATAATGAGTCTGTTTATCTCTCAGAATCACAATGGAATGAGGAGTAACAGTTAATTCGAACTAAGGAGTTAATTCAAATTAACGTTTAACTGCTGCCTCTAGCCCCGGGCAGTTAGTCCGGACTAAGGGGGATTTAAAAATGGCGGTTCCCGGGAACATGCAAATGAAGCCCGGGATATTTAAATCTGAGGCTTCATTTGCAACTCTGGTTGCCCTCATTTGCCTACCTATCCCGAACTAACGAGCTAGTGTAGACGTACCCTTAGAGACAGATGCTGTGGGGAAAGCTGCAGTCTCAAGGCTTTCTGTGCCTCTGTCTTCACAGACAAGGGCAGTTCCCAGCCTGCTGCCCTGGGGAGCCTGGCACGTGCTCACTGAGGACCTGGTCCTGACCCTACAAGCCGTGGTCAATTCAGGGGCGTGGTTTTAAAGCCATTTCACATCACCCTGGCGCGGGGCCGGGCTGCGCGATGTGGCGGACGGGAGCCGACTGGCAGCACCAGGGAGAATCAGAGAATTGTAGAACCACAGACACTAGAACGGGCAGGGACCTGGAGAGGCATCGAACCCCGACCCCTGCCCCCCCGGCAGGACCCAGCCCCGACTGGACCATCCCTGCCCGGTGTCTGTCCGGCCTAGGTCGATCCAGACAGACAGACAGGCAGGCCAGTGGAAAGGCGTCCCAGGCAGGCGTGATGGGGCTGGGTAGGAACGGGTCCCGGACAGAGCTCACGAGGTGCCATTGGGCTCTGGGGGACCAGACAGCCCGGCTGGCAGAAGCTCCTGCTGGTTTGGCGGCTCAGTGGGAGCAGGCACAGCCTCCGGCCAGGGAATCACTAGCAGACAAGTCGGGGGGGAGGCAAGATCCCTGCATTGCCCCTGGGGAGGAGGGTGGCCAGGGGGCCGGGCGTTCTCCACTCCCGTTACTCGTCCCACGCCCCCTGCACAGATGGGGGAGGGGGCCCATGGGGTGCTGTCGCTGTAATTCCACTGAGCCCAGAGGAACACATGCCCAGTGCGGGAGTGGGGGGGAGGGGGTACCACCTGGTCCTGCTCCTCCCCAGACAGCGGCTCCTCATCATTCGGGGCCTGCGAGAGACCCACTTTCATCCCAGCCAGTTAGCACAGAGGTGGAGTCCGTCAGGGGACGGGCCAGGCAACCCTGCACAGGGGAGGCTGGGATCAGGCAGACCTCCATGGGGGAGGCTGGGCCAGAAGTGTCTGTCCAGGGGCCCTTGGCCACTGACCCAGACTCACCCCCAGCCTCTGTCGGCGGCCAGACGGCCCTGGGGCCGGTGCCGAGCGGACAAGGCCGAGCCGAGGTCACTGCTGGGAACTGACTTTCTGCAGGGGGCCCAGTCCAGCGCCGGGTTGGCAGCGGCGAGAAGGACTCTTGGGTGGCCGTCCCACCGGGCAGAGAGAAGCCACAGGGCTGGGGGAAAGGCAGGTGGTCGCCCCAGTCCTCTCCGGCTGGGCTGGGCGCTGTGCCAGGAGGGTGGGATGGGGGGGTCCTGAGCAACTGCCTGGAGCCAGGGGGTCTGTCCGAGCCGTGAAACGTCCCGGGGGCAGAGGAGCAGGCGGGGCAGGGCCAGTCCTGGGATGCACAGAGACACGTGTCGGGGGAAATCCTTCGGCACAAGGCAGGGGGCCAAGGCGAAGCTGCGGGGCCGAGGGGCCTGAGCACAGAAGGTAACACGGGCTCCGACTTGCCAGTGACCTGGCCCCACTGGAGCCGTGGCCCAAGGCCAATAGGAGGGAAGAGAAATGCAAAGGGCCTCGCGAGGCAGGGACAGGCCGTGCCCCACACACAGAAGGGGCAGTGGCTGGCTCAGACAGAGCCCGCTGCAAGGGATCGGGGCTCAGGGGGACCACAGGCTGAACACCGGGGCGCAGGGAGAGTCAGAGGGACCCGGTCACCGGAGAGCAGTGACTGTCCCCCCCCCATTTCCCTCGCGGCCCAGAGGCGATGAGCCGGCACTTTGTTATCTCAGCTCAGTGCAGGCTGCGGCCTAACGGACCAGATCGGTGAGATTACAAAGGAAATTGCAGGCGTGGCCTCAACTGCCACTGTGCGGTGGGGCAATGGACCAGTGACCCTCCGCCCCATGGTCCAATCCGGGGAGCCCTGGGCCTGGCCCTGCTCCGGTGCTCTGAGCCCTGAGTGCAGGGCTGGCTCCCTGGGGGATGCTGCCAGTGGGTCGGAGGAGCTGGACCCATCGCAGGGAATAGAGGGGTCGTGTTTAAGGGGGGCTCTGGATCAGCTGGTCTCTCCCCCCCAGACCAAAGTGAAACAGCCCTGGAGTCCGACCTGCCCTGCTGCCCGGACCAGGCTCCCCAGTACCCAGAGCCCTGCCACGGGGGGACGTGGTTACGTGGCATGTGCCCGGTGTCCTCGCAAGTGACCGGATGCTGCAAAGTGGCACAAAAGGCCCAAGGTGCAAGCCAGTCTGCTCTGGGGGAAAATTGGTTCCCTGCCCAGGACGTGTGAGCGAGGGCCAGCAGCCAACTCCAGCGCCTGGGCCACCCCACAGGGCTTGGGGGCGAGGCAGCTCTCGGGGGCCAAAGAGGCGCTGTGCACACTTCAGTGCCACTCTTGGTGCCACAGCTCTTCAGGTTTGCTCACAAAGAATCACAGAATCCTAGAAGCCCAGGGCAGGCAGAGACCTCGGGAGTCACCGAGTCCAGCCCCTGCCCAAAGCAGGACCCGCCCCGACTCAACTAGCCCAGCCAGGGCTTGGTCAAGCTGGGACTGAAACACCTCTAGGGATGGAGATTCCACCCCCTCCCCAGGGAACCCAGCCCTTCTAGGGAAACAGTTTTTCCTAATATCCAACCTGGACCTCTCCCACTGCAACTTGAGCCCATTGCTCCTTGTTCTGCCCCCTGCCCCCACCGAGAACAGCCTCTCTCCACCCGCTTCGGGGAGCTGACGGCTGCTCTCAAATCCCCCCTCACTCTTCTCTTCTGCAGAGTAAGTGCAGGGCCAGTGTAGACCCCACATTCGATTGTATTGCTTGAATCGGCCCCTGGAAGGTGTCCCACAAAGCCCATCCCCATGGCTCTGGGCAGCGCTGTGGGCCTGGGCCCGTGTTCCTCATGGGGAGATTGTGGCGACCTGACGACGGTTGTATTCAGCGCAGGATGTGTCATGTGAGGTGTCACTGCAGAGGCTACAAGTTCGTGGCTATGCTGGTCTATTGTCTGCATGAACCACGTCTGCACCCGGCGCTGGGAACGCGGGTGAGACCCCAACCCCAAACGCGGAGAACCAGGCAAAAGGCCACAGTCTGGCCAGCAAGTCAATGGGCCGTCGGGGAGCAGAGCGGACGCTGAAGGAGCTAATCACCCACCTGCCCCAGACGGGTCCTGCGCTGCTGCCTTGACACTGCAGGGCCATGTGATCACGCCCCCCGCTTCTAGCCTCCATCCAAGACTGCTGGTAGCTTTGCACAAATAGGGGCTGGGAGCGGTGGGACCCCTGCCATGCACACACCAGGCAGGGCTGGGGGCTGTGGGGATGGGACAGGCTGGGCGCTCCAGCCCCAGGGCACAAAACATCGCAGCGGACAAGGAAAATCAGGGATTGTCACTCAACAACACGCCCGTTGCCTTGGTTACAATGACGTATGACTGATCTGTCGGTAGCCAATCCATCTGCCCGAAACCAGCGCTTGGGCTAGGTCCTGGCGAGGGTCAGAAGGGCCGGGGAGCTCTCTCCACGCTGAGGGAGGGGCAGGCTGGGTCACGGACGTACACCGGCCAAAGGGTCCTTGGGAGGGGGCCAGGCTGGGGCAGGAGAGGTTTGCGGGTGGGGGCCTTTCTCTGTTTGGTGCGTCAGTGGCAGGGGACGCTCGGTCTGGCTGGGTGTGGGCCCCCACATGCCGCTGTGCAGAGCAGCGTTCGGGGCACAACTGTACCCCAGTTCTAGGCCTGCCCCGGTGAGCCCGGCCCAACTGGTTCTTCAACACTTGCTGGGGTGGGCTGGTGGCGGGGGTGGGGTGATGCCTGTGGCCAGAAGTAACCAGCAGACAGTGGGACAGAGCCGTCTCCCCCTCCCCCGGGGGTGAACAGCAGAGCACCCTGGCTGGACGGCTCCCTCGGCCCCAGCCCTCCCCAGCCAGATACTCCCAGGAAATTCCTCCTGGGCCCGGGCGCGCCTCAGCCCAGCCACCTCCCCCACTCGCTCCCCCACCTGCTTCCTGGTCTCAGGCTATTTGGGGGGAATTGGGCAGAAGGGACGAGGCCTAGGGAGCTGTCCAGCCGGATACTGAGCCCCCGTGGGGAAGGGGAGGGGAATTCCCGGCTGCCTCTCCTCCCCAGCACAGCCCTGCAGGGCTCCCAACTCAGCGGGGGGGGGGGGGGGGGGTCGTAGGTTCCTAGTACAGCAGCGGCCGGTGGGACCCCTTAGGCCAGTGGTTCTCAACTCGTTTCAGTCCACGGACCAGCAGGCCAATCAGAAAATGTTTGTAGGCCATCTCCTTTCTGAGACCTGATAAAAAAGAGCAGACAATGAACATAGAATCATAGAATCATAGGACTGGAAGGGACCTCGAGAGGTCATCGAGTCCAGCCCCCCGCCCTCAAGGCAGGATCAAGCTCCATCTACACCATCCCTGACAGATGTCTATCTAACCTGTTCTTAAATATCTCCAGAGAGGGAGATTCCACCACCTCCCTTGGCAATTTATTCCAATATTTGACCACCCTGACAGTTAGGAATTTTTTCCTAATGTCCAATCTAAACCTCCCCTGCTGCACTTTAAGCCCATTACTCCTTGTCCTGTCCTCAGAAACCAAGAGGAACAAATTTTCTCCTTCCTCCTTGTGACACCCTTTTAGATATTTGAAAGCCGCTATCATGTCCCCCCTTAATCTTCTTTTTTCCAAACTAAACAAGCCCAGTTCATGAAGCCTGGCTTCATAGGTCATGTTCTCTAAACCTTTAATCATTCTTGTCGCTCTTCTCTGGACCCTTTCCAATTTCTCCACATCTTTCTTGAAATGTGGCGCCCAGAACTGGACACAGTACTCCAGCTGAGGCCTAACTAGTGCAGAGTAGAGCGGCAGAATGACTTCACGAGTTTTGCTTACAACACACCTGTTGATACAACCTAGAATCATATTTGCTTTTTTTGCAACAGCATCACACTGTTGGCTCATATTCAACTTGTGGTCCACTATGACCCCTAGATCCCTTTCTGCCATGCTCCTTCCTAGACAGTCGCTTCCCATCTTGTATGTATGGAACTGATTGTTCCTTCCTAAGTGGAGCACTTTGCATTTCTCTTTATTAAACCTCATCCTGTTTACCTCTGACCATTTCTCTAACTTGCTAAGGTTATTTTGAATTATGTCCCTATCCTCCAAAGAAGTTGCAACCCCACCCAGTTTGGTATCATCTGCAAACTTAATAAGCGTACTCTCTATCCCAATATCTACATCATTGATGAAGATATTGAACAGTACGGGTCCCAAAACAGACCCTTGAGGAACTCCACTTGTTATCCCTTTCCAGCAGGATTTAGAACCATTAACAACAACTCTCTGACTACGGTTATCCAGCCAATTATGCACCCACCTTATCGTGGCCCTATCTAAGTTATATTTGCCTAGTTTATCAATAAGAATATCATGCGAGACCGTATCAAATGCCTTACTAAAGTCTAGGTATATGACATCCACCGCTTCTCCCTTATCCACAAGGCTCGTTATCTTATCAAAGAAAGCTATCAGATTAGTTTGGCATGACTTGTTCTTCACAAACCCATGCTGGCTATTCCCTATCACTTTATTACCTTCCAAGTGTTTGCATAGGATTTCTTTAATTACCTGCTCCATTATCTTCCCTGGGACAGACGTTAAACTGACCGGTCTGTAGTTTCCTGGGTTGTTCTTATAACAGTTTGGTTTGAAATTTATTTCTTACTAAGAGAGTTTTGGATTCTCTTCTCACTGAGAAGCTTTTCAATGTTTGGAGTGGTACGTGGTAATGCACAACGAATATCGCTTTCTACACAAGCCGAGTCCTCCCTTTGGACTTAACGTGCAATGAACACGGAAATCCAGTCCCACACATATAAATTAATGCAAATGGCAAAAGAAATCTGAGTGCGTGTGCTGACAGATTTGGGTAACTCCCAGTCATGCTGGCCCAAAATTTCTCTATGGTAGACTGCTGGTACACGTCTTGAGCCGCAAAACCATTTTTCAGATTCAAGAATTCCTCCTGCAGATCCTCTGGAACTCTATTAACATCTATTGTAAATGGATTCCTGATGGAAGATAATCCATGCCTTGTCCTGTTTACCTCCGGGAAGTATTGTTGGATTACGTCTCGTAGCTGCAGTAAATGATTGAGAATTTGAGTCCGAGTGGCTTCCTTTTCCCTGAGCATGGTGTGACGGCGGGTCGGGGTTCCCCCACCTCCTGCACCCCCGTAGTGGCACATACAGACTCCACCAGCCAGTAGAATTGAGTGAATTTATTGCTTCTCCAGGATACAGCCCAGCACAGATGTAATCTGGTTACAGGACAGGCCTAGGATGCCTCAGCCCCCCTTGAGATGGGGGAGCCTGGCCCCTAAATCCCAGCCCCTTGCTTAGACTGCCTCCTCCATGATTCCAGACAGAAACTAAAAACCTTTCTACCAGCCCTGCCCCCAGCCAGGTGCTGGTCTCCGCCTCCCTCCCTTTGTCTCTCCCTGGGCCGCTGAGCCTGGATGTCTGGGTTAATACACATGTGGGTGAGTCAATGAGACTCCCCCTCCCATCCCAGTGCAGGAGGACCCCGGGTCACAGAGCAGACAGCCCCCCACTACGCCACACATGGCATCCACATATGGAAATTGAACCCAATTATTGCCTTCGACTCTTCCGATCCAGAGTTCCAATTTGTCAAGAAAAGGCTTAATGATGCTTTGGGGAGAAAACAGATTTGAACCTTTCCCTTGCAGCTGAAGATTCAGTTTGTTCAAGATTCCAAAAATATCGACAAGATACGCAAGTTCTAAATGTGACTGCCTAGCACAGTTCGGAATTCCTCTTTCCCTTGTGCCTGGAGAAATAAATCCAACTCCTCTCTCAATTGAAAAACTCCGTTGAGTACGTTCCCTGCTGACAACCACCGCACAGAAGTGTAGAACAGCAACACATCAAAGTCGGAACCCACGTTCAGGCAAAATCTTTGGAACAGCCTGGTGTTCAGAGCCGATGATTTGATGTGATTCACCACTTCCACCAACCCTTTGAAAAGGGCGTTCAGTTGATCAGGCAATGCTTTTGACGCCAAAGCTTCCCTATGAATGAAGCAATGAACTCCGGTTACCATTGGCGCACGCTGTTTCACCAGCGTTTGGAAGCCCAGTCTTGAGCCCAGCATGGCAGGTGCACCATAAGTGGTGACACCCACAAGATTTACCCAGTCCAGACCATGTACTGCAAAGACATTGTTAACAATTTCCATCACATCCTGAGCCTTTGTGGTGGTATCAAGATCCTTACAAAAAAGAAACTCGTCTTTGAAGTCTCCCTCAACCATGTATCGTGCGAACACCAATGGCTGAGAGCACAATGCGACACCGGTTGATTCATCCATTGTATGGCAAACAATGGAGACTTCTTTATTTCATCCACAACTTGTTCACTGATGTTCTGTGATATCTCATTTATCCATCTCGATTCTGCGTCGTTAGAGACAGATATATCGTTCAGCTGGCAGGAAAACCTCCCCCTTCCTCTCACTCAAATTGTGGAGCACACAGCACACTGCAACCATGTGCGGAATATAGCGCTGGGAGAGGTCGAGGCAGGTGGGGACGCATCTAAACCGTGTTTTCAGTCGGCGGAAGGCCCCCTCGCCCATGATGCGGACCCTGCTGAGCCTGGTATTGAAGGCCTGTCGGGAGAAGCTGAGGTGTTCCATGTACGGCTTCATCAGCCAGGGCTGTAGGGGGTAGGCCACATCTCCCACCAAGTAGACGGGCATGTTCACATCCCCGACCCTGATGTGATGGTCGGGGAAGAAAGTCCCAGCATGCAGCCTCTGGCACATGGAGGAGTTGTGGTACACCTGCGCGTCGTGTGCCTTGCCGGACCAGCCCACATTGATATCCGTGAACTGGCCCCGGTGGTCAGACACGGCCTGAGGATCACAGAGAAGTACCCCTTCCTGCTGATGAAGAGGGAGGCCTGGAGGTCTGGGGCATGGATGGGGATGTACGTCCCGTCGATTGCCCCCTGCAGTTGGGGAAGCCGAGGGCGCCGAATCCCTGGATGACTGCATCCAGGTCGGTGAGGCAGATGACTCTGTGGAGCAGCACCCTGTTGATGGCCTTCACAAAACCGAGGGTCACTGGGGCGCCCGAGTGGCTGGGAGTGTTGGTTGGTAGGAATAAGGGATCTTCCGGAAAAGGCTTTCTTTTCCAAAAGATACCTGTCTAGACTGGCACTTTTCTCCGGCAATGCCCCGAGCCGGAAAAAAGCGTCAGCCATGTTCATGCAAATGCTGCAGGGAAAATTTAAATTCCCGCGGAATTTGCAATTCTGAAGTGTCTCATTAGCATCCCTTTTCCGGAAAAGGATGCCAATGTAGACACAGCCTAGGTGTCTGGACCAATCCACATGTGGGTGAGTCAGTGGGAAGCACACATCACAGTGCAGGGGTACCCCAGGTTACAGAGCGGAGAGCCCCCCCCCCCCACTACATCATACCCGGCAGGATCCCAGCCCCGTCTGGACCATCGCTGCCCAGTGTCTGTCTGACCTAGGTCGATCCAGACAAACAGAGACAGGCCAGCGGGAAAGGCGTCCCAGGCAGGGGTGATGTAGCGGGGCAGAACGGTTCCTGGACAGAGCTCACGAGGTGCCATTGGGCTCTGGGGGACCAGATGGCCTGGCCAGTGGAAGCTCTTGCTGGTTTGGTGGCTCAATGTGCCAGGCGCAGGCCCCGGCCATGGAATCACTAGCAGACGGGCAAGTCTGGGGGGAGGCAAGATCCCTGCATTGCCCCTGGGGAGGAGGGAGGCCGGGGGGGGGGCGGGCATTCTCCTCCACTCTCGTTACTCGTCCCATGCCCCCTGCACAGATGGGAGGGGGGAGGGGAGAAGGGGAGGCATGAGATGCTGTCGCTGTAATTCCACTGAGCCCCCGAGGAACACATGCCCAGTGCGGGGGAGGGAGTTAGGTTACTGCTTGTTCCTGCTCCTCCCCAGATAGCGGCTTCTCCTCACTCGGGGCCTGCAAGTGCTCACAGCCATGTCAAGGCCAAATCCCCACTCTGGCATGATGAATGCAAAAGTGGAGGCCCACAAAAGCACCCCAAAACCTGATCTCGCCAATAAAGCTTCCCCTCCAAAATCTTAAAAACCTGGATTTGGGGCATAAAAATCCACTGCCACCACCCAAGTAAAGCTAAGGAAACCAGAGAAGAGCTCACTTGGGAAATCTCAGCCGTAAAGTAAAACCAGGACACCAAAATTAACCAATCCCAGGTTAATAAAAAGAAAAGAGAAAGAACTTTTATTATCATCACAATACTCCTGTTGCCAGCATAAGGACTAGATGGAAAAGGCACCAATTAATATACTCATGGGGGATTCCACCATGGGCCGAGAGCTTAGTTACAAAGGAGAGCAAAACCCATTTCCAAATGCACAGACATCAGAGTCTCATTCCCAAACCATACAACAATAAAACTTGAGGGATTTACGTAAACTTTACCCCACTTATGGATAGTGAAGAGTGTTTTCTTGGAGACAGACATGATGTCTGTCCCCTCAGTAGATGGAGAGAAACTGCTCAGAGACAAAGGTGAGAAAAACCCACAAATTCCTTTGCCCCAGTTTGAAATTCCGATCTGCATTTCTATTGGCTGCCTGATACCTGTTTAGGTAAGGGACATAGTTAACCCCTTAGTCACCAGGCTGCTGGCTAACCCTCATGGTCATGACACCCGGGTAGCACACAGGTGGAGACCATCGGGGGAAGGGCCAGGCAGCCCTGCATGGGGGAGGCTGATGCAGAAGTGTCCGTCCAGGGGCCCTCGGCCAGTGACCCAGACTTGCCTTCGGGCCGAGGGCTGAATCAGCCTTGGTCGGCGGCCAGACGGCCCTGGGGCCCTGGCAGCGGCGAGAAGGACTCTTGGGCGGCCGTCCCACCGGGCAGAGAGAAGCCACAGGGCCGGGGGAAAGGCAGGTGGTTGCCCCAGTCCTCTCCAGCTGGGCTGGGCGCTGTGCCAGGAGGGTGGGATGGGGGAGGCCCTGAGCGACTGCCTGGAGCCAGGGGGTCTGTCTGAGCCGTGAAATGTCCGGGGGGCAGAGGAGCAGGCGGGGCAGGGCCAGCCCTGGGATGCACAGAGACACGTGTCGGGGGAAATCCTTCAGCACAAGGCAGGGGGCCAGGCCGAAGCTGCAGGGCCGAGGGGCCTGAGCACAGAAGGTAACACGGGCTCCTAATTGCAAGTGACCTGGCCCCACTGGAGCCGTGGACCGAGGCCAATAGGAGGGCGGAGAAATGCGAGGGACCCAGCGAGGCAGGAGTAGGCCGTGCCCCACACACAGAATGGGCAACGGCTGGCTCAGACAGACAGAGCCCCGCTGCAAAGGATTGGGGGTCTGGAGAACCACAGGATGAATACTGGGGCGCAGGGGGAGTCAGAGGACCCGGTCACCCAGAGAGCAGTGAGTGTCCCCACCCCCCAGCCCAGAGGCGATGAGCCGGAACTTTGTTATCTCAGCTCAGTGCAGGCTGTGGCCTAACGGACCAGATCGGTGAGATTACAAAGGAAATTGCAGGCGTGGCCCCAACTGTCACAGTGCAGTGGGGCAATGGACTTTGTAACCCCCCCCTTCCCCAGGGTCCAAACTGGGGAGCCCTGGGCCTGGCCCTGTGCCCGTTCTCTGAGCCATGAGCACTCTAATGGGTCGGGGGTATCGGGTTGGAGGAGCTGGACCCATAGCAGGTAATAGAGGGGTCATGTTTAAGAGGGGCTTTGGATCACTTGGTCTGTCCCCCCCAGACCAAAGTCAAACAGCCCTGCAGTCTGACCTGCCCTGCCGCCCGGACCAGGCTCCCCAGTACCCAGAACCCTGCCACGGGGGGACGTGGTTACGTGGTATGTGCCCTGTGTCCTCGCAAGTGACCGGATGCTGCAAAATAGCACAAAAGGCCCAAGGTGCTAGCCAGTCTGCTCTGGGGGGGAATTCGTCCCCTGCCCTGGGCTTGTGAGCGAGGGCCAGCAGCCAACCCCAGCCCCTGGGCCACCCCACAGGGCTTGGGGGCAAGGCAGCTCTCGGGGGCCAAAGAGGCGCTGTCCACACTTCAGTGCCACTCTTGGTGCCACAGCTCTTCAGGTTTGCTCACAAAGAATCACAGAATCCTAGAAGCCCAGGGCAGGCAGAGACCTCGGGAGTCATTGAGTCCAGCTCCCTGCCCAAAACAGGACCAACCCCAACTCAATCAGCCCAGCCAGGGCTTGGTCAAGCTGGGACTTAAATACCTCTAGGGATGGAGACTCCCCCCCCCCCCCCCCAGGGAACCCAGCCCAGCGCTTCCCACCCACAAAGGGAAATAATTTTTACGAATGTCCAACCTAGACCTCCCCCAGTGTAACTTGATCCCATTGATCCTCTTTCTGCCACATGCCCCCACTGAGAACAGCCTCTCTCCTGCCCTCTTGGAACCACCTTCGGGGAGCTGACTGCTGCTCTCAAATCCCCCCTCACTCTTCTCTTCTGCAGAGTAAGTGTAGACCCCACATTGGATTGTATTGCTTGAATCGGCCCCGGGAAGGTGTCCCAAAAAGCCCATCCCCACGGCTCTGGGCAGCGGTGTGGGCCTGGGCCCGTGTTCCTCATGGGGAGATTGTGGTGACATGACGACAGTTGTATTCAGCACAGGATGGGTCATGTGAGGTGTCATGGCAGAGGCTACAAGTTCATGGCTACGCTGGTCTATTGTCTGCATGAACCACGTCTGCACCTGGCGCTGGGAACACGGGAGAGATCCCAACCCCAAACCGGAGAGCCAGGCAAAAGGCCACAGTCTGGCCAGAGAGTCAATGGGCCATCGGGGAGCAGAGCGGACGCTGAAGGAGCTAATCACCCACCTGCCCCAGACGGGTCCTGCGCTGCTGCCTTGACACTGCAGGGCCATGTGATCATGCCCCCCACTTCTAGCCTCCATCCGAGACTGCTGGTAGCTTTGCACAGATAGAGGCTGGGAGCGGTGGGACCCCTGCCATGCACACACCAGGCAGGGCTGGGGGCTGTGGGGATGGGACAGGATGGGCGCTCCAACCCCAGGGCACAAAACATCGCGATGGCCAGTGGAAATCAGGGATTGTCCCTCAATGACACGCCCGTTGCCTTGGTTACAAATGATCTGTCGGTAGCGAATCCATCGGTCTGAGATCTGCCGGAAACCAGCGCTCGGGTTGAGTCCTGGCGAGGGTCAGAAGGGCCGGGGAGCTCTCTCCACGCTGAGGGAGGGGCAGGCTGGGTCACGGACGTACACCGGCCAAAGGGTCCCAGGGTGGGGGCCAGGCTGGGGCGGGAGAGGTTTGCGGGTGGGGGCCTTTCTCTGTGTGGTGCGTCAGTGGCAGGGGACGCTCGGTCTGGCTGGGTGTAGGCCCCCGCATGCCGCTGTGCAGAGCGACGGCTGGGCCTGGAGGGGTTTGCTGCTTCTCACTCGCAGCCTGGTGAGGGAGGCAGGCTGCAGGGTTTGGGGCACAACCGTACCCCAGTTCTAGGCCTGCCCCAGCGAGCCCAGCCCAACTGGTTCTTCATCACTCGCTGGGGTGGGCCGGTGGTGGGGGTGGGGCGTTACCTGTGGCCAGAAGTAACCAGCAGACAGTGGGACAGAGCCGTCTCCCCCTCCCCCAGGGGTGGGCAGCAAAGTGTCCTGGCTGGACGGCTCCCTCGGCCCCAGCCCTCCCCAGCCAGATACTCCCAGGAAATTCCTCCTGGGCCCGGGCGCGCCTCAGCCCAGCCACCTCCCCCGCTCGCTCCCCCACCTGCTTCCTGGCTTCAAGCTGTTTGCGGGGAAATGGCCACAAGGGATGAAGCCCAGGGAGCTTCTGATACTGAATCCCTGTGGGGAAGGGGAGGGGAATGCCCGGCTGCTTCAGGCTCCCAGGACACCCCTGTGTGGCTCCCAACTCACCGGGGGGGGGGGGGGGGTAGCAGGTTCCTAGTCCAGCAGGAGCCAGTGGGACCTCTCAGCCTGAGTCCCTGGGCAGCGCAGGCTGGAGAAGGGTCTGCACATTCCTAGAGCAGAGCTTCCTGGGCCCCTCCATCAATCACTCCAAGGAGCAGTGAACGGCTCTGCCTCATGTCTGCCAGGAGCCAGGGTGGTACCGGGGGCTGCAACGGGGTCAGGGGAGGTTCCTTTTCAGCAGACAAGGGCCTGGGGATTCCAGTGGATGAGAAGCTGGAGAGGAGTCAACAGGACACCCTGGTAGCCAAGAAGGCGAATGGCATATTAGGTGCATTAGGAGGAGCGTTGCCAGCAGATCTAGAGATGTCATTATTCCCCTTTATTCTCCTTTGGTGAGGCCACACAGAATCATAGAACCGTGGTGTCATGTTACTGGATTTTGAGGGGAGCAGCCAGGTCACTGCTGCACCCACGGGGGGTGTTGGCCCCAAAAGTGGGATAGAGAGGGCCATGTGAGATGTCGAATAGAAGCTTCCTGTCTGCTGATTCTAGATATGCCACTCGTGATTGTTTAATATCTGTGTGTGAAAGTATAAGATTGTACTTTGTATGAGTGCCAAATGTTTCTCTGTGTGTGGTTGAGCAGTGGGCAGAGCCTGGCCTGTGGACATGCTAATCAGTGAGGCCCTGTGGGACAATGGCTTTCAATGGGCCAAGGACACACCTAAAGAATGAGGGCGGACACCTGAGGGCTACCAGCAGGGAACAGGGATAGGCCGATGGCCAGGTGACCTGCTGCAGCCAAGAAGAGACCAGGAAGGAGGGATAAATAGGCCATGTGGCCGTCTCCATTTTGGACTCAGCTCAGCACTTCATCCCAGAGGCAGCACTGCAGGGATCGAAGAGCCCGGAAGACCTGTGAACCCATCCTGATCGTAGGATGTGCAATAAGAACTTTTAAACCAGCAGCTGTAACATCTCTGCTAGAGCCTGCACCGAGAACTGGGAGATTCGGTGCATGTAACGTACTGTACTTTAACAACCTCACTCTCATGCTTGTCTTTCTTGTGATAATAAACCTTTAGAGTTTAGATTCTAAAGGATTGGCCCAGCATGATTTGTGGGTAAGGTCCAGAGGGTAAATTGACCAGAGATCTGTGGCTGGTTTCTTGGAACCGGACAGAACTTGTTCGGGGTAGGTGGGATTGGGTGCTAGGACCCCCCACCGGTGTATGAGGCCCGGGGCCATCTGGGGCACGGATATTGCTGGGGTGTTGGAGGGGTTTTGCTCGTGAGGCTTCAGGCAGGCAGCTGAAGCGCTCTGTGGGACTGGTTTGTGGCCTGTTTGGAGAGGTCACCAGTCTGGGGGCTGTAAGGAGCCCCGAATTTGAGCAATTCACCCTGAGCGGACGCCCTCAGCTGTGCCCAGACACGGCCCGGTCCATCACAGAAACTGAGTGGGGGAGGGGCAGATTGCCATCTCTCAGCTGTGTGGTTACTGGTCCCATTTCCACATTCTTGCTCCTCCCCCTTCCCCCAGCCCCGCCCCCTGCAGGGCTATAAATACCTGGGACCTGCACCGGCTGGACACCAGCCCCCAGTGTTCCGGACCAGCCACCCAGACAGACGGACAAGCAGACGGACACACGGACAGGTGAGATCCTGCCCCTCTGGTCCCTTCCCTCCATGCAGAGCCCTTGGGGGCAGCCAGTCCCTGGGGTGGGACGGGAATCCCAGCCCCACAGCTGTCTACAATAACTATCCCTCCTCCCCCCCCGGCCCCAAGCCCAGGGGGTCGGCTCCCCAGACTCGGGCCCTGGAGCGGGCCGTTCCCCTGGGGCTCACCCCCTGCGGGTGGGGAAGGCCCTGGCTGGGCTCAGGGGTTCCTGGGCCAGGAGCTGGCTGAGAACTCGAGGGGCTCCAGGTTCCCAGCAGGAAGCCCGCTCTCCAGTCCGGGGTCCAGGGCAGAGGGCGGCTCCTGCCGCTGACACTCCAGCCACGAGCGCACAGACCGACTTCCACCCCGGGGCAGCGGTGCCTCCTCCAGCCTCGTCCCTCCCCCGCCGCCCTCCACGTCCCTCGTGTGGGGCTACGTGGGCAGGGGCCACCCCCAGCCCGGGGGGAGGGGCAGCGGGAGGTGGCAAATGTCCCTGCTGAGACCCGCTTGGCTCTCCAATGGGACCCCCTTGCCTGGAACCAAAGGCCCCGGGAGCGACCCAGGACACGCCTGGTCCCCGGCTCCTCCCCACCCGCAGCCCTGGCTCGGGGAGAGTCTGGCCGTGGGGAGCTGGGACCTGCCCCAGGCTGGGGGCCCGGTTCTGCCCCTCAGGCTCGGCGCAGTGAGGGGGGAGCAGAAGGGCCCCGTGCGCCGAGGGAGATGGGCTCCGAGCGGTGGGCGTGGGGCAGGATTCCTCAGGCTCTTCCAGCCCGGCCAGACCCCCAGAGAACAGCCCCACCTCTGACCCCCCATGAACTGCCCCATGGGAGGGGGGAGGGGTGCTCCTGGGGGTGTCTTGGGCTCTCCTGGCCCATCTCCCTTGTGTGTTTGCTCCCCAGGGGCAGCGAGAAGATGGGGCCAGTCACCTTCGTCACCCTCTGCCTCCTCGGCTGCCTGGTCTGCAGCCCCGCGCTGGCAGGTGAGTCCCGGCCCGGCCCCTCGAGCCGGAGCCCCCGGGCGCTGGTTGCCGTGGTAGGAGCTGGGACGTGGCTCCATTCCCCTCGGGGCTGCCAGTGTTACCTGCACAAATTTCTCTATCCCATCCATACGGGGACACAGGCCTTTCCCCAGCTGCTAGGGCTCAAGGTGCAGCCCTGGTTATTACACCCCCACCCGTACCCCATTCCTAGGGCATCTTCCTGTGGGCTGGCGGGGTCTTTAGCCACTGAAAGAGCCTCACTCAGTCGTGTCCTTCTCCTCTGTGGACTGACAATTCCCAACCAAGCAGAATGCGCATGCCAAGCGCAGTGTCATGCTCACCAATCCGGGTACAGGCAACTTCCCCCATTGGCCAGGCAAGGTCCGTCTCTCTGGTCGTAGGCTGGGTCTCGGAGGTGAGTTCCTCTTTCCAGGTCTTCCCCCTTCTCTTGGGGTCCCGGGTCTTCCAGCCTTTGCTTCTTTCCTTCTGCTTCTGTTACTTCCCTTCTTCTTCCTGCTCCCCTCCTTGGAGCCCAGTTTATATAGCGAAACCCGAGTCTTGCTTAGCTAGACCGTAAGCAATTATTTTAGTATAATGTTCATAACAAAATGACCTACCCAATCCTACCCCACCACCTTCATTGATTTACACCTGGCTACATTCATTGCACAGCAGACAGGAACCATTACAAACCAGACAGAGCTCAGACAGTCAAACGATAGGGCAGTGTCACATCCTCTGTGGATAAGCAGTTCCTGGCCAGACAGAATGATGTTATGTGAGTTTCCTTTGCCCATCTTGAGATCTGTGTCTTTATCTGGTGATGGGGGGAGCTGTCAGGGCAACGTCCCTCCGCACGGCCTGGTGTGACACTTTGTAATACAATTTCAATGGATGTGAGTATGTGTCTCTAGGCCAGTGGTCCCCAACCTTTAGAGGCTCCCGGGTGCCCAGGAGGTGGGGCTGCACCGGGTGCCCGGGGGCATGCCAGGGGACTGGGATGCCTTTGCACCCGGCGCCGGCATGTGCCCTAGGGCCGGGGCTGGGGTCACCCGAGCGCCTTGTGCCGTGGGCCCGGGGCTGGTGCTACCGCCCGATCCGCGTGCCTGGGGCTGGCACCAGCGCCGCCCGAGCACCGAGCACCGCGCACCCAGCACCGGTGCGTGTCGCACGCCTGAGGTCGGCTCCTCCCATGTGCCACGGGTGGGGCCGGCCCAGGTTGTTGGCGGGCGCACACAAATGCCCCGGTGGGCACCATGGCGCCCGCGGGCACCGCGTTGGGGACCACTGCTCTAGGCCTACAGCTAATGGCTGCTGCCCTTCAGTCTGGCTGCAGAAGGCGGCTTTGGTTCAGGCCTAGCACAGGCCTCCCAACATGACTAGAGAAAAGCCCTATTGCTACACGCCGCTCCCACCGCGGTGCTGACCCTGCCTGTAGCCTTTGAACAGGCACGTGCCCCGGGCGCAGACTGTCCGTCGGCGTCACCATTGGGCACCTGGGCTGTTAACTCTTTCCCCTCCTTCTGAAAACGCCCTCTCCCCGCCCACACACGCCTCTCTGCGAAATTGCTCTTTTGCAAAAAGGCCCCTTCCTCGTAGAAAGAGCGTCACCAACGCCGGAAAACCCTTCTGCGCTTTCGATTTGCTGTCGGAAGAACAGCAGAGCCGTGTGCACGGAAGCAAAGGGGGTTTGGAGAACGGCCATTTGCCCACAATACTCTGTAGTGCAGCCATCGCGCCAATGAGCCGGCAAAGCCCCGACACTTAATTTAAGCCAGTGCCCTTGTGTTAAAGCGTCTTTCAAATATTAAATCTGCTGCGAAACCCAAAATGCCGAGAGAGGAGGGCGGCAGCGCGTATCCCGTGCGAAGGGATCCCGAGTGCCGCAGGACAGCCGCCCGGCCCCGCTACCGAGCTTTTACACTGAATCTCCGCCAGATTCCAGGGAGAGCAACCCCTGTGACTGACACGGTCTAGCCCGAAATTAGCGCTTTTAATTAGGTACCTTCTGCGTGTCCAGTCGTCCCCATCACGTGTGCCCTGGAAACACGCTCCATTGTCTTTGGAACAAAACTGTAGATGGCGGGGGAGGTGGCAGTTTAAATGTCATTGCAACATTTTGGTCGAGGGGCTTGGCTGGAAAGGGGTGAACAGGGAGGGGGAGGGAAGAGAAGCGGGAGACTGTGGGGAGGGCGCAGGACCTGGGGTGGAGTAGGGGTGGCACAGTGCAGTCCTGAAGGGGGCTGGGGCCTAGAGCAGCCCTCCCCAGTGACCCATGCGCTGGAGGCCCCCACCCCTTCTCAGCAGGGGGGAAACGGGGCGCCCTGGGGCGGGGCCGTCTGCTTCCCACCGCCACGGAGAAGCCGAGTGCAGTGGGCGGGGGGGGGGCGGGACGGAGGAGCCGGCCGCCAGGTCGGTGCCAGGGATGTTACCGACTAGTTGACTCGCTGACTATCCGCTAAGCATTGATTCGTCGACTAGTCAATCCCGCCCCCCCCCCCCCCGCCCGCTTGCTGCCTCTCTGGAATAGAATCACAGACACTAGGACTGGACGGGACCTCGAGAGTCATCGGGTCCAGTCCCCTGCCCTCATGGCAGGACCCAGCACCGTCTAGAGCATCCCGGAGAGACATTTATCCAACCTGCTCTTCGATATCCCCAGCGATGGGGATTCCACAACCTCCCAGTGCGGGGCCCAGGGCAGCCGAACTGAAACCTCCTGTGGACGGGGCGGCTGTGGGCGGGGCCACAGATTCGGGATTTCCCTTCCCAGAAGACGGCTTCGCCCTCCATCCCTGCTGTCCGGGGCGGGGCGGGGGAGGGCTACGAGCCACCCCCCAGGGCCCTGCTTCCTGGCTTCTGAACTGGCCAAGGGGCAACGGGGCCCACGCCCCGTTCAGACCAGAGACCCAGGGCTCCGCTCTGCGGCCGTGGGGTCTGGGCAGACCCGGCTTCTCCCGCAGCCCCAGGGCCAGGAGGCTCCCCAGCCGGCCAAGCCCCAAACGCTCCCGGTGCCAGTGTCCCTGGGGGAGAAACGCCCGCGCCCCCGACCCAGGCTCTAACCACTGGGCCTCCCCCCCGGCCCCTCTCTCTGCAGAGCCACGCGCCACGTCCTGCCCCAGAGGATGGATGAGCTACCAAGGCAACTGCTACGGGCTGTTCACCCAACACAGAACCTGGCAGGGGGCCGAGGTGAGAGGCTGGGGCAGCGGGGTCAGGGCTGGGCTGGGGCCTGAGCAGAGCCAGGTTGGGCTAAATATCAGGGAGGGCGCTGGGAGGGGGAGGGGTGGGCTGAGAATCGGGGGAAGGGCGTTGGGCAGAGGAGGGGTGGGCTGAGTATCGGGGGAAGGGCGTTGGGTGGGGGAGGGGTGGGCTGAGTATCGGGGGAAGGGTGTTGGGTGGGGGAGGGGTGGGCTGAGTATCGGGGGAAGGGCGTTGGGTGGGGGAGGGGTGGGCTGAGTATCGGGGGAAGGGCATTGGGTGGGGGAGGGGTGGGCTGAGTATCAGAGGAAGGGCATTGGGCGGGAGAGGGGTGGGCTGAGTATTGGGGGAAGGGCGTTGGGTGGGGGAGGGGTGGGCTGAGTATCAGAGGAAGGGAGTTGGGCGGGGGCGGGGTAGACTGAGTATCAGGGGAAGGGCATTGGGCAGGGGAGGGGTGGGCTGATTATCGGGGGAAGGGCACTGTGTGGGGGAGGGGTGGGCTGAATATCGGGGGAAGGGCGTTGTGTGGGGGAGGGGTGGGCTGAGTATCGGGGGAAGGGCACTGTGTGGGGGAGGGGTGGGCTGAGTATCGGAGGAAGGGCGTTGTGTGGGGGAGGGGTGGGCTGAGTATGGGGGGAAGGGGGCTGGGCTGGGCTGGGCTGAGAGTCACCCCTGGCTGTGGATGGGGGTGCAGGGTTGGAGTCTCCCTGCCGCGCTGTCACAGCTTGTTCCTAAAACCTCCCCCAGGGCCGCCCCGGGGTGGGCGAGGTTCCCGGACTCGCCACCTCCGAGGCCCGGCTCCGGTCTGGGATCCGCCTGGGGCCCGGCCGTACAGAGCTGCTCCTCAGGCTCCCTTTCGCCTCCCTAATGACACGTTTACACGCCGCTGTCCCAGTTTCTGCTCCGCTCTCTCTTGCTCCCTCGGATTCATTGTGCCGCCCGAGGCTGCCTGTCGGCCTCTCGCTGGGCCTCTCGCTGGGCCTCTCGCTGGCCGTTGAGCCGCGGGGGCACGTTTTCGGTTTGTAAGAACCTAAGAGCGGCGAGACGGGGTCAGAGCACAGGCCCATCAGCCCAGCATCCTGGCTGCCCACGGTGCCCAGGGCCAGGTGCCCCAGAGAGAGGGAACAGAGCAGGGAACCATCCTGGGATCCCTCCCGTTGCCCATTCCCAGTCCAGGACAGAGTTGATGGGCCCCACAGCAAGTCCCTTAGGGTATGTCTACACTAGCCCCCTAGTTCGAAGTAGGGTGGTGTGACGGGGCCAGCAGGTATTCAGGGTGTGGTCACCCCTTCCCGTCCGTAAAGGGGAGGGGGAGGGTCCACGAACCCACCGCCTGGCCGGCGTCCTGCTATTGGGTCCGTGTCTCTTCAGGCTCGGCCCTGCTGGTGCGATCACCCTCCCCTCTCCCGAAGGGGTTCAGTGATTCCCACTGACGTGGGGGTCCGGACGCGGCTCTGGTCTGTACGTCTGGCCCGCGTGCGGGCTAACTCCCACCTGGGGGCGTCACGTTGTGGTCAAGGAGAGACTTGGGGAAAGGGGGACCCGGGCCCACCCTCTCCTCCAGGTCCCAGCCCGGGGCCCTAAGTGCGGGGCGCGCTGCTCCCCTTGCACGGCGGATGGGGGTTAGCCCCTTAACCCATCTGCCCACGGGCACCAAAACCACACCACACCTTCCTTCTCCTACCCCGTGGAGCCGGACCCTGCGGGTCCTCGGGGGTCCTTACCCCTTCTTGGGTGCTCTTGGGGCCGTCTGGGCAATCCCAGGGTCCCCTGCGAGCACGGGGGTAGACTCTTCTCCTGGAGTCCCGTCCGACGCCGGTCTCTCCCTGCCCCCCACACACCAGGGCCCCAGACATTTTTCAAGCGGCCTGGGGATGTACGCCGGGTGACAGGGCTCTGCCCCTCCTACGTCCTGCGGGGCTGCCGCCGACTGCATTACGCTGGGGGCCCTGCCCTCAGCGCGTCTCAAAGCACGCTGTCCTAGCTGCTCTTCTGGCCAGGGAGCAACAGCATCTCCTGGCCCCCTCCAGGGCGAGGGCCCGGCGCCGTTCCCCTGTGCTGCACCAACCTGGCCGAGCCGGGGATCACGGCTGCAGCGGCCGACCGCTGTGGCCGCTCGCTTCCTCCATCTCCGGGAGGGGCGGATCTCCCCCCCCGATAGTGCGGACCCCCCGTGGGTCCGTCACAGTGGCTAATGCAGGCATTCGAACTTGCAAATGAAGCCTGGGATTTAAATATCCCGGGCTTTATTTGCATGTTCCCGGGCGCCACCATTTTTAAATGCCCGGTAGTTCGAACTCCCTGCCCGTGGCTACACGTGGCACAGCCTAGGTCAGGAGTGTCCAAACTTTTTTCAAAGAGGGCCAGATTTGATGAAGTGAACATGCGTGAGGGCCGACCATTTTGCCTGACGTTCTTTGAACCATTAAAATTAAATGCAAATTAACTATTTTATGCAAAGTTTATTGCAAACGGCATACTTTTCATTTCGTCACATGGATGACAAATCTAAACAGGTGTTAAATCACTCTGCCTTTCATATCTGAAGGCCAGATGAAAAAAAAATCCAGGAAGCTGAAATATATGTCAGGAACATTGTAAAGTACATTCCATATTATTGGTAATAAAGGTTGTCTGTCAACTTTTAAGTTCAAAAAATATGAACAGGAACATAACATCAAGTATACATGTTGTGTCCAAATATATTTATAACTGATTTAGACCAACTGACATTAACTGAGATTTTACAATGTATTCATCTCAATACATATGGATTCGTTGGGGGCCATAAAAGATAGATATTGCCAAATTACCTGGGGGGGCCGTATTAAACCGGAACACGGGCCGCAATTGGCCCACGGGCCGGACTTTGGACATGCCTGGCCTAGGTAGTTCAAACTAAAGCCCCTAATTTGGACTAGCATTACTCCTCATTGCTGAGTGTAGCCACAGGTAGGGAGTTCGAGCTACCGGGCATTTAAAAATGGCGGCACCCAGGAACATGCAAATAAAGCCGAGATATTTAAATCCCGGACTTCATTTGCAAGTTCGAATGCCTGCATTAGCCTCCCTAGTTAGAACTAGGGTGGCTAGTGAAGACAGACACTTAGGGTTGGTTAAGGTGGGCTAGACAGGTAAGTTGCTGTCTGGACTCGCCCCTGCTGCTCCCTGGGGGCAGAAATGGGGTAACTGGCGTTGTCTCTTCTTGGCCCAGAGCGAGTGCCAGGACAATGGGCGGGAGACTCACCTCGTCTCCATTCTCAGCGCCGGAGAAAATAACATGCTGGCCGACTATGTCACGCAGCACCCAGAACAGAATGGACCCGTCTGGATCGGACTCTCAGACCCTTCTCATGTGAGTGTCTGGCGCCTGCTCCGCCTGCGGCCCCTCCCAGCCCTGGCTCTGTTCCCTGCTCAGTGGGGGGCTGTAGTGGGCTGCGGGGGTCCCATGAGAGCAGGATCTCCTGTAGGACGGGGTGAAAACCGGCTACAGCCGCCTGCGATGTCAGTCCCAGGGTCAGTGCCCAACACCCGGCGCAGAGCCCAGCCCGCTGTGACTGACATCCACAGTGACACTCGGCCCAGGCCTGTTGGGCTCCGACTGTTCAGCCCAGGCCACGAGTCACCCCCCTCCGGAGACGAGACGAGATGAGACGTCTAGACGAGGGCACGGGCAAGGGGCAGCCCCTCAGGCTGAGGGAACAGTGCGGGGCCAGCAGAGCCTGGGGGGGGGCCTGTGGGTTCTCTGCTGGGCCTGGCCGGAGGGAGGGGGGTCCACTGGCCAGAGGCACCTCAGCTCCTGGCCTTGTAGGGGGCACTCGGGGATGCCCTCAGGCTGGGCGCCCGGCGGGTGCTGCTGGCCCTGCTGGCCGGCCGGGGGGGGCAGAGCAATGAGCACCCAGAGCGCAGGCGGGGGGGGCGGCACAGACTCCTGCAGGAGGCTCTCCCCACCCACAGGCTGGTGCCACCCGCTAACCGCGCCCGATGGCTCTTGGTACCTCCCTGCTCCCTGGGGACAAAGTGCCAGAGCCAGGGACCGGCTGGGCACGTCACAGAGCGACCCCAGCGCTGCCCAGCGCCCCCAGAGCCGCAGCCCTGAGCTCCACAGTGGGGAGCAGCCACTGTCGGGGGGTGGCTGTGGGACCCTCACGGCCGTGGGGGGACACAGACAATGGGGCCGGCCGTGTGTCCCTGAGGGGCAGTGCCTGGCTTAGCCTGCAGGGAGCTGGAGATGGACACGCAGCTGGGGGGCAGCCCCGAGAGGGTGGCAGGTGGGGGGGGAAAGTGGTCTGGCGACTCTCCCTTGGCTGGTGATTTTCATGCTTCCAAGGGCTGGCTGGGTCCTGCCCGGGGGCCTCTGGGACCGTGGGATTCACGGGGTCTCCGCCCTTTGTCTCCGCAGCAACACTTTTGGAAATGGACGGATCGGACCCCGGCCAAATTCTACAGCTGGGCTCCAGGGCAGCCTGACCCTCCAAGTAAAGGGGAGCACTGCGTGGCGCTGGAAAAACCAGGTGAGCCGGAAGCTCAGCCCCTCTCGGCCCCCCCACCTCCCCCCCGGCCGCGCTCTGCCCACAGGCCCTGAGACACGGATCCGGCTGCCCCAGCGCACTGCAGGGCCGACCCCGACTCCTCTGTCTCTCCTGCCCCTGCCGGGGAGGGCTCCTCTGCCCCGGCACCTGTCTGCCCAGACGGGGGGGGGGGGGCGCCCTGGTGTGACCTTGTGACACTGCTGCCCCCAGCTCCCTTGGGTCTGTTCACGCACATGCACACACATACATGCACACTCACACAAATATACGCACATGTGTACACACACACACACACACACACACTCGGTCGCACGGGGGGCTCTGCTGCACTGTTCCATCCTGCTGGCTCTGAGCCCCCCTGCCCCCTACCCTAGGGCACCAGGGGCCGCACAGGCTGCGCTGGGCACACGGGGGCACGCAGGGATTTCAGGGCCAGAGCTCCCTGCCGCGGAGTCGCCCACACGCCGGCGCATGGTGAGAGGCCACAGGGTTGGCGCCGGCTGTTCCCAGGGCCTGGCACCCACAGGGGATCCCCAGCAAACGCTGCCGCCAGGGAGCGGAGCCGGCGGCGCTGGGGGAAGTGCCGGGCTGCTCACGGAGCCGTCAGGGCAGGGAAACGGCCGGACAGCGACGGGGACCAGGCAGAGCTGGGGGTGAGGAGGGGTCGGTTTGCAGAGCAGTGAGAACAGGAGAGGGGCCAGAGTCACAGCGAATCCCCTGCCCCCGCTCATTGGCGCTGGGTCTGTGGGGGGGCTCGGGGGTAGGGACGGGGTCTCCCCCCAACTCTGTTTGTCCCTGGGATACGCGTGGCCCTGCCATGAGCCTGGCATGTTAAATGGTGACACGTGATGATAACAAGCAGCCACCAGTGGCCCCACGGGGCTCTGCGTAATTGATTAACCTTTTACTAAAACATGAATTATTTGTTACTTTTACAAACCGTTCATAAATTACACTGAAAAACCTATGCTGAAGGAATGTGAAGGTCGCAAAGATGAGGAAGGGCCTGTCCAAGGCTGCCCGTGTAACCTTAACTCTGCCCCTCCTAGGTGTGCGTCCTGCCATAGTCTTCAGTGACAGGCTCTCTCCATCAGGCCAGGTACCGGCAGGTGGGCCCAGCCGGGGCTGCTGGGACTGGACGGGGACAGAGTCAAACAGCAGCAGAACCCGCCCCCCAGAGAGGAGGGTGCTGAGAAGGGCCCATGCCCCCCACGGAACTCCCTGTGACCTGGGGTGCTGCTGTGGGGCTGAGCCTGCCCCACCCCAGGGCCGCCTTTCCCCCTGCCCCAGGGCCGCCCTTCTCCCCGCTCTCTGGCTGCCGGGGCAGGAATCCCACAGCAGGCAGTCGGGCAGGGCACAGGCCTGAGGGAGGACTGTGCTCTGCACACAGCCGCCTGGGAACACTGGCTCTGGGCAGAGACACGCCCATGGGGACAGCCACGCCCCAGCAGACAGGACATGGAGGGCGCTGGGCTGGGGCAGTTGTTCAGCAGGGAGGGGGCATCAGTGTTATGCTTAAACGAATCACACAGGATCCTTTATAGGGGAAAAGACAATATGCCGCATTTATTGAGAATACAACAGTCGCGTCTGCTTTCCAATCACTCACACACAATCATCATGCATACACAGTCCCGCCAGATGACGTTGTAGTTACCAGTCCAGATTCTGTACCAATCTAGTGGCCAGTTAGATCGATCACAGCAGGAGAGCAGGGCCTTTGTCGGTCGATTGATCCGACGCTTCTTGGGAGCTGGTGGCAAGATGAACCCAAAGTTCCATGGCCAAGCACCCTGCTTTTATAATCCTGTTCTCTGTTGAAGTCAATGAATTCCACTGTGTCAGCCTGTGACCGGAGTGTTATCTCTTCGGTGTCACTCGTTCCCAAACATCTCTTGAAGGCTCATCCTGTAATCAATCGTCTTTGGGGTGCCAGTTCCGCTTCAAGGCCCATCAATGTGTCAAGAATCCTATCACTCCTTATTATGGGTGCACACTGGTGATTATAGACGGCTTCTTTGACGCCAGGTCGTCTAGTCTTCACCCACGCTAACCTTCCTTCTTCGGCCGTCTGGTTCTGAGCAATAACTTTTGCACTTTATCTCGACACATTCATTCCCTTTTCACACACACGAGCAATGTTACAAGGATTCTCAAGGTTACGCGGCACAATATCAATATCTGCATTGGGCAAAGCAAAAATGCATTGTAAATCACGCAATTAAGGCCTTAGCCTTCAACATTCTTCGAATCTCATTAACACAGACACAATACCAAAACTCTCTCTCTCTCTACTAAGGCCCATCACTAAACTTTACAACAAAGAAATAGACTGTAAACTAAAAGGGTTAATTTGATAACATATGAAAGGGGTGTCAATAGGTTCTCATTACTGTACGATTGGTACATATTAAATCTAAAATATGAATATAAAAAGAATAAAACTTTCAGTCCCAACAGCAGCCCCATCCTGGAACGGCGCCCCCATCCTGGGGCAGGTCTCTCCCTGGCCTCAGTCCTGTGACTGGGCTGGGGGCAGGAGTAGGAGCACTTGGGCCAGGGGGTGTCCCCCTCCCATGAAGTCTCTTTGCAGGGTGGGGCTGCCCCCTCTGGGTGCTCAGGCTCCACCCCACCCTGCCCCCTCCTCAGGGCCGGGCCCAGGGGCTGGGAGCTTCCCTCAGGGCACAGAACGGGGCGGGGAGGGGCTGTTTATGGCAGGAACGGCCCAGCCTGCCCCCCCCCAGCTCACTGCTGTTTGTCTTTCTAGGTTTTAACCAATGGCACGATTACCCCTGCAACTGGAAATTCCCGTTCATCTGTAAGCAAGAATCCCGTGGGAGACATTTCGATGCATCTGGGGAGACCTCAGCACCCAGCAGTGAATTGGGTCCCTCTGGAGAGTGACCCAGAGCACTCCGGCACCCCTGGGGGACCAGCTCCGGTGCCCCTGGTGCAGGGTCCCTGCTGCAGCACATCGCTGTGTGACGCTGCCTCCCTCCAGCCCCACCCTGTCCCCCACTCCTGTCGCCCCCACGCTCGGCTCCGCAACCCCAGCGCAGTGAAATAAACGTCCCCTGAGCATCCAGCTCTGAGCGTGTCCCTCTCTCTTTCGAATGCAGAGGGTTGGGCGATCAGCTGGATATCTAAGGTGTTTGTACAGCAATGCGAGAAGCCTGGGTAACAAACAAGAAGAATTAGAGGCCCTGGCCCAGTCCAGGAACTATGATTTGATTGGGATAACAGAGACTTGGTGAATAGTAAACACCTCGATAGCTTTCATCACCATACAATTCTGACAGGTGCCACGCCCCTTTCCCGCCCTTCTCATAGACTCATAGACTTTAAGGTCAGAAGGGACCATTATGATCATCTAGTCTGACCCCCTGCACCGTGCAGGCCACAGAATCTCGCCCACCCCTCTTAGAATAATCCTCTCACCTATGTCTCAGATATTGAAGCCTTCCAATACTTTGAAGGCCCCAACATGCAGAGAGTCCTTCAGCTGTGATCTGTGCCCAATGCTACAGAGGAAGGCGAAAAACCTCCAGGGCCTCTGCCAATCTACCCTGGAGGAAAATTCCTTCCTGACCCCAAATATGGCGATCAGCTAAACCCTGAGCATGTGGGCAAGACTCACCAGCCAGACACCCAGAAAGTTCCCTATAGCAACTCCTATCATCCCTCCATTGACCCATTTCCAACTGGAAATGAATGGTCAATTAGTTACCAAGATCATGTTATTTCATCCAACCATCCCCTTATCATAGAATCAGAACTGGAAGAGACCTCAGAAGGTCGTCAAGTCCAGCCCTCCGCTCTAGGCAGGACCAATCCCATCTAAATCAACCCGGCCAGGGCTTTGTCAAGCCGAGACTTAAACACCTCTAGGGATGGAGACTCCACTACTTCCCTAGGTAACCCATTCCAATGCTTCACTACCCTCCTAGTAAAATAGTTTTTCCTAATATCCAATCTGGACCTCTCCCACCACAACTTGAGACCATTGCTCCTTGTTCTGCCATCTGTCACTACTGAGAACAGCCTCTCTCCATCCTCTTTGGAACCTCCCTTCAGGAAGTTGAAGGCTGCTATCAAGTCCCCCCTCACTCTTCGCTTCTGCAGACTAAACAGACCCAAGTCCCTCAGCCTCTCCTCGTAGGTCATATGCTCCAGACCCCTAATCATTTTGGTTGCCCTCCGCTGGACCCTCTCCAATGCGTCCGCATCCTTTTTGTAGTGGGGGGCCCAGAACTGGACACAGTACTCCAGATGTGGCCTCACCAAAGCCGAATAAAGGGGAATAATGACATCTCTGGATCTGCTGGCAATGCTCCTCTTAATGCATCCTAATATGCCATTAGCCTTCTTGGCTACAAGGGCACACTGTTGACTCATATCTAGCTTCTCATCCACTGTAACCCCCAGGTCCTTTTCTGCAGAACTACTACTTAACTGGTTGGTCCCCAGCCTGTAACTATGCTTGGGATTCTTCCGTCCCAAGTGCAGGACTCTACACTTGTCTTTGTTGAATCTCATGAGATTTCTAGTGGCCCAATCCTCCAATTTGTCCAAGTCACTCTGGACCCTCTCTCTGCCCTTAAGCGTATCTACCTCTCCCCCTAGCTTAGTGTCATCTGCAAACTTGCTGAGGGTGCAATCTATCCCCTCATCCAGGTCATTAATAAAGATATTGAACAAAACCGGTCCTAGAACCGAACCTTGGGGCACTCCACTAGAAACCGACCTCCATCCTGACATCGAACCGTTGATCACTACCCGCTGGGCCCGGCCTTCTAGCCATCTTTCTATCCATCTTACCGTCCATTTATCCAATCCGCATTCCCTTAACTTGCTGGCAAGAATATTGTGGGAGACCGTATCAAAAGCCTTGCTAAAGTCAAGGTATATAACATCCACTGACTTTCCCATGTCCACTGAGCCAGTTACCTCATCATAGAAGCTAATCAGATTGGTCAAGCACGACTTGCCCTTTGTGAATCCATGCTGACTATTCCTGATCACTTTCCTCTCATTCAAGTGTCTCAAAATGGATTCCTTTATGATCCCTTCCATGATTTTTCCAGGAACCGAGGTAAGACTGACCGGCCTATAGTTCCCTGGATCGTCCTTCTTCCCTTTTTTGAAGATGGGCACTACATTTGCCTTTTTCCAATCATCTGGGATTTCGCCCGATCTCCACGACTTTTCAAAGATAATGGCCAAAGGCTCCTCAATGACATTTGCCAACTCCTTCAGTACCCTTGGGTGCATTAAGTCTGGACCCATGGATTTGTGTACGTTTAGTTTTTCTAAATAGTTCCTAACCTGTTCTTTACCCACCAAGGGCTGTCCATCTTCTTCCCATCTTGCGTCGCTTAGCACAGAAGTCCAGGAGCCGACCTTGTCCGTGAATACAGAGGCAAAGAAAGCATTGAGTACTTCAGCTTTCCCCACATCCTCTGTCACTAGGTTACCTCCTTCATCCATTAGGGACTGCACACCCTCTCTGATCACCTTCTTCTTGTTGACATGCCTGTAGAAACCTTTCTTGTTATCCTTCACATCCTTAGCCAGTCGCAACTCCATTTGCGCTTTCGCCTTCCTGATAACCCCCCGACATTCTCGAACTATACATTTAAGCTCCTCCCTAGTCATTTGTCCAAGTTTCCACTTTCTGTAAGCTTCCTTTTTGTGCTTAAGTACACCAAGGATTTCCCCTGTAAGCCAATCCGGTCTCCTACCAGGTTTGCCTCTCTTGCTACGTGTCGGGATGGTTTCTTTCTGTGCCTTCAATAAGGCTTCTTTAAAATACTGCCAGCTGTCCTGGACTCCTTTCCCCTTCATGTTAACATCCCAGGGGATTCTTTCCATCAGATCTCTGAGGGAGTCAAAGTCTGCTTTTTTGAAGTCCAAGGTGTGTATTTTACTACTCTCTTTCCTTCCTTTGGTCAGGATCCTGAAATCTACCATCTCATGATCACTGCTTCCCAGGTTGTCACCCACCTCTACGTCCCCTATTAGTTCCTCCCTGTTTGTGAGGAGAAGGTCAAGCTGTGCACGGCCCCTGGTCGGATCCTTCAGCACTTGTACCAAGAAGTTATCCCCAACATTCTCCAAAAACTTCCTGGATTGCCTGTGTACTGCCGTATTGGTTTCCCAACAGATGTCAGGGTGATTAAAGTCCCCCATGAGAACCAGGGCCTGCGATCTGGAAGCTTCGCTCAGTTGTTCGAAGAAAGCCTCATCTACCTCATCCACCTGGTTCGGTGGCCTGTAGCAGACACCAACCACAACATCACTGCTGTTTGCTCCTTTAAACCTGACCCATAGACTTTCAACAAGTTTTTCTCCCTCTTTATACTGGAGTTCAGAGCAATCATAGTGCTCTTACATATAGTGCAACTCCTCCTCCTTTTCTCCCCTGCCTATTCTTCCTGAACAATCTATACCCTTCCATGACAGCGCTCCAGTCATGCGAGTCATCCCACCAAGTCTCTGTTATCCCAATTAAATCATATTTCTTGGCCTGGGCCAGGGCCTCCAGTTCTTCCTGCTTGTTGCCCAGGCTTCTCGCATTAGTGTACAAACACCTCAGGTAACCAGTTGATTGCCCTATCTTCTCCATTCGAAACTGGGGTCCTCCTTGCTCGCTCCTTGCTCTATGCATTTCTTCCCGGTATCTGACTTTCCCACTCCCCTCAGGGTTTTGGTCACCGTCCCCCGACGAACCTAGTTTAAAGCCCTCCTCACTAGGTTCGCAAGCCTGCCCGCGAAGATGCTCCTTCCTCTCTTCGTTAGGTGGATCCCATCTCTTCCTAACAATCCTTCCGCCCGGAACAGAGTCCCATGGTCGAAGAAACCAAAGCCCTCTCTGCGACACCAGCTGCGCAACCACGCATTTACGTCCTCAATTCGACGATCCCTGCCCAGTCCTTTCCCTTCAACAGGGAGGATGGACGAGAACACCACTTGCGCTCCAAAGTCTTGGATCCTTCTTCCCAGTGCTACATAATCCGCAGCAACCCGCTCAAGGTCATTCTTGGCCGTATCATTCGTTCCTACATGGAGAAGCAGGAAGGGGTAGCGATCTGAAGGTTTGATCAGCTTGCTAAGCCTCTCAGTGACATCCCGAATGCGAGCTCCCGGTAAGCAGCACACCTCTCGAGATTCCAGGTCCGGACGGCAGAGGGATGGCTCAGTCCCTCTTAGGAGGGAGTCCCCGACCACCACCACCCGTCGTTTCCTTTTGGGGGTGGTGGCCGTGGAACCCCCATCCCTAGGACTACGCATCCCATGCCTTTCAGTAGATGGTGCTCCCTTCTGGTTTCTACCTTGTGAGGTCCCTTCCAGAGCATTCAGCACTGCAGAGCCTGTGGAGAGAGCTTGAAAGCGATTGCTTACCTCTATAGCATCGGGGGAATCCCGTGCTGGCCTTTTTCCCCTTCTAGAAGTTACATGCTGCCAGTTCTCCTCTTGGTCGCATACTGCCCTCACTGGCTCCTCTGCCTGCTGTGCTTGAAGGATCAATTGCTGCCTTCTATCGAGGAAGTCTTCATCCTCTCTGATCAAGCGTAAGGTCGACACTTGGGCCTCCAGTCCTCTAATTTTTTCTTCCAAAATCTCGACCAGCTTGCACTTGGTGCAGATGAAATCCGTTCTTTCTTCCGGGAGGGAGACAAACATGGCACACGCCGTGCAGGTAACAACAGCAGCAGACGCATCATCAACCATCGCTGCTGTCCTGGAGAAGGGATTTAAAAAGAAAGACAAGAGAACCTCCCGCCCTTCCCTCTCCCCTTCAGAACTCCCTCTCAAAACTCCCTGTTAGCAATCACCTGTTCGCAAGCTCCTTGGTCGCTTGCCCACTGCCTTATAAAGCCCCTCCCCCTACCAAGGCTCAGCCAATCAGCAGAGGCTTCTACAATTCAAACTTTAATTAGAAGCCAACAGTTTCCACCTGCCAATCAATCACAGCCCCTACCAATCACAGCACAAACTCTATCAAGGGGAGGGGGGAAGGGAAAAAAAAAAAAAAAAAAACCTCACTCTCAAACACAGGGGAAAATAAATAAATAAATAAATAAATAAATAAACAAACAAACAAACAAGAACACACACAACCCTCACTCACAACACAAGCTCAGCATACAGCAAGAAGCCCCAAGCACAACACCCACTTCTCCCAAACTCCTGTATCTACTTGTCCTCTACCTGGAGAACTCCCCCTCTAAAGCCTCACTCAAACAGGGGGGGAGGAGGGAAAGGGAAAAAAAAACAAACCCACAAACCACCACACACCAAACAAAAACAAGCTCTGCACACACTGAGAAAGCCCCAATAACAAAACACACTTCCCTCAAGAGTCCTGTATCTGCTTCTCCTTCACCTGGAGAACTCCCTCTCAAAACTCCCTGTTAGCAATCACCTGTTCGCAAGCTCCTTGGTCGCTTGCCCACTGCCTTATAAAGCCCCTCCCCCTACCAAGGCTCAGCCAATCAGCAGAGGCTTCTACAATTCAAACTTTAATTAGAAGCCAACAGTTTCCACCTGCCAATCAATCACAGCCCCTACCAATCACAGCACAAACTCTATCAAGGGGAGGGGGAAGGGAAAAAAAAAAAAAAAAAAACCTCACTCTCAAACACAGGGGAAAATAAATAAATAAATAAATAAATAAATAAACAAACAAACAAACAAGAACACACACAACCCTCACTCACAACACAAGCTCAGCATACAGCAAGAAGCCCCAAGCACAACACCCACTTCTCCCAAACTCCTGTATCTACTTGTCCTCTACCTGGAGAACTCCCCCTCTAAAGCCTCACTCAAACAGGGGGGGAGGAGGGAAAGGGAAAAAAAAACAAACCCACAAACCACCACACACCAAACAAAAACAAGCTCTGCACACACTGAGAAAGCCCCAATAACAAAACACACTTCCCTCAAGAGTCCTGTATCTGCTTCTCCTTCACCTGGAGAACTCCCTCTCAAAACTCCCTGTTAGCAATCACCTGTTCGCAAGCTCCTTGGTCGCTTGCCCACTGCCTTATAAAGCCCCTCCCCCTACCGAGGCTTCTACAATTCAAACTTTAATTAGAAGCCAACAGTTTCCACCTGCCAATCAATCACAGCCCCTACCAATCACAGCACAAACTCTATCAAGGGGAGGGGGAAGGGAAAAAAAAAAAAAAAAAACCTCACTCTCAAACACAGGGGAAAATAAATAAATAAATAAATAAATAAACAAACAAACAAACAAACAAGAACACACACAACCCTCACTCACAACACAAGCTCAGCATACAGCAAGAAGCCCCAAGCACAACACCCACTTCTCCCAAACTCCTGTATCTACTTGTCCTCTACCTGGAGAACTCCCCCTCTAAAGCCTCACTCAAACAGGGGGGGAGGAGGGAAAGGGAAAAAAAAAAAAAAAACCCACAAACCACCACACACCAAACAAAAACAAGCTCTGCACACACTGAGAAAGCCCCAATAACAAAACACACTTCCCTCAAGAGTCCTGTATCTGCTTCTCCTTCACCTGGAGAACTCCCTCTCAAAACTCCCTGTTAGCAATCACCTGTTCGCAAGCTCCTTGGTCGCTTGCCCACTGCCTTATAAAGCCCCTCCCCCTACCAAGGCTCAGCCAATCAGCAGAGGCTTCCACAATTCAAACTTTAATTAGAAGCCAACAGTTTCCACCTGCCAATCAATCACAGCCCCTACCAATCACAGCACAAACTCTATCAAGGGGAGGGGGAAGGGAAAAAAAAAAAAAAAAACCTCACTCTCAAACACAGGGGAAAATAAATAAATAAATAAATAAATAAATAAATAAACAAACAAACAAGAACACACACAACCCTCACTCACAACACAAGCTCAGCATACAGCAAGAAGCCCCAAGCACAACACCCACTTCTCCCAAACTCCTGTATCTACTTGTCCTCTACCTGGAGAACTCCCCCTCTAAAGCCTCACTCAAACAGGGGGGGAGGAGGGAAAGGGAAAAAAAAAACAAACCCACAAACCACCACACACCAAACAAAAACAAGCTCTGCACACACTGAGAAAGCCCCAATAACAAAACACACTTCCCTCAAGAGTCCTGTATCTGCTTCTCCTTCACCTGGAGAACTCCCTCTCAAAACTCCCTGTTAGCAATCACCTTCTTCCTACCCTTTCCCCGCCCCTGGTCCCCCTCTCTCCCTGCCCCTTTCCCGTGATGCCTCCTAAGCCTCCCATGGGCCCCTCCACCACGCGACTTCCAAAATGGCGTGATGGCGTTATGTTGGACGCACGCTTTCCAGGTCGGGGAAAATGGAGGCCGGCTTATCCGTCTAAAAAGAAAAGAAATAGCAAAAAGGGGGAAATTGGAATAAGTGTGGCAGGTTAAAAAGAGAGAGAAGCTGAAGAAAAAGCTAGTGCCAGAGAAAGAAAAGAAATAGAAGAAAAGGGGAGAGAAACAGAGCAAAGCTAGCACCAGAGACAGAGAAATTGGGGGGAGGGAAAGAAAAAAGTGGGGGGAGAGAGGGAAACAGGGAGATGCTAAAAATACAAGAAGGAAAGGGGAGAGAAAAAGGGGAAAATGGAATAAGAGAGGCTGTCTAAAAAGAGAGAGAAACAGAGACTAAAGAAAAGGGAGGAAAGAAAAACACTAGCGGCAGGATGACCAATTGGTCGATCTGACCAATCAGAGAAGCAGTGTCCAACCCATCTTTTGGTCTGTCCAATCAGAAGCACCCACAACCCCCACCGGTCTGTCCAATCAAAGGCATCCCACACTTTTAAACTGTCCAGCCAGAAGCACCCCCCCCCCAGTTTATCTATAATGTTCTGGAACAAGATTCATTCTATGCCCCCTCCCCACTTATATACCAAACATCCTGCATTCCATTTGGCCAGAAGTTTCCTTATCACCCCACCATACACACAGGCATCAACTTGCTTTAAAATTTCGGATTATAACAAGAGAGACATTTAGGCCTGCTTTATGGCTGTTCAAAACGTGGCTATGGAGAGCACCGTGATGGTAAGAACCTTTTAATCTGTGCGTATGGCCATATTTTTTCATGCCCAGCGTTGTCATGACTTAAAAGTGAATAACTGCTTTTGGGGATTACGTCCCTGTCATTCCCCACTCTGAGCTGTGCAATTCGTATATAAGCCTGTGACTCAGCGACCAGGGAGCTTGCGAACAGGAACAGCTAACGGGGAGTGTGGAGAGGGAGGTTAGAGGGAGAGGTTAGAGGGCACCAGTGACTTCTGACCTTCTTTAAAACATAACTCTTAGAATTATCTATATTCCAGAGGTTTAAAAAGAATCCCAGTTTATACTTAAACTTATTCATTAGAAAAATGGAGACAGAAGCCCAGCAGCAGAGTGGGGGCTATCCTGTTTATTGCGTCGAGAGTCACATGTATGATTACCTGCCCTGTGGGCGTGTGGCATACGTGTGCACCCGTTGCAAGGAGCTCCTGACCCTCAGAGACCGAGTTCGGGCTTTGGAGGCCAGGGTGGCTGAACTGGAGGAGCTAAGGGAGGTAGAGAGATATGTTGATGAGACTTTCCGGGACACTGTAGTACTGTCCCACCTCCAGTCTGAGAGCCCCAGTGCTCTTTAGGAGGATGAAAGTCTTAAGGGAACAGAGCATTCAATGGGAGCAGAGGGAAACCATCCCGTAGTTGGGACCCTCCTCCCAGAGGATGTTGCGGTATCCTCTCGCACTGAGGATACCTCTGAGGGGGAGGGAATGCCAGTTAGGAAGAGGCAGGTGTTAGTAGTGGGTGATTCGATCGTTAGAAACATAGATAGTTGGGTTTGTGATGACCGGGAGAACCGTATGGTCACTTGCCTGCCTGGTGCGAAGGTTGCAGATCTCTCGAGGCATCTAGACAGACTTGTGGGTAGTGCTGGGGAGGAGCTGGTGGTCGTGGTACATGTCGGTACCAATGACGTAGGGAAGGGTAAGAGAGATGTCCTGGAGGCCAAATTTAGGCTGCTAGGAAAGAGACTGAAATCCAGGACCTCTATGGTGGCATTCTCGGAAATGCTTCCAGTTCCACACGCAGGGCCAGGTAGGCAGGCGGAGCTTCAGAGTCTCAATGCGTGGATGAGACGATGGTGTAGGGAAGAGGGGTTTGGATTTATTAGGAACTGGGGACACTTTTGGGAGAGGGGGAGCCTATACAGGAAGGATGGGCTCCACCTAAACCAGGGTGGAACCAGACTGCTGGCACTAAACATTAAAAAGGCCGTAGAGCAGTTTTTAAACTAAGAGATGGGGGAGGGGGAAGCCGATTGGTGCGGAGATGCACGTAAATCGGAGGGAGACTTCTCTTAGAGGAGAATCCGTTGATAGAGATTCTCTAAGCTGTAGTCGGAAAGAGAGGAGGGGAGAGGGCAAACCATGGGCCAGAGCAGACAAACAACCGCATACAAAGGAATCCAATGCATCAGGGAAGGGCAGACAAATAAGCAGTGGCAAATTTTTAAAGTGCTTGTACACAAATGCTAGGAGTCTGACTAACAAGATGGGTGAACTAGAGTACCTCGTATTAAATGAGGAGATTGACATAATAGGCATCACTGAAACCTGGTGGAATGAGGAAAATCTGTGGGACACAATCATACCGGGATATAAAATATATCAGAAGGATAGAGCAGGCCGGGTGGGTGGTGGAGTGGCACTGTATGTGAAAGATAATGTAGAATCAAACGAAATAAAAATATGAAGTGAATCAACATGTTCCATAGAATCGCTATGGATAGAAATTCCATGCTCCAATAATATTAAATGAGCAGTAGGGATATATTACCGACCACCTGACCAGGACAGCGATACTGACATTGAAATGCGGAGGGAGATTAGAGAGGCTACCAAAATAAAGAACTATATAATAATGGGGGATTTTAATTACCCCCATATTGACTGGATACATGTCACCTCAGGAAGAGAAGCGGAGATAAAATTTCTCAATGGCTTAAATGACTGCTTCTTGGAGCAGCTGGTGCAGGAACCCACAAGGGGAGAGGCAATTCTCGATTTAGTCCTGAGTGGAGTGCAGGATCAGGTCCAGGATATAACCGTTACAGGACCGCTTGGGAATAGCGACCATAATATAATAACATTTAACATTCCTGTGGTGGGAAGAACACCTCAGCAGTCCAGCACCCTGGCATTTAATTTCAAAAAGGGGAATTACACAAAAATGAGGAGGTTAGTTAAACAGAAATTAAAAGGCACAGTGACTAGAGCCAAATCCCTGTAAGCTGCATGGAAACTTTTTAAAGACTCTCGGTCCTCTACTTCCAATTCCTTCATCCACAGCTGGATCTCCAGCCGCCGCAGCTCTGCTGGGCTGGCCCCTGCCCTAGACGGACTACGGCTTGCAGGGCTTCCTTGGGAAGCTGTCCCGTCTGTCCAGCGGGCTCCAGTGCTCCGCTTCCTCTGGGAGCCTGAGACTCTCCCAGAAGGGGTCTGGCTGCTCCCCACGGGGACAGGATCCCGGCCCCATGGCTGGTCCTTCTCTTCCAGCCGGGCAATCAGCTGGGCCTTGGCTGCTTTCTGCACAGGCAAGCCCCTCTCTCTGCACAGCCCCACCAGCTCTGCCTTCAAGAGTCGGGCGTAGGCCATCTGCCCGCTGGGCCCCTCGGTGCAGACTCACCAGTCTAGTGCTGCAGCGCCCCACGATTCCCAGGAACCGCTTCGCTCTGTCTCCAGCACGCCTGGCTCCAGGGCTCTTGCTTCTACTGCGCCTTGTCGCTCGCCGCTGGAAGCTCCATCCACGGGGGGCAGTGCATCCCACTTCTGACACCAGTGTGACGGCGCGTTGGGGTCTCTCGTCTCCTGCACCCCGAAATGGCACAAACAGACTGCACCAGCCAGTAGAACAGAGGGAGTTTATTGCTTCTCTAGGGAACAGCCCAGCATAGACGTAATTTTGTTACAGGGCAGGCTTAGGATGCCTCAGCCCCCCTTGAGATGGGGGAGCCTGGGCCCCTAAATCCCAGCCCCTTGCTTAGGCTGCTTCCTCCATGATACCAGACAGAAACTGCCCAACTTCCCGCCCTGCCCCCCAGCCAGGGGCTCCACTCCGCCTTTCTTCCTTTGTTCCGCTCCCTGGGAGGTAACTGGTCGAACAGGTTCCCTCCCTGTCCCATCAGCTACTCGGCTGGGCTGTGGTACAGACAGCAGCCAGTGGGGGTCACCCACAGCTCCAGCCTAGCAACCAGCAAGGTACCTGCACTACGTCATACCTCCAGCCTGGGGTGGGGAAACTGAGGCACAACACTCCACTGCCATAAACACCAGCCGAGCAGCCGAGTTCCAGACGGAGCTGCGTAAGGATCCCTCTTGAGAGAAGCTGAGGGCCCTGGCTGACCAGGGCGGTGCCGGGTCCTGGCCCCTGTGGGAGGACCTCAGTGTTACCCCACAGACTCGGGTAAACCAATTATCCTGTGGTCAGTTATGCTATTAAGAGTGTCTCTGCACAGAAGCCAGATCCGGCCCGGTGTTACGTCTCTCTGTCACCGTTGGATTAGCCGGCACAATCAGACCAAACACAAGTTTAGGGCCTAACCATGTATTTTAAAAAAAATAGTAGAGCACAACAACCACACAACTCTACCGCTCCCACCCTACCCCAGAAGAAATAGAAGACAGATCCCAGATACAAGAGGTCGACTGAGGCCTGTGACCTCGTAGCGAGTTGAAAGCTGCGAGGGAGGACGGCAGGGCGATCCCTCGAAGCAGACCCTTCCAGCTGGAACGGACGCCTGGAGACGAGGGATCTGCGCTCCCTTCGTGGCATGGCTCCTGGATCAGGCTCCCACCAGACCTACGACTCCGCGGGCCGATCCGGTAGGTAAGGTAAGATTACCTGCCAGTAATCCAATGCGCGGAGTGTTCTCTCACACACGGTGGTCACTGCACCGACGCCTGCCTCACCAGCCACATATCCACGAATAGCAACATGGTGGAACCCCACGGGGAGCCCACAACCTGCACACACTCGGACAGACGAAGAGACGCTCCCGAGTTTCCTGAGCTTATAAGCCCTCTGAGGCGGGAAAACAGGGATAGCAGCTGAGTGCAAAACAAGGGGTCGTGTGCCGTGTCTAGCGGGCTGAGAGCACCGATCAAATGCGTGCGCAGCAACAGAGAGTGGGGTGCCGGGGTTTGTGCCGTGTGCGTCGGCTAGGGAGAAGGGTGCAAAGGCCGGGCAGTGGCGGGCACTTTACTGATTTTCCTGAGGTGAGATACAAAATGGAACCCGGACTGACTCCATTTTACAGTTATGCATTCTACAATAATCCTGACTAGGGGAACAGCAGGGAGAGATTCCCGCGGGAGAAGGGATTCCTGGCCTGGGAATGGGGCAATCTGAATCCTGGGAGGGGAGGAGGCAGCCGGTGGTGCCCCAGAGGTCCCGCTGCCGGCTGCTGTTCCTGGCCCATGATATTCCCTGCCCATCATAGAGGAGCCTTCCAGAAGGATCAAGTGGGGTCCCTGAGCAGGGCGACCTGGACGGGGGAGAAATACGTCCTGGTGGGGGTGGATTTCGCTGCTCGCCACCCTGAGGCCGTGGCTCTGCCCCCCGAGGCAGACACGGAGGCCGATGCACTGCTGGCCATTTTCAGCAGGATGGGGTTCCCCCAGGAGGTCCTTACAGACCAGGGGTCCCGCTTCGGTGTTTGTGGGAGAGGTGCGGGGTGCAGCTCACCTGGGCCTCACGTAGCACCCCCAGTCCAACGGGCTGGTGGAGAGGTTTCATGGGACACTCAAACGACTGCTGAAACCCTTCATGGACCAGCACCCCAGGACTGGGACAAGGACTCACCCACCTGCTCTTTGCATACAGGGAGGTGCCCCGGGAGTTCTCGGGGTTCTCGCCGGTTGAGTTGCTGTAGGGAGAAGGGTGACGGACCCCAGAATGGACGAATGGGAGGGGAAGGCCTCTCCGGATGGCGAGTCAGTGGTGGACGGACTGACCTTCCGGGAGAGGCTTGTTGAGCTCATGGGCCTGGCCAGGGAGAACCCGGCCCAGGCCCAGGCCCAGAGGAGGCAGGAAGCCTGGTACGACCGCTTGGTACGTGCCCGCTCCTACGCCACCGGGGACCAAGTGATGCGCCTCATCCCGGGGAGGAAGAACAAGCTGCAGGCGGCCTGGGATGGTCCCTTCCAGGGCGTCAGACAGGTAACGGGTGAGCTCTGGAGTGGAGCTGCCCAGCCGAGGCCACCGCTGTAACAATACGGCTTTTCTGTAGCCATGCTGGAAGTCTGTGCTAGGCAGGAACCAAAGCCGCCGTCTGCAGCCAGACTGAAGAGCAGCCAGTACTGGAAGGCCTGGAGTCACAGCCTCACAGTTCCATCTACATTGTATTAAAAAGTGTCACCCCAGGCCGTGCGGAGGGACGTTGCCCTGACAGCTCCCCTCCCCCACTGTCACCAGATAAAGACACAGATCTCAAGATGGGTAAAGGAATTTGTGCGTAGCACCGTTCTGTCTGGCCGGGAACCACTTATCAATAGAGGATGTTGTGGAATCCTCACCCTGTGACACTTCCCTATCGTTTGACTGTCTGAGCTCTTCTGGTTTGGAACGGTTCCCGTCTGCTGTGCAATGAATGTAGCCAGGTGTAAATCAATGAAGGTGGTGGGGTAGGATTGGTTAGGTCATTTTGTTATGATTGGTTAGTAAAATGATACTAAAATTGGTTAAAGCCAAGCAAGACTCAGGTTTCATTATATAAACTGGGGTTCAAGAAGGAAAAAAAAAAAAGATCAGAAACAACAGAAGGAAGCAAAGGTGGAAGAGGACCAGGAGGAGGGGGAAGACCTGAAAAAGAAGAACTCACCTCCGAGATACGGCCTAAGACCAGAGAGACTGATACTGCCTGGCCAACAGGGGAAGTCTGCCTGTACCTGGATTGGTGAGCTGACCCTGTGCGCTTGGCATGTGCATTCTGCTTGGTTGGGAATTGTCAGTCCACAGAGGAGAAGGACACGACTGGGTGAGGCTCTTTCAGTCGCTAACGAGCCTGCCAACCCTAGGGTCGTTACACCCTGAGCCCTAGGAATTGGGGGGGGGGTGTAAATTCACAGGGTTGCACCCTGAGCCCTAGGAATTGGGTGTGGGGGGGTGTAAATTCACAGGGTTGCACCGTGAGCCCTAGGAATTGGGTGTGGGGGGTGTAAATTCACAGGGTTGCACCCTGAGCCCTAGGAATTGGGTGTGGGGGGGTGTAAATTCACAGGGTTGCACCCTGAGCCCTAGGAATTGGGTGTGGGGGGTGTAAATTCACAGGGTTGCACCGTGAGCCCTAGGAATTGGGTGAGGGGGGTGTAAATTCACAGGGTTGCACCGTGAGCCCTAGGAATTGGGTGAGGGGGGTGTAAATTCACAGGGTTGCACTGTGAGCCCTAGGAATTGGGTGAGGGGGGTGTAAATTCACTGGGTTACACCGTGAGCCCTAGGAATTGGGTGAGGGGGGTGTAAATTCACAGGGTTGCACCGTGAGCCCTAGGAATTGGGTGAGGGGGGGTGTAAATTCACAGGGTTGCACCGTGAGCCCTAGGAATTGGGTGGGGGTGTGCGTGTAAATTCACAGGGTTACACCGTGAGCCCTAGGAATTGGGTGAGGAGGGGTGTAAATTCACAGGGTTGCACCCTGAACCCTAGGAATTGGGTGTGGGGGGGTGTAAATTCACAGGGTTGCACCGTGAGCCCTAGGAATTGGGGGGGGGGGTAAATTCACAGGGTTGCACCTTGAGCCCTAGGAATTGGGGGGGGGGTGTAAATTCACAGGGTTGCACCATGAGCCCTAGGAATTGGGTGTGTGGGGGGAGTAAATTCACAGGGTTGCACCGTGAGCCCTAGGAATTGGGGGGGGTGTAAATTCACAGGGTTGCACCTTGAGCCCTAGGAATTGGGGGGGGGGTGTAAATTCACAGGGTTGCACCCTGAGCCCTAGGAATTGGGTGTGGGGGGTGTAAATTCACAGGGTTGCACTGTGAGCCCTAGGAATTGGGTGTGGGGGGTGTAAATTCACAGGGTTGCACCGTGAGCCCTAGGAATTGGGTGTGGGGGGGTGTAAATTCACAGGGTTGCACCGTGAGCCCTAGGAATTGGGTGTGGGGGGTGTAAATTCACACGGTTGCACCGTGAGCCCTAGGAATTGGGGGGGGGGGGGAATTCACAGGGTTGCACCTTGAGCCCTAGGAATTGGGGGGGGGGGAAATTCACAGGGTTGCACCGTGAGCCCTAGGAATTGGGTGTGGGGGGGTGTAAATTCACTGGGTTACACCGTGAGCCCTAGGAATTGGGTGTGGGGGGGTGTAAATTCACAGGGTTACACTGTGAGCCCTAGGAATTGGGTGTGGGGGGTGTAAATTCACAGGGTTGCACCGTGAGCCCTAGGAACGGGGTGAAGGTGTGGCCCTCCAGTGTGGAAGGGACAGAGAAATGTGTGCGGGTAACTCCACCAGCAGGTGCACCATGGCAGCATGATGAAGCCGTGCTGGGACGGGGAGAGGCTGGTGCTGGCCGTGTGGGCAGGGGGAGGGGAAGGGGAAGGATCCCCTGGGGGTCTCCTCCCCGAGGCCGAGGCTAGTGCCCCGCTGGAGTCAATCCCCCTCTCGGACCAGCTCACCCCGGCCCAGCAAGGAAGTGCTGTGTTCCTACCAGCAGCTGTTCTCCTCCCGGCCTGGGCGCACTAACCCGGCCGTGCACTGGGTGGAGACAGGGACTCATCCCCCCATCTGGTGCACCCCATTCAGGGTCACTGGGAAAGCAGCCCGGGATCTGGAGAGGGAGGTGGGGGACATGCTGGCTCTTGGGGGGATCCAGCCTCCTCCAGCCCCTGGGCCCCCCCAGTGGTGCTGGTCCCCAAAAAGGACGGGACAAGCCAGTTCTGCGTGGACTGTCGGGAACTCAGCGCCATCACTGCGTCCGATGCCGACCCCATACCCAGGAATGATGAGATCCTAGACAAGTGGGGGGCCCAGTTCCTCACTATTATGGACCTGACCACAGGGGACTGGCAGGTGCCCCTGGACCCGGAGGCCAGGGTGAAGTCGGCCTTCATCACCCCACTAGGGCTCTTTGACTTCCTGGTCCTGCCCTTTGGCCCCAAGGGGGCCCCGGCCCCCTCCCAGCCCTGGTGGGTCAGTTCCTGAGGGGGATGGAGGACTTTGCTTTGGCTTATATTGATGAGATCTGTGTGTTTGGCCGGACCTGGGAGGATCACGTGGTCCAAGTGAAGAGGGGCTGGGCCGTCTCCGGGATGCTGGGCTGACTGTAAAAGCTGGGAAGTGCAGGGTCAGGTTGGCCGAGGTGACGTGTCTGGGCCACCAGGTGGGGAGCGGCCGGCTGAAGCCGGAGCCGGCCAAGGTGGAAGCCGCCTGGGACTGGCCCCCCCAGACTCAGCAGCAGGCCCAGGCTCTCATTGGGAGGGCCGGGTGCTACCGGAGGTTCGTGCCCCATTTTAGTGCCCTGGCCGCTCCCCTGACAGAGCTGTGCAGGAAGGGCCGGCCTGCCGGGGTGCCGGGGGCTCTCGGGGCACTGACAGGCCCTCAGACAGGGTCACGCGCTGGTACCTGGCTCTACAACCCGACAGTTTTAAGGTGGGACACCGATTGGGAGCGGCCCACCAGAAGGCTGACTTTTTGTCCCGGATCCCAGAGAGAGAACGGGACTCAAGGGAACAGGCAAGCCCCATCTTAAGGGGGAGGAGTGCGACGGGGTGCTGGAACCCCGTGTGACGGACCGGGCTGGGTCTGGGCACGGCTGAGGGTGTCTGCTCAGGGTAAATTGCTCAGACTTGGGGCTCCTTACAGCCCCCAGGGTATGTCTACACTACCCTCCTAGTTCGAACTAGGAGGGTAATGTATGCATACCGCACTTGCTAATGAAGCCCGGGATTTGAATTTCCCGGGCTTCATTAGCATAAGCGGGGAGCCGCCATTTTTAAATCCCCGCTGCTTCGAACCCCGTGTAGCGCGGCTACACGGGGCTCGAACTAGGTAGTTCGGACTAGGGTGCCTATTCCGAACTACCGGTACACCTCGTTTCACGAGGAGTACCGGTAGTTCGGAATAGGACCCTAGTCCGAACTACCTAGTTCGAGCCCCGTGTAGCCGCGCTACACGGGGTTCGAAGCAGCGGGGATTTAAAAATGGCGGCTCCCCGCTTATGCTAATGAAGCCCGGGAAATTCAAATCCCGGGCTTCATTAGCAAGTGCGGTATGCATACATTACCCCGCTAGTTCGAACTAGCGGGGTAGTGTAGACATACCCCCAGACTGGAGACCTTCCCGAACAGGCCACAAACCAGTCCCACAGAGCGCTTCAGCTGCCTGCCTGAAGCCTCACGAGCAAAACCCCTTCGACACCCCAGCAATATCCGTGCCCCAAATGGCCCCGGGCCTGCCCACAGGTGAGGGGTTTTAGAACCCAATCCCACCTACTCTGAACGGGTTCTCTGGTCCCAAGAAACCAGCCACAGATCCCCGGTCAATCTACACTCCGGATCTTACCCACAAATCACGCTGAGCCAATCCCTTAGAATCTAAAATCTAAGGGTCTGTCTACACTACAAAGTTAATTCGAACTAACAGACGTTAGTTCGAATTAACTTTGATAGGCGCTACACATAGAAACTGCTAGTTCCAACTTAATTCGAACTAGGTAAACCTCATTCCATGAGGACTAACGCCTAGTTCCAATTAAGTAGTTCGAATTAAGGGTTGTGTAGCCACTTCATTCGAACTAGTGGGAGGCTAGCCCTCCCCAGCTTGCCCTGGTGGCCACTCTGGTCACAACCAGGAAAACTCCTCTCCTCTCCCCCAGCCCCGGGCCCTTAAAGGGGTAGACTCTGGCCAGACGGCACTTGCCAGAGCCAGCCCTGCCAGAAGTCTCTGCCCCGAACCAGTGGCTGCAGGATGAGCCAGGCAGCCAGTGCCAGTGAGCCGTCCCCCGCCCAGTCCCCCAGCACCCAGGGGCCAGCCAGGGGCCGTAGATGGCGCGCACCCTCCTGGTCTAGTGCGGAGGTCATGGACCTCATTGAGGTTTGGGGGCAGGCCCCCAACATCCATGATCTCCACACTAGGTGGAGGAATGCGGTTGTCTATGGGCGCATAGCGGCCGCCATGGCCCGAAAGGGACACAGGAGCACCCAGGAGCAGGTGCACCTGAAAATCAAAGAGCTGCGGCAGGCGTACGCCAGGGCCACCAGGGGCGGCGCCGCAGCAGGGGCTGCCACCTGCCCCTACTTCCCTGCCCTCGACCGACTCTCGGGGGGGCGGGGCGGTCCGTGCCAGCCCGGGGGACAGCGAGCCGGGACCGGAGGGCCCTGACCCTGGCGCACCGGAGGGGCCTCCACAAGATGTTCCAGCACCAGAGTCGGCAGGGTCGTCCAGGGAGACCGTACCGGGTAAGTAGTTCGAATTAAGTAGTTCGGGGGGGGAGGCGGGAGGGAGACCAGGGACCACACGCGTGGGCCATGCCTCCCACTGATCACACAGACACCTGTGCACGTGCCATGCCACCCTTGGGCAGGTGGCTCCAGCTGCGTGACACCCAGGAGCCGTGCCCCAATAGGCACATGTGTGTGTGAAGAGACCTGACACACTCCCGACCCCGGGGCGGGACCCAGCAGGATGCTTTCCCTTCACACGCCCCCTCTACACAGAGGTAGGGGACATCTCCCCCCCCCCCCCGCCACCCCAGCCACACTATACATGGCACAGGGACATTGGTGCGGTCTTGGGGCAGCTCCCAGTCCCGGGGAGGGCCAGACATCCTGACCATGGCCTCTGTACAAGCACAGCGGCTCTGACGGTGCAGGACATGGTCACCCTCACGTCGCGGCGTGGGGGAGGGGGCTGGGCATCATCCTCTGCGTCCCCAGGGAGAACTGACCACTTCTCTTCCTTCTCTACAGCTGCACAAGCTGCTCGTGCCGGGCGCACCACCCCACCCGGGACATGCTCCTGCACCCGCAGCCTGCTCCGGACCGCCAGCACGGAGCAGGAGTACAGGGACCAGCACCTGGGGTCCTTGCAAGCCCTGCACCGCACAGTGGAGGCCTGGATGCGGGCAGACCTGCAGCTCCACCAGAATTAACTAATTCGAATTAAGTTAGTTCGAATTAGTGCTGTAGTGTAGACAGACCCTCAAGGTTTATTACTAAAAGAAAGGAAAGCCCGAGAGTGAGGCTGTTAAAGTATCGTACGTTACATGCATCGAATCTCCCAGTTCTCGACACAGGCTCGCAGCAGAGATGTTACAAACTGATATCTTAAAAGTCTCTGGTGCACATCCTATGTCAGGATGGGACCACAGTTCTCTCCGGCTCGTGATTCTCTGGAAGGCTGCCTCTGGGGTCAGGAGCAGATCTGAAGACCAAGATGGAGTCAGCCACACGGCCTCTTTATATCGCTCCCTGGCTTCTTCCAAGCTGGAGAGAGTCACATGGTCCATCGACCTATCCCTGTGTCCCAAGTCAGCAACCATTATCCGGGCTGACTCAGACAGCTAGGTGTGGATTGGCACCTCATTGTCCCCTTGCTAACTAGCGTAGCCATCGGCTGAGCCTTCCTTGCCCGTTGCTCTGCCTCAGACAGAGAACACGTTTAGAACTTCCCATACAGCTACTATACAATTAGAGGAATAGCCTATATGGAATCGGTAGAAGATAAGTGCAGCGCCCCCTCTCCACCTGCTTCCCTTCTTTAAGGCCAATCTGCTGACAGGTTGTGATGGGTAGGTCTGGGTCCTTCTGGATCCTGCCACCCACTCAGCTTTATTTTTTCCCATGGAACCCTGCATGCAGGCCCGGGGCTCACTAGCTCCCACACAACCGCCCTCCCCTTGCCCCGGCTGGCTCCAGACTCCCCCAACCATGGCTCCTCCTTCCCCTCCTGAACTCCCTGGGAGGGCACCTCACTCCCTGTGGGTTGCAGGGCAGACTCTGTCCCTGGTAGGGAGGGGAGCCAGGGCAAACTCAGCGTGCCTGTCCCTGAGCTGCCAGCCGACAGAGCCCCGGGAATCTAGGTCATCTCCTTGGGGGTTACATGAGCTTTCGTTCGACACCCACATGGCCCCCTTTGTGCTATTTTTGGGGCAAACACCCGCTCTGGGCGCAGCAGTGACCCGGCTGCTCCCCTCACAATCCAGTAACGTGACACCCCACGCTCCGGGGGAAGAAGGGGAACCCCCGGGCGTTCGAGATGGCGAGAGGCCGGGCGCCCCCGGAGGCGAGGGGGAAAGCGCAGCAGAGACACCCTGGCAAGCGTAGGCCGGAGGCGGAGGCGCTGGGAGGACCGGCCTGGCGCAGGGCGGGGAACGCTGGGGGCTGGCGGCAAGCGCCCAGCAGCCGGTGCAGGGCAGAGGAGCGCCGGGCGAGGACCAGTGGGGGAAGGGCCAAGGGCAGATGGGCGGCAGGGAGAGGGTCTGGAGCAGCCGGAGGGTTAGGAGGACACGGCTGGGCCAGGGAGGGGCGCGTCCGGAAGGGAGGAGGCGGCTGTGGCTGAGCCGGGTGGGGAGGTGCCACACAAGGGCAGGGGGGCCCCGAGATTGCGGGTCGGGGGGAGCTGAGGAGGTAACCCCGGCCGGGCAGAAGGAGAGCTGCCTGCGGGCTGGGGAGTTTCGGGGAGCAGCCCCGCCAGCCAGATGGAGAGGGAGACACTGCGCCCTGGAGAGAGGCAGGCCCAGGTCGCCCTCGCAGCCCCCCCAGTGTGGGGAGCAGTGTTCAGCCCAGCTGGTCCCAGCGAGGGGGGAACATTGGATGGGGGGGAGAAGAGGGGCCAGGTGACCCTCTTACCTGGGGAGAGACACTGGCGGGGGGGGGGGGGGGCGGTTGCTGGGGACGTAGGAGGCTCTGCTGGGAGCCGGGGGCTGTTTTGGGGGGCTGAGGGCAGGGCAGGCAGGACCCAGCTGGCTGCAGGGAGACTGGCGTGGGGCTGCGGGATCCTTTGCTGGGTTCAGAGCTCAATAAACTCTCCTGTTGGGGGCTGGCTGGGAGTCGCTCTGGTCTGGAGAACAGGGGGGCGCTGTCCCCTCTGGGAGGGGGGCCCCGGGAGTGCAGAGGAAGGGGACCCCCCGAGGGGCTCACAGCGGAGGCGGGGGGGGGGGCTGCAGGCCCTGAGAGGCACCATCCCGGAGGAGGAGGGGCGGACCCCCAAATGAGAATGGGCCCCCAAGAGAGGGTCGCGCACTGGAGTGGCCCCCTGAGAAGGGGCTGTCTCACTGGAGGGGGGATCTGCCCAGGAGCCGAGGGGCCAAGTGTGGGCACCACCTGTGAGCCGTGACGGGGAGTGTGACGTGTGGCACATTATCTACGTATTGGTGCATGTAACAAAATTCATTCTGCACAGGAGTGTGAAAATTACAGAGAACCCTGGGCCTCAGCCTGGTCGTTCCCATCCCTCCCCGCAGGGCAGGCTCTGTTTATTTCACGGTGCGGGGGTTGCGGAGCCGAGCGTGGGGGCCACGGGGAAACACGGGGGGCGGGGGGAGGCAGCGTCACACAGCGATGTTCCGCAGCAGGCACCTTGCACCAGGGGCTCCGGAGCTGGTCCCCCAGGGGTGCCGGAGGGACCCGGGTCTCTCACTGCCTGGGTGCTGGGCCTGTGGTTCAAGGGAGCTACGGCCCACAGGAACCGTGCTCACAGATGAACGGGAATGTCCGGTCGCAGGGATAATCGTGCCAGCGGTTAAACTCTGGAAAGACAAACAGCAGTGAGCTGGGGGGCAGAGGGGGCAGGCTGGGCCCTTGCTGCCATAAGCAACCCCTCCCCCGCTGTTCTGTGCCCGGGGAGGCTCCCAGCACCGGGCCCTGGCCCCAAAGAGGCGACGGGGGCGGGGGGGGGGGCGGGATGGAGCCTGAGCGCCCAGAGGGGGCAGCCCCACCCTGCAAAGAGACGCGGAGGCTCCGTGGGACGGGGAGACCCCTGGCCCGGGTGCTCCTGCTCCTACCCCAGCCCAGCCACAGGGCAGGGGCCAGCAAGAGACCTGCCCCAGGACGGGGGCACTGCTCAGGGATGCTGAGCGGCTGCCCCAGCCCGGCGCCCTCCACGTCCTGCCCGCTGGGGCCTGGCTTCCCCATGGGCACGTCTGCTCCAGGCAGGGCCCGGCCGCCGGCCGAGGGGACGTGTCTCTGCCCAGGAGCCAGTGTGCACAGAACACGGTCCTCCCTCAGGCACCGCTTCCCCTGCTCTGGGGCTGGCCACCCCCTGCCCGGCTGCCTGCAGTGGATTCCTGCCCCGGCAGCCAGAGAGCGGGGGAAGGGCGGCCCTGGGGCGGGGTGAGCTCAGCCCCTCAGCAGCACCCCAGGCCGCAGGGAGCTCCGTGGGGCGCATGGGCCGTTCTCAGCGCTCTGCTCCCTGGGGGCGGGTTCTGCTGCTGTTTGACTCTGTCCCCGTCCAGTCCCGGCAGCCCGGCTGGGCCCACCTGCCAGCACCCGACTGATGGACAGAGCCTGTCCCTGATGATTGTGCCAAGACACACACGTACCAGGGGCAGAGTTAAGGTTACAGGGGCAGCCTTGGACAGGCTCTTCCTCGACTCTGGAACCATCATGTTCCTTTAACACGTTTGGGTGCAATTTATGAACAGTTTGTAAAAGTGACAAATAATTCATGTTTTAGTAAATGGTTAATCAATTACGCAGAGCCCAGCGGGGCAGCTGGTGGCTGCTTGTTACCATCGTATGTCACCATCTAACACACCAGGGTCCTGGGAGGACCAGGCGTGTCGCAAGGAGAAAGGGAATTGGTGGGAGACCCCGTCCCTACCCCCGAGACCCCCACAGACCCAGCACCAATGAGCGGGGGCAGGGGATTCGCTCTGAATTTGGCTCCTCTTCTGTCTGCACCTCTCTGCAAACGGGCCCCTCATTACCCAGGGTGGCGGCGCGTCGGCCCCCCCGACCCTGCACCCCGACTGCAGCAGGATGAGACTCCGCCAGCCAGCAGAATAGGGGGGTTACTGCTTCTGCGAGGTACAGCCCAGCCCAGGTTCCATGTGGCCAGGAGTGAGGGCCAGGCAGCCTCAGGCCCCTTGGGGGGGTCCACAGGCCCTGAACCCCCAGTACTCAGCTTAGTCTCTTCTCTTCATGATTCCCAGACTGACTGACTCTTCCCCACCCCACCCCCCCTCCTTTGTCCAGACCCCTTCCCGGCTGGGCCATGGGCTACGTGACATGAGGGTCCTCAGGGCGACCCCCCGCTGGGCCGTGCTACAGACGCAGGCCAGTAGGGGGCACCCCAGCCCCAGCACAGTGACCTGTGAGTGGACCGTCCCCCCACAACATCACACCCAGCAGGGCTGGTCCCACAGTCCCTGCGTGTCCCCGTGAGCCCAGCGCAGCCTGCGCGGCCCCTGGTGCCCTGGGCAGGGGGCAGGAGGGGCTCAGAGCCAGCACCCCGGGCCAGCGCAGCAGAGCCCCCCGTGCGACCGAGTGTGTCCCTGCCCTCTGTCCGGGAACGGGCGACAGGGGAGGGGCCACGTGAGGATCCCGGATCTGTCCATCCCCTCCGGGGCACCTGGGCTGCACTTTGGTCTGACCCAGTGTGGCCACTCTGACGGGTGTGTGCGTGCGGGGGCCACATGCCCTCCCCGGCGGGGGCAGGGCAGACAGAGGAGCCGGGTGCGTGTCTCAGGGCCCTGGTGGGGGCCGGGGACCAACCCCTCCGACAGGGTCTGACCAATCAGAGGGGCCTAGAGCTCCCGGCTGCCATCCCATTGCTGCGGCAGCGTTGGTGCGTTGCTCTGGGTGGTGCTGCGGCAGTGAGGTGCTGCTCCTGGGAGTGCTACAGGCTGACTGCCCTTGGCCCCGCCCCTTCGGCGCTTGCCCCGCCCCTTCTGCCCTTGGCCCCGCCCCTTCGGCCATTGGCCCGCCCCTTCGGCCCTTGGCCCCGCCCCTTCGGCCCTTGGCCCCACCCCTTCGGCCCTTGGCCCCGCCCCTTCGGCCCTTGCTCCTGCCCCTTCGGACCTTGGCCCCGCCCCTTCGGCCCTTGCTCCTGCCCCATCTGCCCTTGCCCCCGCCCCTTCGGCCCTTGCTCCTGCCCCTTCGGCCCTTGGCCCCCGCCCCTTCTGCCCTTGCCCCCGCCCCGTCTGCCCTTGCCCCCGCCCCATCTGCCTTTGGCCCCGCCCCGTCGGCCCTTGCCCCCGCCCCTTCTGCCCTTGCCCCCGCCCCTTCTGCCTTTGGCCCCCGCCCCGTCTGCCCTTGCCCCCACCCCGTCTGCCTTTGGCCCCCGCCCCTTCTGCCCTTGCCCCCACCCCATCTGCCTTTGGCCCCGCCCCATCTGCCTTTGGCCTCCGCCCCTTCTGCCCTTGCCCCCGCCCCGTCTGCCTTTGGCCCCCCGCCCCTTCTGCCCTCAACTTTGCCCCTTCCGGGGTGCAGAACCGACCCACCACACCTGGCCCTGGAGCTGGGCCAAGCTGTCAGCCCAGCCGCAGGGAGTCTGAGTTGCTGGCTCACCTGACTCTTTTAACACCACACAGTGCTCGGGTCTTTTGGGATTGTCCGGTTGGCTGGCGGCCATGTCCCACTGATGGTAGTTGAACAGGGACTGATCTGTCCATGCCCAGGACTGATCCTGCAGGGACAGAGGCAGAGACCCCGTGAGCCCCATGGTCCCAGCGACGGGCCCGGAGCCAGGGGCCCCAGGGCAGGACCCAGCCAGCCTGTGGAAGCATGAAAATCCCCAGCGAAGGGAGAGTCGCCAGGCCCCTCCCCCAGCTCCTGCCACCCCCACGGGGCTGAGGGGAGCCCCCGACCTGCCCTGAGACTCAGCATCCATCTTTGGTGCAGCCCCACAGGCCCCCGCAGCCTCAGCCTGGCGCTGCCCCACGGAGCCTCATTCCCCCATCCCCACTGCCGAGCTCAGGTGCAGCTCTGGGGGGTGGCGCTGGGCGGCGCTGGGTTCGCTCTGTGGGGGTCGGGGCCTGCAGCAGCGAGAGTCCTTGCAGAACCGGATCGACCCGTCCTTCTTGGGACCAGCAGCTCTCTCTCCAGGTCCTGGGCTGTTTTCCCCGTGACCCTGAATGGGGAGCAGCGCACCGGGGGGTGAGTGCCCATCTGCACCCGGTGGACAGCCAGGCTGGTGAGACCCGGCTTGTCGGAGAACAGCTGCTGGTGGGAGCGCAGCACCTCTCGGATCTCGGCCTGCTGGGCCGGGGTGAGCTGGTCCGAGAGGGAAACTGACTCCAGCGAAGAGTCCTCTCCGGTCCCAGGGAACAGGCACACCAGGGGATCCTCCCCCTGCTCCTCCCAGGGCTTACACACGGCCAGCACCAAGTTCTCCCTGTCCCAGTACGGCTTCATCATGTTAACATGATATACCCGCTGGCCGCGCGTCCGGCCCGTCAGCTCCACCACATAGTTCACCTCGTTCAGCTGCTGAACCACCTTGAAGGGGCCGTCCCAGGCGGCTTGCAGCTTGTTCTTCCGCACGGGGATCAGGACCATCACCTGGTCCCCGGTAGCGTAGGCGCGGGCCCGTGCATTGCGGTCGTACCAGACCTTCTGCTTCCTCTGGGCCCTGCTCAGGTTCTCTCTGGCCAGGCCCATGAGCTCGGCAAGTCTTTCCCGGAATGTCAGGACGTATTCCACGACCGGCTCACCCTCCGGGGAGACCTTCCCCTCCCACTCGTCTTTCAATAAGTCCAGGGGGCCCCTCACCCGCCTCCTGGAAAGCAGCTCAGTCAGGGAGAACCTGGTGGCCCCGTGGGGCACCCCTCTGTGTGCAGACAGCAGGTGGGGCAGGGACTTGTTCCAGTCCTGCCGGTGGCATAAAGATTTTTAGCTTCAGGGTCCCCTGGAACCTCCCCACCATCCCACTGGGCCGGGCACCGTACGCTGGAGCCCAGGTGAGCCGGGCCCCGTGCGTCTCCCACAACCACCGGAGCGGGGCCGACATGAAGTGGGATCCCTGGTCCGCGAGGACTCCTGGGGGACCCCCACTGCTGAAAAGGGCCAGCAGCGCATTGGCCACCGTGTCTGCCTCAATGGAGGGCAGGGCCACGGCCTCGGGGCAGTAGGTGGCGAAATCCACCCCCACCAGGACGTATTTCTTCCCTGGCCGGGTCGCCTGGCCCGGGGCCCCACTAGATCCATCATCCCGCCCCCTCCTCCCAGAAAGGCTCCTCTATGGTGGGCTGGTGCCTTAAGGCGGCTTCCCCCTGTCCCGGGCTTTCTGCACCCTCTGGCCAGAGTCGCAGGCCGGCAGTGCCGCTGCACAGCCACGAATATCCCCGGCCAGTCAAAATTCTGCAGCAGCCTCAGCCGCGTGCGCCGGATCCCCCGGTGCCCCGCGAATGGGACGTCGTGGGCCGGATACAGCAGCTTGCGGCGATACCTTTGGGGAACCACCAGCTGCCGCTGGACCCCCCACGTCCCCACCTTCCCTGGGGGGAGCCATTCCCGGTACAGGAATCCCCCCTCCCACAGGGGCTGAGCTGCACGGAGGCCAGCCTGGTCCCGCAGTGTTTCTTAGGAGGGGTCTGCCTGCACCTCAGCCTGGAATTCAGCCACCGGGGCAGGGACAGGGACCTGCTCCCCCCTCCGCCTGCGTCCAGGGTCCCAGCCCTGCTGAGCCTGGCCCCAGCCCGTTCACCCCGGGAGGTCTCGGGGTGCGGGGCCTGTCCTGGTGCCTGGGGCTCTGAGTCCATTTGTGGCCCCTTTGCCCGCAGCGATGGCAGGTCAGGTCCTGTGGGTGCCCTCGAGCCGGCTGGTCTGCTGGGTACTGGCTGGCCCTCCAAGGAGGACGTTGCTGTCTGGGGGGCCAAATTGGGCACCTCTCCCTGCGGCACGGCTGTGAGCCGGTCTCTCCGGGATTCCCCTTCACACCCGGACTGGCTGGCTCTGGACTCATCAGCCAGTCACTGAGCTGTGCTGGTCAGTCACAGCGGGCTGTGCCCTGTGCCGGGTGTTGGGCACTGACCCTGGGACTGACATCACAGGCGGCTGTAGCCTGTTTCCACCCCGTCCCACTGGAGATCCTGCTCTCGTGGGACCCCCCCGCCCCACAACAGCCCCCCACTGAGCAGGGAACAGAGCCAGGGGAGGGAGGGGCCGCAGGCGGAGCGGGCGCCGGGCACTTACACGCTTCGGGTCCGAGAGTCCGATCCAGACGTGTTTAGACTTTTCCTTGTGCTGCTTGACATAGCCGGCCAGCATGTCGTTCTCTTCTTTATTGAGAATGGAGACGAGATTGGCCCCCTGCCAGTACTGCCGGCACGCCGCCTGGGCCAAGAAGGGACAAAGCCAGTTGCCCCATTTCTGCCCCCCAGGGAGCAGCAGGGGCGAGTCCAGCACAGATCTGGGGCCCGGCCCCCCCGGGGTAGCGCCCCTCCCTCCCAGCGCCAATGGCAGGAGCAGGCAGAGCAGCCTCCCCCCCACCCCGTCCCCTGCCTGGCCCCCAGCGCTCTGGGCACAGACACAGCTCCCCTGGCCCTGGGCCGGCCCCGGCTCGGCTCTGACCCCCCCCTGCCCTGGCTGTGGCTCCGTCAGGCAGACCCGCTGCCGGGCCGTGGGGTGGGCACCGCTGGCTGCACCGCTCCCTGGGCCGGCCCCAGCTCCGGGCTCTGCCGGGCGCTGGCTGGTCCCAGGACGTCCTGGCCCCACAGGCCACGGGGCAGCGCCGCGGGAAGGGCTTTCCTGGAGATCCCACCCGGCCCTGAGCCGCTCCCCGGCCCCGCCCGGACGAGTCCCCAGCCCCGGGCGCCCGAGTCGGCTGGACGGGGCAGCCCCGGGTCTGCCTGCTGCGTAGCCGCCCCCAGGGCCTGTTCCCGCCCGGGCGATTGAGCCACGTTCTCGGGGGGGGGGGATCGCTGCGGGTGCAGCCTGGGGGGGGCTGGGCGGTGAATAGTGACACAGGCGGCAGTGCTGGGGGGCTGAGGGGCTGGGCTGCCGTGAGCCCCGTGTGACTGACACAGCCCAGTGCCAGGGCACCCGTCCAGGGCCCAGCGAGCCGGCCCCACCCACCCTGGGCACAGAGCCCGGGAGCCGGGCTGAGCAGCTCGGAGGGGGCAGGCACCAGCCAGTGCCTGGGAGCGCTCGGTGCCGTGATGCACCAGGGCGAGTGTGAGCCTGGAGCGTGTAAACGCAGGACTGGGGGGCAAAACAGGGTTTTACACATGCACGAGACTGGTGAGCCAGCAGAGAGACAATGTAGCTTGTGGAAAGGGAAATCCTGCCTCACTGATCTGCTAGAAACTTCAGGGGGGAGCGAGTTAGTCTGTACAGGATAAACTTACCAAACAACCAATGGGCTGGGAGCACGCCAGAGACTAACAAAACACGTAGCTGGGATCGGGAGCTCTCGTGGGCACCGCTCGCTTCTTCAGATGACCCGAATTTTGAGTTTAGGATGTGCAGACCCGAAATAAAGAGGGGGGCAGGGAGAGGGGGGGAAGGGAAAAGGAGGTGGGTGGGAAACAAAGAGCAGAAGGGATGAAGATGACCAGTTCTGCCTACTTGTTTTTCCCTTTGATAGTTCTACGTGTTTCGTTAGTCTATGAATGCTACCAGCCCATTGGTTGTTTTTTAAGTTTAATGTAGTAGAGTTCCTCGTGGCCAAGGGGGATCCAGTGGATACAGGGCCCTTAGATTGCCAGAGAGCCTTTGACAAGGTCCCTCACCAAAGGCTCTGGAGCACAGGGAGCTGCCATGGGATAAGAGGGAAGGTCCTTTCATGGACTGAGAACTGGTTACAAGACAGTAAGAGTACGTGTAGACTGCATGGCTCTGCCGACAGAGGCATGGAAAATAGGCTGCCCAACAAAGTCAATGAAGCAGGGATTTAAATATCCCCGGCTTCATTACAATAAAAATAGCCGCCGCGCTGTGCTGGCTCAGCTGATCGTCGGCACAGCGCGCGAGTCGAGACGCAGATCAGTTGATAGGAGAAGCCTTTGTCGACCGCTCCCTTATGCCTTTGTGAAATGAGTTTACCGGAGTGGTCTACAAAGGCTTCCCCTGTGATGGGTAAGATCATTAGCATCTTGGTTAAGGCCATTTGTAAAGTGTCAAATTTAAGCATGGATGACAGTTCTGAAGTTTCTCTTTGTCGTCTGGTGTTAAAGTTTCTTTGAAGTAAGATACATGCAGTAAGGTCGTTAAGAGTATGTCCAGGTAGGCTGAAATGAAAACCAATTGGTTTCTCCTTGTGCAGATGTCTCATATCTGATTTGTGGACATTAATTCTTTGGCGAAGTGTCTGAGAAGTCTGTCCAATATACATAGCGGAAGGACACTGTTGGCACATGATGGCATAAATTAAATTTCTGGATGAAATATAAGACAGGAAGCAAAGGGTAGGAATCAATGGTCAGTTTTCCGAGTGCAGAGAGGTAACTAGGGGGGTCCCCCAAGGGACTGCACTGGGGCCCAATCTATTCAACCTACTTAAAAACTATCTGGGGAAAGGGACGAGCAGTGAGCTGGTGAAATACGCAGGTGACACAATGTCAGCTTGTGACGGCACGTTGGGGGTCCCCCGTCTCCTGCACCCTGAAATGGCACAAACAGACTGCACCAGCCGGTGGAATAGAGGAAGTTTATTGCCTCTCCAGGATACAGCACAGCACAGATGGAATCTGGTCCCAGAGCTGGGCTAGGATGCCTCAGGCCCCCTTGAGATGGGGGAGACTGGGCCCCTAAACTCCCCCCCTTTCCCTAGGATGTCTCCTCCATGCCCCCAGCCAGCAACTAACTAACTCTCTTCCAGCCCTGCCCCCCAGCCAGGGCAGCATCCACCTTCCTTTGTTCCTCTCCATGGGGGGTGTCTGGCCACTGGTTTGCATAGTGACTCATCCTGTTTTGCTGGGTCGTGGTACCCACGGCAGCCAGTGGGGGTTACCCCAGAGCCAGCAGCATAGAAACCAGCCAGGTACCCCCACTACATCACAGTTCTCCCCCCTCCGAGAGCGAACTGAGCAGGGTCACTCCGCTCGTGACCTAGGGAAGTTCGGGTCCTCTGCGTGGGAACCCGCCCTGGGGCCATGGGTGCTCCCCTTGACTCAGGCCGGCCGTGGCGAGGCCCCACATGAGATGGCTTCCCTCTGTCCACTCGCCGCCCCGCTCCAGGGCGACTGGCACAGGCCTGTCCTCGGGGGTCACTCCCACCCTTCCGCTGGCCTTGATCTCTGGCCAGGGTCTCTCGGGCCGGGGCCATGAGCCCAGCGAACCTTCTCTGGACAGCCAGGGCGGCTTCCATCCCCGATGCTCCATCCAGGGAGGACTTCCCCTCCCATAACTCTCTCAGCAAACCCAGAGGGTCCTCTATCTGAGGTAGAGACCCCCAAGCCGCTTTCCTACTGTCTTGGGCATTCCCGCCGCTCTGGCAGGAGTCACAGGACCGGCAGTACCGCTGCACGGCTGTAAAGATTCCCGGCCAATAGAAGTGTTGGAGCAGCCTCAGCCAGGTGCTCCGGATCCCCCAGTGGCCCCCAACGTGGGGACGTCGTGGGCCAAATACAGCAGCTTGAGGCGATACCTTCGGGGGACGACCAGATGCCGCTGGACCCCCCATTCCCTCGCCTTCCTGGGGGGAAGCCATTCCCAGAACAGGAGTCCACGCTCCCGCAGGAATCTCTCCTGGCCACCTCTCCCCCGGGGCTGAGCTGCACGGAGGCCAGCCTGGTCCCTCAGCCTCTGCAAGGAAGGGTCTGCCTGCACCTCAGCCTGGAATTCAGCTGCTGAGGCAGGGATCGGGACCTGTTCCCCACCTTTGCCTAGGTCTGGAGTCCCAGCCTCGCTGGACCCCGTGTCCACTGGGATGGGACCCTGAGGACGCTGCCAGGAGTCCTTCCCTGGACCCACGTTGTCAGCCCCCCGCTGGCTCTGGCTCCGGGTAGTGACTAGAGCCAGCTGGGATTCATGGGGCCACTCCTCTAGGTCATTCCCCATCAGCACCTCAGTGGGCAAGTGCGGGTGCACGCCCACTTCCTTGAGACCTTCCTTCGCCCCCCATTTCAGATGCATCCTGGCTACAGGCACCTTAAACGGGGACCCGTCTATGCCCTTCAGGGTCAGCTGCGTGTGGGGTAGTATCTGGTCTGGGGCCACTATATCGGATCGGGCCAGAGTCACCTCCACCCCCGTGTCCCAGAAGCCTGTCATCTTCCTACCATCCACCTCCAGGGGTATGAGGCACTCGCTCCGCAGGGGCCGTCCTGCCCCCACCCGGTACACCGAGAAATCCGCCTCCTGAGGGTCAGACCTCCCAGGGGAGGGGCACTGAGCATCCGTCCCCTCTCTCTGAGCTGAGGTTTGCCTGCCAGCCCCTGCCTCTGGGGCAGCCTGCCCTTCCTCCCGCCCCAGCCAGTTAACCCTGGAAAGTCCCAGGTCATGGGACCTGGTGCACTGAGCCCTCTTGTGGCCTTTTTGCCCACAGCGCTGGCAAGTTAGGCTTTGGGCTGTCTCTGTCCAGGCCCTGGCTGGTTCTCTGGGGCACAGACGACCTGTTCCTTGGGCTCGACTCGTAGTTGACTCCCTCCGTCGCTCAGCCGAGATCCGGTCTCTGCGCGATTCCCTTTCTCTCCGGGACTCCCGTTCACACCCGGACCGGCTCTCCGTGAACTCATCCTCCAGCCTCCCGGCCTCCTGGGGGTTCTCTGGTCTCCGGTCCTTGAGCCACAGCCTCAGTTTGGGTGGGCATGCTTCATAGAACTGCTCCATCAGGACCAGCTTGAGCAGCTCCTCTGCGGTCTGGGCTCCAACTCCAGACACCCACTTGCGGCCGTATTGCGACAGGCGGGAGGCCAGATCCACATAGGTCTCCCGTGGCCCTTTCTGTACCCCCCAGAACTTCTTCCTATATATCTCGGGGGTCAACCCGAACTTGTGCAGCAGGGCCTCCTTGACTCGGTTGTAATCCCCTGGCTGTAGGTCCTCCAGCTGACTGAGCACTCCGGCCGCCTCCTGGTTCAGTGCAGGGATGAGCTCCTGCAGCCAGTCAGCTGGGGGAACCCGTTGCAGTCCACAGGCCCTCTCAAAGGCACTGAGGAACCCGTCTATGTCGCCCACGTCCTTCAATTGGGCCACCACGAGCCTCTCCAAGTGTCCGGCAGTCCTGGGACCCTGGGGCCCATCCGCACTTGGCCCAGCCGGTGCCCCGCTGGTTCTCCGCTCTGCCATGGCCAGCTCATGCTGCCGCTGCCTCTCTCGGTCCTGGCGGTCCCTCTCTCGGTCCTCTACTTCCAATTCCTTGATCCGCAGCTGGATCTCCAGCCGCCGCAGCTCCGCTGGGCTGGCCCCTGCCCTAGATGGGCTACAGCTTGCAGGCCTCCCGGAAGACGCTGTCTCATCTCTCTGGTGGGTTCCAGCGCTCTTCCCCCTCTCTGAGCCTGACACACTCTCAGGGGGGGTCTGGCTGCTTCCCCTGGGGACAAGATCCTGGCCCTGTGGCTGGTCATTCTCTTCCAGCTGGGCAATCAGCTGGGTCTTGGTTGCTTTCCGCACAGGCAAGCCCCTCTCTCTGCACAGCCCCACCAGCTCTGCCTTCAAGAGTCGGGCGTAGGCCATCTGCCCGCTGGGCCCCTCGGTGCAGACTCACCAGTCTAGTGCTGCAGCGCCCCACGATTCCCAGGAACTGCTTCACTCTGTCTCCAGCACGCCTGGCTCCAGGGCTCTTGCTTCTACTGTGCCTTGTCGCTCGCCGCTGGAAGCTCCATCCACGGGGTGCAGTGCATCCCACTCCTGACACCAGTGTGACGGCGCGTTGGGGGTCCCCCGCCTCCTGCACCCCGAAATGGCACAAACAGACTGCACCAGCTAGTGGAATAGAAGAAGTTTATTGCCTCTCCAGGATACAGCACAGCACAGATGGAATCTGGTCCCAGAGCTGGGCTAGGATGCCTCAGGCCCCCTTGAGATGGGGGAGACTGGGCCCCTAAACTCCAGCCCCTTTCCCTAGGCTGTCTCATCCATGCTCTCAGACAGCCAGCAACTCCCTAACCCTCTTCCAGCCCTGCCCCCCAGCTAGGGCAGCATCCACCTTCCTTTGTTCCTCTCCATGGGGGGTGTCTGGCCACTGGTTTGCATAGTGACTCATCCTGTTTTGCTGGGTCGTGGTACCCACGGCAGCCAGTGGGGGTTACCCCAGAGCCAGCAGCATAGAAACCAGCCAGGTACCCCCACTACGTCACACAGCTACATGGGATGAAACGTTTAGGCCTGTTAGTTAGAAGTTGGTTTTATGTCCGTGTGATCCGTGTGTGCACACGCTCTGTGATACGCTGAAAAATTGGCAGTGCTAATAAAGCAGGGGTGGGCAAGATACCTCTTGTGGGTCGGCTGCAGCCCCCCAAGCCACAGGAGTCAGCCTGCGGACCCCCCTGCTGGGACCCTCAGGCTACGTCTAGGCTGCAGGCTTCTTTCGGAAGACGCTTTTTTCAGAAGAGATCTCTTGAAAGAGCGCGTCCGAATGCAAAAGGGCATCAAAAAAGTGATCTACTGTCGTGAAAGAGAGCGTCCAGACTGATTGGATGCTCGCACACATAAAAGGCCACCCAGAACCACTTCAGCCGGGGTCTGAAGTCTCCACTTGCTTCCAAGTGCTGGTGCCGGAGCCCTGCAGAGACACACGCTTAAAGGGGCCCCTGGACAGCCGTTACTCTGCTCCCGCTGCCTGCTTGCCTGCCTCTCCGAGGGACAGCAAAGCTCTCGCAGAGCCGGCTCCGGTAGCCCAGCTTTTTTGGGCGCCACAGCCTTTATGCCATGGAGCTGGAGCTGCTCCGGGCATGCAATGGCCCCGCAAGGCCGTGCTTGTTTCTGCAGCTCTTTGTGCCAGCTGCCTTCCTGGTCCTGACTGAGTTCGACCCTCCCCTGGGTGTGGGAGCAGCACTCTGGCAACCACACCCCACAGAGAGACGCTTCTGTACCAAGGGGCCGTGGGAGGTGTCCAATGAAAGCTTCTGTCCTCCTGACTGTGTGTGCTACCCGTGTGCGTGTGGGAGGTCTGTGGGGCTATGGACGGGGCTCGGGGCTGGTGCTGCGTGTTCTCTGCCTGAGAGAGCCGTGGGCCTGGCCTGAGGAAGAACTGGCCAGTGACTGGCTGTGCTCACTAGCCCGGCTCCAGGGACGGTGGCTCTCTGAGAGGCCAATTCACACCCGAGGGATGCGTCTGGAAACCTGCAGACCAGCCAGGATCTAATGGCTGCTGGCAGGGGACACAGGGACGGGTCACTGGGCCATGTGACCCGCTCGGCTTGGGAGGCGCCAGGGCTGGATGGAAAGTGCCACGAGGCGGATTCCATCTTCCCTTCAATCCTGCTGCTGATCCCCGATGCAGCCTGGCGAGGGGCGGCGAGCGGGAAGGAGGCCGACCCCTCCGGACACAGGATGGGCACAGAGACGGCTAAGCCGGCAGTTTGTAACATCTCTGCTAGAGCCTGCGCCCAGAGCTGGGGGCCTGGTGCGTGTGACGGAGTCGCCTTCACAGCCGCACTCTGCCCCTTTCCTTTCTCTTGCTAAGAAACCTTCAGATGGTGGATTCTGAAGGACGGGCCCAGCGTGATCGTGTGGGGAAGACCCAGGGTCCGTCTACACTGGCCCCCTAGTTCGAACTAGGGTGGTTAATGTAGGCAACTGGAGTTGCAAATGAAGCCCAGGATTTGAATTTCCCGGGCTTTATTTACATCTCGCCAGGTGCCGCCATTTTAAAATGTCCGCTAGTGCGGACTCCGTGCCCGCGGCTACACGCAGCACGGACTAGGTAGTTCGGATTAGGCTTCCTATTCCGAACTACCGTTACTCCTCGCGGCACAGAGGGTATGTCTACACTAGCCCTCCAGTTCAAACTAGGGAGGTTAATGGAGACATTCCAAGTTGCAAATGAAGCCCGGGATTTAAATATCCCGGGCTTCATTTGCATCTTCCCAGGCGCCATTTTAAAATCCCCTTAGTCTGAACTCCGTGTCCACGGCTACACGCGTCATGGAGTAGGTAATTCCAATTAGGATCTCTAATCCGAACTACCGGTACACCTCGTTCCACGCCCCGCCCCTCCCCCATCCAGCACCCTTCCTCTGATACTCACCCCCCCGCCCAGCGCCCTTCCCCCGATACTCACCCCACCCAGCACCCTGAGCCCCCCCCTGCCTCCAGCCTCTAACCTGGGCCTCCTGCCAGCTTTTTGCTTCAGTGAAGTATCCGTAGCAGTTGCCTTGGTGGGATTTCCAGCCCTGGGGACAGGACCCGGCCTGTGTCCCTGTGGAGAGGATGCCGAGGGCCGGTTAGAGGCTGTTTCACACCACACCTGTTGCTTTCCCAGAGCTCAGGTAACGTGGGGAGGGCTGTGGCTGCGGGGGGGGGGGGTCCTGGGGCTGCAGGGGGGTGCTGGGGCTGCAGGGGGGGTGCTGGTGCTGCGGGAGGGGGGGAGGGCTGGGGCTATGGGGGGGGGGGGGGCTGGGGCTGCAAGGTGAAGCTGGGTTTTCCCAGACTCCACAGGGGCAGAATGGAGGCCCTGGGACCGAGCCCTGAGCTGCAGTCCCGGCAGGATGGGGTCTCTGTGTGAATGGGGTGTGGGCTGCATGCCCCAGGGCTCCCTGTGGGAGGGAAGGAAGCTGTGCACCGTGGGGTAGCTGGCAGCCCTTCCCTGCCCCTGCTCTGAAAGCCCCATGGATCAGACTGAGCTTCTCCCCATCTCCTTGGCCTGGAGGGGTGATGGGACCAGGGAAGTGTGTGTGAGTGTTTGGGGGGGGGATAGCCAGGACCAAGGGGCGGAGCTGGGGGGTCACAGGGTCGAGCAGAGGAGAACTGGGGAGCAGGGGCCCAGGGCTGGGCGGAAGGAGCTGGGGGGCTGGAGGGGGAGGGAAGGGGAGAGAGGTGCCCAGGAGGTGGGGCACAAAGAGGGGGGCAGCAGGGATCCGTGGGGCAGGGCAGGGAACACTGGCTGGGCACTGCCCCTCTCAGGGCCAGGGCGGAGGGCGGGGGGAGCCCTATCCCAGCGGGGGTGGGGGAACAGGACATGTGGGAGGACAGAGGCACAATGTGCCAGGCAGGGGGCAGTCCAGCCAGGGGCGGGACGGGGGAGGAGCCGGAGTGGAGCCAGGAGCCCTGGGGCAGCCCTTAGAGAGGGGCCCTGTGGGGACAGGACCGGCCAGTGGGTGGGGAACACGGGGGCAGGATGGACACCCATCGCTGCCAGGAGCTGAGCGCACATTGACCAGCCCCCCCTCCCGATCCCCAGCTGACCCCAGGGGGCATTTCAGCCTCCTGCTCTCCTTGCTCCCTGGGAGGGGCCACAGGGCTGGGCCCCCCAGGCAGGGGCCCCAGCAGCAGGAGACGGGCAGCGGCTCTGGCATCCCCGAGGGAAATGGAGCCACGTCCCAGCTCCTACCACGGCGACCCGCCCCCGGGGGCTCCGGCTCGAGGGGCCGGGCCAGGACTCACCTGGCAGCGCTGGGCTGCAGACCAGGCAGCCGAGGAGGCAGAGGGTGACGAAGGCGACTGGCCCCATCTTCTCGCTGCCCCTGGGGAGAAAACACACAGGGGAGATGAGCCAGGAGACGACCCCAGAGGGACACTCCTCCTCCCATGGGGCATTTCCATGGGGGTGGAGCTTTCCTAACTTGGCCCTTCCTGGAGCCCCCTGCAATTCACACCCTGGGGGATTCTGCGCGTCTGGGACCTGCATGGCCCCTTTGGAGAAGCGCTGCTGTTCCACCTCTCACCACTAGGGGTTGCTATGGGGCGTCCCTGTTGGCTATTCTGGCGCCACAGCGGCCCCTGGTGAGCAGAAGGTGGAACTGCAGCCCCCTCTAGAACTGGGGCCCCCAGAGCCCCATGCACCATGGGGCAGGTTGGTCCCCAGTGGGGCCCGGCAGGGGTTGGGTCCTGGCCCTACACTCGTCACAGGGTCACCAGCGCCCTGGGGGCGACAAATGGTTCAGAACAGCTGGGGAGGGGGAGGCAGCATCTTGGGGGGGGGGGGGAATTCGTCCTCTTTGACCCAGGACAGTCCTGTGCCTGCTGCTCTGGGCTCTGCAACCGGACTCCTCTGTGGCCTCGTGGGGGGCTCACGCTCTGGCGGGCGCCCCTGTGTGGCCAAGGGCCAGTCCTCAGCTTCACCCCTGAGGGGCTCAGGGGGCAGAGGTGTCCCAGCCGGCTTTGCTGCTTGGTCACCTGGGACCAGGCTTCTTACCCCATTTGTGTAGCTGTTGGGGGGTTGGAGGGACCCAGGCCCACCCACTCCTCTGGGCCCCGGAAGTAGCAGCTGCCTGCTAAGTATCCCTGCCGTCCACGGCTTCCTCGCTCCCTGGGCCCCTTCCCCAGGAAGCGGCTCCATGCAGCCCCCTCTCCCTGGGCTGAGGTCAAGTGCCCCCCACAGCCCATCCAGGGCTCTCCAGTGTCTTGGAGCCTGTCATGGCCGGTCTTCAGCCACTGGCCCTGGGCCTCAGTCCGGCCTGAATTCCAGCTCCCAGCTGGAGCTGTCCGAGGTGCTGCTCTGCTCCCCGTGGGTTGCTGGGGGTCTGTCTACACTACTAAGTTAATTTGAAAGAACAGCAGTTATTTCAAATTAACTTTACTAGCGTCTACACAGGCAAACTGCTATTTCGAAATAAATTTGAAACAGTGGAGCCCTGATTTCGAATTTGGTAATCCTCATTGTACGAGGAGTAACGCCAAATTCGAAATAGCTATAGTAGACACTTAATTCGAAACAGGGGGCCTCCAGCCCTTCTCAGAGAGCCCTGGTGGCCACTCTGGGCACAACCAGGAAAGCTTGCTCTCCTCTCCCCCAGCCCCGGAGCCATTAAAGGGGTAGACCCTGGCCACAGTGCCTGTGCCAGCTCCAAGCCTGCCAGGCCAGAGCCAGCAGTGGCCACCGGGGCCCCTGACCCAGTGGCCCCAAAACATGAGCCAGCAAGCCACTGGCAGCCAGCCCTCCACCGCCCCCCAGGAGCAGTCTACCAGCTCCCAGGAGCCTGCCAGGGGCTGGAGAAGGCGGGCGCCTTCCTGGTCCAGGGTGGAGATCATGGACCTTACTCAGGTTTGGGGGGGAGGCCTCCAACGTCCATCATCTCCGCACTAGGCACAGGAATGCGGCCGTCTAGGGCAGGAGAGCTGCCAGCCTGGCCACCGAAGGCCACATGCGAACCCAGGAGCAGGTCAGCATGAAAGTCAAGTTGGTCCAGTGAGACCCCCACCCTGAGCCCTGAGCTTCCCCTCCCCCTTCTTCCCCTGGCTTCCCCCTTCCAGCTCCCTCCTCCCAGGTTTCCCCCTCCCCTCTTCCACCCTCTCTCTTCCCCCTCCCATCTCCTTTTCCCAGTCTCCCCAGATGTTCATCCCCCCTCCCCCTCCAGTTTTGTTCAAAAAACCCAGTTTCTATTTTTGAACTTACGTGTCTTTTATTTGACATGGGAAGGGGGCTAGGGAGAGGAAGTGGAAGGACATGAGGGAGGAATGGGGCACGAGCCCCCGGTGAGGAGGACCAGGGAGGCTCTGTGGGCTTCTTGGGGTGGATGTTCTCCCACAGGGCCTCCTGGATCCTGACAGCCCCCCAATGCCCCCCCGGATGACAACCTGCAGGAAGTGCAGCCTGGCTGATGGAAATGACCCCACGAGATGCACCGGCGTGCCCAGGGGCAGATCTGGCTCCACATGGCCGAGTGCTGTGGTGTGCCGCGTGCGGGCACTCAGGGCACTCCAAGCCAGGACTGCTTTGCTGTCCCTCATCGAGGCAGACAAGCAAGCGGGGAACCCTGAGAACTGTCTGTCCGGGGTGGGGGTCGGGTCCCTTTAAGCACGGAGCTCAGTTAGCCTCAGGCAGCAGCCCCACACACTAAGTCCTAGCCTGATGCCCTGCCGGCACTGCTTCTGGCCAGCCTTAACTTCGGTTCAGGGTACACTCAGTGTGGACGCGCTATTTCGAAATAGTTTTTGTGTCTAGATGCGTTATTTCGAATTAGCTTAATTTGAATTAACTATTTCAAATTAAGTGAATTGGAAGTAGCGCTGTCGTGCAGACGTAGCCTCAGTCTGCCCAGGTGGCGCTCCAGGGAGGAACTGCCAGGCCCTGGCCCAGCAGTTTCTTTTCTATCCTCTTCTGAGCCCTGATTGGCTGCTGCAGAAGCAGCCACTCTAGTCTTCCTGGAGGACCTCTCTTCTGCCCTTCCCCCTTGGGCGGGGTGCAGCAAGGCCACCAGCCTCCAGCAGGGGGCTTCAGGCCTCGACCCCCCCCCCCCCCCCATCACAGTCCTGTTTTCCCCCAGGGACCAGGGTTGAAGGGAAGCCTGTGCACCCCTTGTGGGGCTCCGGCAAGAAGCAGTCAGCTGGCTGTGAGGGGAGCCCCAGCCCTGAGCCCCCCCACCCTGAGTGCCCTTTTAGGGGGGCTGCAGTGGCACGTACCGGGCCTGCCTCCACTTCCCCTGACTCCCAGGAAGCAAGGGGCCAGGGCTCAGCTTGTGACCCCCTCTCGCACCCGCCTGCCCAGGGAAGGGCAGAGGGGGATGAAGCCAGCTGGGAACTTTCCCCTCTCTGCAGCCACCTCCCGAAACAGCGCCTTTGTCTCCCCCCACTGCCCCCTCCACCCCCAGCCCAGACTCCCCAACCCTCCTGCAGTCCCTCCTCCGTGGGCCCCGCCTCCCCTTCACTCCTGAATTCCCCACATCCCCCTCCCTGTGCCCCTCCAATTGCCCTACACTGACATTTCTGATGGGAACTGTCCTATTGCAGGCTTCACCCCCTGCCTTGAAGCCCCCACAAATCCCGGAGGGGGCGATACGACACGGCCCCAGGTGACATCTTGGAAAACAGCTTCACAGCCCAGTGCCCAGACCAGCCGGCCAGGTCCGGGCCCTGGGTGGCATCTGGCTGCGGCCCAGGCCGGCAGAGACGGGCGCGAGACGCTGGACAGAGCGTGTGGCCGTGTGGCCCGTGCTTGGCGCTCGCCTGAGGGGACAGGCTCCGGGTGACTGAGGGGAGGGTTCTGACGCTTGAGCCCAGTCGCCCTTTGGGAACACGGAGCGGGGCCCTCTGCTCTCAGCCCCAGTGGCAATGCCGTGCCGTGCGGGCCCCCCGGCAATGCCCATGGCTTGGGGCTGCGAGCGGGCGGGCGGGGGCGACCGGTGGGAAAGCAGAACTCCGGCTCACAGGGATTGTTCAGCAGCGCAGAGCCCTGCATGGTCACTTCCTGGGGAACCCACAGGTTCTGCAGCGCCAGAAATAGCCACGCTCGTTCCACGAACTGCGGGGGAACCTCACTCTGCTGGGCAGGATGTGGAGATGGGCTGATCCCGAGCTCGTAGCACGGAGCCCCCTGCAAAAATCATTGCGCCCTACATGCAACAGCCCCTCTTCTTCAGCTACCTGGATGGTCACCCTGAGCTGGGGGATGGGGGGAGCTGCAGAGACCCCTGAGGATGGGGGTGCGGGGACAGGGCAGATGGGACTGACCAAGGGAGAGGCTGAGGGTCAGCCACAGTCTGTACGGGGGAGGCTTCCCAGCACACGAACAATCCCCTCCCTGAAAGAAAAACGTCCCACCCACACCCAGCTCCCTCCACGTTCACTCCCCGGCTCCAGGACTCTCCCTCTGCCCCCCCAGTTCCCCAACTGCCCCAGACTTTGCTCTGCTTCTGAGAGGTGCAGGCAATGGAGTTCTGGGCTGTAATTTCCATGAGTTGGGCAGAGTTCGGGATGAATGTGTCTGGTAAGGAATCTGTCAAAAATAACCCGAATCTTCTTTTACTCTGTCGTTATAGACACACCCGCAACCAAGAGTCTGAAATAAGTTATAGAAACAGTTGGAATTGGCCTGATTTGAGAGAATATGCAGAAATGTCAAATATTATGTGCAGAATTCTTCATGTTTTAGTGCAGAACTTTAATTTTTTGTCCTTTTCCACCCCCCTTCCTCCGCCCCCCCCCCCCGAGTAAATCAACCAACACCCTGCTAGAGCCAGGAACTCCCGCACTGGACACGGGATTCCAGCACCAGAGTCACCCTGACAAATGCTCCCCCATCCTGCCTTCTCTTCCTGCCCTGCCATGGGGGCTCCCCCACCCCTGCTGTCTCCCCTATTCTAACATGGGGACTCCCCCGCCCCTTCTGCCCTCTTTGCTCCTGCATGGGCGGGGTGGGAAGGGCCAGTGTAACATCCCAGGGTGGGTGAGGGGAAATTGGGGATGTAGGAGAAGGGAAGAGCTGGAAGCAGGGGCCTGGGAGCAGGAGTGACATGCTGGGACCCAGCCAGGCCGGACACAAACAGACGTTTGCCGGCTGGTCGGTGTCTCGGCGCTGGCGCTGCGGACAGCCCATGGCACAGAAATCCTGCCCCCCGGGCAGGGCAGGGCTCCCTGCTGAGCACACGATCCGAGAGCTGGGCACAGGGGGATGCAGAGGGAGGGACGTCCCGGGGAGGCGCCGTTCGTGCGGAAGATGATCCGTGCAGTGTACAGGGCAATTTTCTGTCTCTGTCTATAACCGTGGGGCCCCTCCACTTAGCTCCTTGTCCGGCCCAGGGGCAGTCGTGAATCCACACGATGGACTGAGCCGGGTCCCTCGTCCCGGGTACAAACGCAGAGCGGCTCGTCTGCCGACGACTGTCACTGCGCTTCCTTCGACTGGGAACCTGACTCGGGCGGCTTCCCAGCTAATCGGGGTCTGTGCCCTGTGGGGGCTCCCATGACGTCCATGACGCCGGCTCCCTGCACGGAGCTGGCCGGATATCCAGAGGGAGCCCATGAGAGCGCAGGCAGCCGAACATTTCCCATCCCTGCCGGAGCAGGAGACCGGTCCGGCCCACACCAGTGAATCCTGAATTCACCGCGTCACTGTCCTGACCCTCCGCACTGGTGGCTCACACGGCTGCTCTGGTAACTTCTAGCACGGAGCTCGTACATCTCTCACCACCCCCGTGCGGTACCCACGCCTGGGGCTTCGCTTGGCTGAATTCACCATGTCGCTGTCCTGTCCTACCACAGGGGACAGGTGCCACTCTGCAGGGGGTCACGGGGTGTGGGGGAGTCACCAGGCCCCGCCCCCCAGCTCCAGCCAGATGGGACTCTCAGGCAGAACAAAAGGTTTATTGGTTGAGGTGCAGCCCAGACTTCTTGTTACCGGAACCAGGAGCAGCCAGCACCATCCATCTTGGAGGCAAGGGGGGGGGCAGAGGCAGGGCTCTGAGCCCCGGCCCGGCCCCCCAAGCCAGCTCGGCTCCCTTTTCCCTAAGGCAGCCCAAAAAATCTAGCTCACCCTCACACCGAGAGTCCCTGCAGAGCAGCCCAGCCCAGTAGGGGTCACAGCCCAACAGAGCAGCCAGCGAATGCCGCAACAGACGCCGAGGCCCCACGAGTGGATACAGCCCCCACAAGGGGATCATGTGTCAGCGATCGCACAGGGGGGCAGTTCAGTGCCAGCCAGGGAGGGTGGGGCCCTGGGCTCCGCGCTCTGGGACGGGATGCCTGTGTTGGGGGCCGGGCTGTGGGGTGAAGAGCCAGGCAGACCCTGTCCCAGGGCCCAGGAGTTCACACAGGAAAGTGCAGCCCCCAGACCCGATAACAGGGACCGGCTGCCCCCAAGGGCCCAGCACAGAGCAGGGAGGGGGAAAGGGGCTGGAGGGGGCAGGGACTCACCCGTCCGTGTGTCCGTCTGTCTGGGTGGCCGGTCCGGAGCGCTGGGGGCTGGTGTCCAGCCGGTGCAGGGTCCCAGGTATTTATAGCCCTGCAGGGGGCGGGGCTGGGGGAAGGGGGAGGAGCATGAATGTGGAAATGGGACCACACAGCTGAGAGATGGCAATCTGCCCCTCCCCCGCTCAGCTTCCTGCTGCCCTGCAGTGGCTGTGGTGGGAAGGGGGGAGCGTTATTGCTGCTGAGTCCCAGCCTGGCAATGGCCTGGGCACTGGGGCAGGTGCTGGGGTGGGCGTTGGGCCGGGCGCTGGGGCAGGCAGGCGGGTGCAGGGTCGGGCGCTGGGACAGGCAGGCGGGTGCAGGGCCGGGTACTGGGACAGGCAGGCGGGGGCAGGGCCGGGCGCTAGGACAGGCAGGCGGGGGCAGGGCCGGGTACTGGGACAGGCAGGCGGGTGCAGGGCCGGGTGCTGGGACAGGCAGGCGGGGGCAGGGCCGGGTACTGGGACAGGCGGGCGGGGGCAGGGCCGGGCGCTGGGACAGGCGGGCGGGGGCAGGGCCGGGTGCTGGGACAGGCAGGCGGGGGCAGGGCCGGGTACTGGGACAGGCGGGCGGGGGCAGGGCCGGGCGCTGGGACAGGCGGGCGGGGGCAGGGCCGGGTGCTGGGACAGGCGGGCGGGTGCAGGGCCGGGTGCTGGGACAGGCAGGCGGGTGCAGGGCTGGGCGCTGGGACAGGCAGGCGGGTGCAGGGCTGGGCGCTGGGACAGGCAGGCGGGTGCAGGGCCGAGCGCTGGGGCAGGCAGGCGGGTGCAGGGCTGGGCGCTGGGACAGGCAGGCGGGGGCAGGGCCGGGCGCTGGGACAGGCAGGCGGGGACAGGGCTGGGTGCTGGGACAGGCAGGCGGGTGCAGGGCTGGGCACTGGGGCAGGCAGGCGGGTGCAGGGCTGGGCGCTGGGACAGGCAGGCGGGGGCAGGGCCGGGCGCTGGGACAGGCAGGCGGGGGCAGGGCCGGGCGCTGGGACAGGCAGGCGGGTGCAAGGCCGGGCTCTGGGGTAGGCGGGCGGGGGCAGGGCCGGGTGCTGGGGCAGTCAGGTGGGTGCAGGGCCGGGTGCTGGGGCAGTCAGGCGGGTGCAGGGCCAGGCGCTGGGACAGGCAGGCGGGGGCAGGGCTGGGCGCTGGGACAGGCAGGCGGGTGCAGGGCCGGGCGCTGGGGCAGGCAGGCGGGTGCAGGGCTGGGCGCTGGGACAGGCAGGCGGGGGCAGGGCCGGGCGCTGGGACAGGCAGGCGGGGGCAGGGCCGGGCGCTGGGACAGGCAGGCGGGTGCAGGGCCGGGCTCTGGGGTAGGCGGGCGGGGGCAGGGCCGGGCGCTGGGACAGGCGGGCGGGTGCAGGGCTGGGTGCTGGGGCAGTCAGGTGGGTGCAGGGCCGGGCGCTGGGACAGGCAGGCGGGTGCAGGGCCGGGCTCTGGGGTAGGCGGGCGGGGGCAGGGCCGGGCGCTGGGACAGGCGGGCGGGTGCAGGGCTGGGTGCTGGGGCAGTCAGGCGGGTGCAGGGCCAGGCGCTGGGACAGGCAGGCGGGGGCAGGGCTGGGCGCTGGGGCAGGCAGGCGGGTGCAGGGCCGGGTGCTGGGGCAGGCAGGTGGGTGCAGGGCCGGGTGCTGGGGCAGGCAGGTGGGTGCAGGGCCGGGTGCTGGGACAGTCAGGCGGGTGCAGGGCCAGGCGCTGGGACAGGCAGGCGGGTGCAGGGCCGGGCGCTGGGGCAGGCAGGCGGGTGCAGGGCCGGGTGCTGGGGCAGGCAGGCGGGTGCAGGGCCGGGCGCTGGGACAGGCAGGCGGGGGCAGGGCCGGGTGCTGGGACAGGCAGGCGGGGGCAGGGCCGGGTGCTGGGACAGGCAGGCGGGTGCAGGGCCGGGTGCTGGGGCAGGCAGGCGGGGGCAGGGCCGGGTGCTGGGACAGGCAGGCGGGGGCAGGGCTGGGTGCTGGGACAGGCAGGCGGGGGCAGGGCCGGGTGCTGGGACAGGCAGGCGGGGGCAGGGCTGGGTGCTGGGACAGGCAGGCGGGGGCAGGGCCGGGTGCTGGGGCAGGCAGGCGGGGGCAGGGCCGGGCGCTGGGGCAGGCAGGCGGGTGCAGGGCCGGGTGCTGGGACAGGCAGGCGGGTGCAGGGCCAGGCGCTGGGACAGGCAGGCGGGGGCAGGGCCGGGTGCTGGGGCAGGCAGGCGGGTGCAGGGCCGGGCACTGGGACAGGCAGGCGGGTGCAGGGCTGGGCGCTGGGACAGGTAGGTGGGTGCAGGGCCGGGTGCTGGGACAGGCAGGCGGGTGCAGGGCTGGGCGCTGGGACAGGTAGGTGGGTGCAGGGCCGGGCGCTGGGACAGGTAGGTGGGTGCAGGGCCGGGTGCTGGGGCAGGCAGGCGGGTGCAGGGCCGGGCTCTGGGGCAGGCAGGCGGGTGCAGGGCCGGGTGCTGGGACAGGCAGGCGGCCCAGAGACACGCGTGAGACCCGGGTTTCCCAGAACGCGTGGCCGGGGAACGTGTCTGTGTCTCGCCGGGCGCCAGGACTGGCAACGGGACCCAGCGATTCGAGTGGGAGTCGAGGGGACGCGCAGGGAGCTCTGCCCAGAACTGCACTCGCTGCCCCGGGCCCGCGCCGGCCCCTCAGACTCACCGCCTGTCACGGGCCGGGCGTGAGTGGGGGGGGGCGACATCTGCAGACGGCTCAGCCCCCCACCCCGCCCCCGAGAGCGCTGAGCCCCAGGCAGAGGGGACGAGCTACAGGGGGGTCTCAGGGCCGGGGGCCGCGTGGAAGAAATTCAATCAGCTCGGTGCCAAGGGAGGCCCCGGGACCCACCAGCCCAGCCGCACCCGCCGAGCCGGGCTCGCAGTGAGCCGTTCCCGCTCACCTCTGTGACGGCGCGTCGGGGAGCCCCCGAGCCTGCTCCCCCATCCGCAGCCAGACGCGGCTCAGGCGGCCAGGAGAGTGGAAGGTTTCTTGCTGCTCAGAGACCCGGCGCAGCGCAGGGCCGATGCTGAGAGGAGCCAGGGCAGAGCCTAGTCCTCTGGGGGGGTCACAGGCCCCTGAACCCCCCGTCCTGGACTGAGTCTGCTCCCTTCTTGCTCCCCACAACCAAGGCTGCCCCTTCTCCCAGGCACCGGTCACTCACCCCCCCAGGCAGCCCCCCCTTCCTCTGCCCAAACCCCTTCCCCTCGCCGGGTGTGACGCGTCTGGCCATTGTCTACGTGTCTTGGCTCAGGAGACCCCCACCCCCGCTGGGCCCTTGTAGGGGTGCCCACTCCCCTACACCCTTCATCTAGCGGCGCCCGTCTCTGGGCTAACTGCCGTCTGGACAGGCCGCTCGTCACCGGCCCGGCGTGTGGACTGGCTACCCCGCTAACCAGGGTGGCTCGCTGCCCCAGTCCTGTGCTCGCTCCTGGGAGCCTCCTGCTCCCTCTGCTCCCCCCTCAGCAGCAAACTGTTCTTCTACATAGAGCCCCAGCTGGGCCCTCGTTAGCCCTAACGGCCTCCGCCGGGTCTTTTCTCTCAGCCCCAGCTCCGGGCCTGGGTTTCGCCCTTACAGGGCGGGTGTCCTGTCACAGCCCTGCAGACGCGGTTCCCCACCGAACCAGCTGCCTTGGCCCCGGGAAAGGTTCCTCACCCGGCGACCAGCATCGCTGGGTAGGGACAAGCTGGGCCTGGCCCCGAGCGGCAGAGAGGGAGGCAGGAGGGGCGTTATCCCGGGACCCGAATCCACGGCGGCAAGGAACCCCGGGCTCCGATTGGCCGAGTCCATTCCAGCCGGCAGCCGCTCAGGACGGCCCCTGCCGCCCCACAGCCAGCAGAGGGACCAGAAAGGTGCATCTCCGAGCCTGCTGCCGAAAGCATCGCCCCCTCCCCAGACACGGGCTGCTCCGCGTCCTTCGGCCCAGACTTTCTGCAGGGCCTCCGGCTGGGCCCGCAGCTGGGGCCTGGCAGCGGCGCTGAGGGTCAGGCCTGAGGCCGTGTCTCAGGTCAGAGCCCGGATCCCGTCCCCTGGCCGCCCTCCCGCGTGTGCTCAGCCGTTCCCTGCGCCGCAGCTGAGCCCAGAGGCAGACGCCAGGAGCAGCCTGGCCCTGCTGAGCTCTGCAGGCTGCCAGAGAGGAACCTGCTTCCCGCAGAGCCCGCGAGCGCAGGAGGCGAGGAGCCAGCCCTGTGTTATCTCAGCTCCCTGCGGGCTGGGTGAGCCGCACCAGGGCTGGGTCCTAACGCCCCGGACGTGCCGGATCACAGAGGAGATTGCCAGGCTTGACGGGTGCCTGTGGGGGAGGGGAGCAGGGAGGGCCACCCAGAGGGGCAGGGGATGTGTGGGGCACCCCAGTTAGCAATGGAAATGTTGGCAGAGGCACGGGGGGGCCGTGCACCCCCAAGTGCTACCATGACGCACCCAAAGAAACTGCAATTTTGGCAGCAACTGTCACCTCTTACTGGGGCAATACGAATGTGACCCCCAGGGGGTCTGTGCCTGGCCCCACGGCCTGTGCTCCGAGCAGGGAGGTGGGGGGCTGGGCCTATGTCGCTCAGGGCTCCCCGCGATGAGGGTCGGTGACATTTGCTCAGAGTTCGTGCGAGGCCTGGAGGAGGCTGCAGCTTGTCCGAGCCTCCCCGTGCGCCGGGAGCCCAGACTGGTGCCCCAGGGGGTCCCAGCACCGGGCCGCAGCCCGAGGGCCCAGGAGCCCCACAGCGAGTGGGGGATGGGCACAGTGGGTGGTCTGGGGAGCTTTGCCCTTCCCGCGGGGGCGGCGATTCGGTGAGGTTTGAGCTGTGAGATGTGCCGGGGACCGACCACAGACCTCACCACAGTTATTTTCTGTCGGCTTCTTCCAGGAAAGGGGAGCAGGGGCAGAACCGCGCCGGACGAGGGAGGGCGGCGAGGCCTCCCCCAAGCTGAGCCCCCAGGCTGCAGGCAGCAGAGAGAGGAAAACAAGGCGAGTTTTGGAGCACACAGAGCTGGGGACTGTGGCCGAGATGCTAACGACGTGACTAGCGCCCAGAGCACTGGCCTGGCCGTCCCCGTGCAGCGAAAGCCGCGGGCTTGGAGGAGGGGCAAAGGGTATCCCGCACGGCAGCGTTGTTCTGGAGTAACGGCCGTTTTTCCGGACACACAATACTTACGCCCGCTCTGCCGTTACGATCTTCGACAGGACGTGAAAGGAACGGAGGGTTTTCCGACAGCGGCAAACCTCGTTCTACGAGGAAGACGCGTTTTTCCCAAAAAGCTTTTCTGGCAAAAGGCGCGTGCGGACGCAGAGGGGCGGGCTTCTTCCCAAAGCAGGGCCCCCAGCAAATGACACAGGTGCCCTGGGGGCCGCTCCATCCGAGCTCATCGCAGCTCTACGGTTCCTGTCTCCGGGCAGCTCTTAAAGCTGCAGGCCCCCGGGACGAGCCTTGTGGCAGGGAGCCGGGCCTGGGAGCTGCACCCCACCGCACGGGTCTGCCTGTCACCCCCTTTTGGACCGATGGCCCAGCCTCAAGGCCCCCGACACTTCCCTGGCCCTCTCAGGGAGCAGCACCAGGGCTCCCGGGACCCAGCCAGGGGCACCAAACAGCTTGTGCCCTCCTGGACCGGGGCGGAGATCCTGTCCCTCCTCGAGCTGTGGGGGGAGGAGGAGACCCTGCAGGATCTCCGCTCCCGGGGAAGAAATGACACCTCTGGCCCGATGGCCGAGGCTCTGGCCGAGAGGAGACACCCCCAGGAGCAAGGTCAGAGCTACGCCAGAGCCAGGGAGCGCAGCTCTGCCTCCGGGGCAGGACCCACTCCCGTCCCTACTTCCAGGAGCTCCACCAGATCCTGGGGGCGGGGAAGCCCTTTCCCCACCCATGGCGGTGGACCCTCCTACCCCCCGCTATGCCCATCCTCCACTCCCTGCCCCCCGTTATTCCCATCCCCCACACCCTGCCCCCCCGCTATGCCCATCCTCCACTCCCTGCCCCCCGTTATTCCCATCCCCCACACCCTGCCCATCCCCCACACCCTGCCCCCCCGCTATGCCCATCCTCCACTCCCTGCCCCCCGCTATGCCCATCCCCCACACCCTGCCCCCCCGCTATGCCCATTCCCCCTCCCTTTGTCCTCCTTGCCATGCCCATTCCCACTCCCCCTGCCATCCCTGACCCTGCTCCAGCCCCCCGCTTCTGCCCATCTCCCTGTTGCCCCAGACCCCAACCAGCCCCAAGTTTGCTGAGGTCCCCAGACCCAGGTAGCACTTCCAGCTGCACCATGTGCCACTCCCAACCCTGAGCCCCCCTCCTCCCTCTCCCATCCATGTTCTCAGCCCCCCTCCTCACTCCCCCATCCACGTTCTCAGCCCCCCTCCTCCTTCCCCTATTCAGGTTCTCAGCCCCCCTCCTTACCCCCCCATCCACGTTCTCAGCCCCCCTCCTTACCCCCCATCCATGTTCTCAGCCCCCCTCCTCACTCCCCCATCCACGTTCTCAGCCCCCCTCCTCCTTCCCCTATTCAGGTTCTCAGCCCCCCTCCTTACCCCCCCATCCACGTTCTCAGCCCCCCTCCTTACCCCCCCATCCACGTTCTCAGCCCCCCTCCTCCTTCCCCTATTCAGGTTCTCAGCCCCCCTCCTTACCCCCCCATCCACGTTCTCAGCCCCCCTCCTTACCCCCCATCCATGTTCTCAGCCCCCCTCCTCACTCCCCCATCCACGTTCTCAGCCCCCCTCCTCCTTCCCCTATTCAGGTTCTCAGCCCCCCTCCTTACCCCCCCATCCACGTTCTCAGCCCCCCTCCTTACCCCCCATCCATGTTCTCAGCCCCCCTCCTCACTCCCCCATCCACGTTCTCAGCCCCCCTCCTCCTTCCCCTATTCAGGTTCTCAGCCCCCCTCCTTACCCCCCCATCCACGTTCTCAGCCCCCCTCCTCCCCAGTTTATTTTATTTAAAAAAAAATAGGAAGTTTGCTTTGTTCAAATCCAAAGAGGTGTGTTTATTCAGAGGTCAGGGAAGGGGGTGCGGGGGGGTTGTGGTGGGAAAGGGACAGTGGCGCAAGGCCCAGGCCCCTAGTGGGGAGGCCCTGGGGAAAGTTACTGGGGACCTTGAGAGACACTCTCCCTCAGGGCCTCCCAGATGCGTACCCCCAACTGATGGGCCTGGCAGATGGCAGGTGTGTGCGGGTGCTCGAAAGTCCTTCCTTCCTGGCCGGCCTCTGCCCCCACCCCGGGAAGAAGACCTCCCCCTTCCTCTCCACAATGCTGTGTGGGACACAACACACAGACACCATCTCGGGGATGTTGTGTTCCCTCACGTCGAGGAGGGTCAGGAGGCACCTGAACCGAGCCTTCAGGTGCCCAAGGCACACGCCACCTGCATGTGGGCCCAGCTGGGATGGGCCTTGCATTGGTCCCTGCTGGGGTCCAGGTGGCCAATGCGCGGCTTCATCAGCCATGGCAGGAGGGGGCAGGCCACGTCAGAAAACCAGGAAAATGACCATTGATTCCTACCCTTTGTGTCCTGTTTTTAACCAATGATCACTCCATGAAAGGACCTTCCCTCTCATCCCTTAACAACCAACTTTACCTAACATCTTTGCTGAGGGACCTTGTCAAGGGCTTTCTGGAAATCTGAGTACACTAGATCCCCTGGATCCCCCTTGGCCACATGTTTGTTAACCCCCTCAGAAAACTCTAGGGGTCTGTCTACACTACCACCCTAGTTCAAACTAGGGTGGCTAATGTAGGCATCCGAAGTTGCAAATGAAGCCCAGGATTTAAATTTCCAGGGCTTCATTTGCATCTTGCCGGGCGCCGCCATTTTTAAATCCCCGCTAGTTCGGACTCCGTGCCCGCAGCTACACGCGGCACGGACTAGGTAGTTCGGACTAGGCTCTCTATTCAGAACTACCGGTACTCCTCGTGGAACTAATATAATTCATTTAGCTTCTCCACTACGACTTTATCATCTTTGAGAGCTCCTTTAGCATCTCCATCGTCCAGTGCCTCATTGGTTGTGTAGCCGACTTCCTGCTTCTGATGGACTTACAAACATTTTGCTATTACGTTGAGGTTTTGGCTAGTGGCTCTTCAAACTCTTTAGTGACTTTTCTTAGTATACGAGGCAATTAGTCCGTCATAAGTCGGGATTTTCAGGTCTCTCCTCCATGTCGGTCTTCTCTCCTGAGCCGCCGGTCTCTCGCTCCGTCTCTCTCTCCTCCTCCGACTGTCTCCCCCCCTCTCTCTCTCAGCTCTCCTCCCCCTCCTGCCTCTCACGGTCATTTGGGCTCTGCACTCTCTGTGCTGCATGGGGAGCGTGGACCCAAATGGTCGCTTGCGCCACTTGTTCCCACGTGATGGCCTGGCTGAGTGGCGCAGAAGTCAGCCGAGCGCCCTGGCAGGAGGCGAAGGGTGGCGGTGCGGTGACATACACAGCCAGGGGATGGGGCCTGGAGCCGCTGTCATGCTGCATGTCACCACCCTGCCCCCCTTCGCTTCCCACCATGGCACTCGGCTCACTTCTGCAAGCGGCGCAAGCGGACGTTTGGGCCCTGCACTCCCCATGCAGCATGGGCCACCAAGAGGGAACAGCCAGCATTTCAGGCAACAGCGCCCCCCAGAGGGAACAGCCAGCATTTCAGGAAACAGCGCCGCCCAGAGGGAACAGCCAGCATTTCAGGAAACAGCGCCGCCCAGAGGGAACAGCCAACATTTCAGGCAACAGCGCCGCCCAGAGGGAACAGCCAGCATTTCAGGCAACAGCGCCCCCAGAGGGAACAGCCAACATTTCAGGAAACAGCGCCCCCCAGAGGGAACAGCCAGCATTTCAGGAAACAGCGCCGCCCAGAGGGAACAGCCAGCATTTCAGGAAACAGCGCCCCCCAGAGGGAACAGCCAGCATTTTGGCGTTACAGACTCTCAGACATTGGGCTGCTATATATATGATTTTTACACTTAATTTGACAGAGTTTATGCTCCTTTCTATTTTCCTCACTAGGATTTGACCTCCACTTTTTAAAAGATGTCTTGTTATCTCTCACTGCTTCTTTTACTTGGTTGTTAAGCCACAGTGGCACGTTCTTGGTTCTCTTACCGTGTTTTTTAATTTAGGGGGATACATTTAAGTTGGGCCTCTCTTATGGTGTCTTTGAAAGGTTTCCATGCAGCTTGCAGAGATTTTACTTTTGTCACTGGACCTTTTCATTTCTGTTTAACTAACTTTCTCATTTTTGTGAAGTTCCCCTTTCTGAAATTAAATGCCACAGTGTTGGCTGCTGAGGGGTTTTTCCCACCACAGGGATGCTAAAGTTTATTACATTATGGTCACTATTTCCAAGTGGTCCAGTTATATTTACATCTTGGACCAGAACCTGCGCTCCACTTAGGACTAAATCGAGAATTGCCTCTCCCCTTGTGCATTCCAGAACCAGCTGCTCCAAGAAACAGTCGTTTAAGGTATCAAGAAATTTTATCTCTGCATCCCGTCCGGAGGTGACGTGTCCCCAGTCAATATGGGGATAGTAGAAATCCACCATTAGCCCACAGACATTTACCTCCCCCCCCCGCATCCCCCGCCTGTTCTGAAATGTGATTTGTCCTTTTCATATGTGTTCATTTTTTTTTAATTGTATCCTCTGGTATATATGGCTGTGACTATTTTCTTCCACTATTTGATCTGAGGAAGTGGGTCTGGCCCACGAAAGCTCATCATCTAATAAACCATCTTGTTCGTCTTTAAAGTGCTACATTGTCCTGCATTTTGCTTCAGCTACCCCAGACTAACACGGCTTCATTTCTATTGCCCATTATTATTGAATTTTTTAAATGTTGATAGCCTCTCTGATCTGCCTTAGTATTTCATAATTACTATCACTGTCCTCATCAGGTGGTCAATAATATATCCCTACTGCTGTATTCTTAGTATTGGAGCATGGCATTACTATCCATAGTCTATGGAGCTTTTGGGTTCACTGAAGTTTTTTGCTTCATTTGATTCTACATTTTCTTTCGTGTGTAGTGCCCCTCCCCCACCCACAGGAGGCCGGGCGTGCACTGCTACTGAAGAATTCTCCATCGTCCCACCTTGCTTAGCTGCCAGCTCTAGCATCTCGATCTCTGTCACAGCTGCTACTGGCGAATCTGAAGCAGAGCCTGGAGTGCTCCTCCCCAAGTCAGTGTCTGACCTGAGAGTTCCCAGGCTCAGGCCTCCCAAAGGAGGGTCGGGGGTTCTCCTGCCCAGATCACCAACTTCCTCCAGAGAGGTCTCACAACGTTCCCTTGCCTAGAACTCTGGGCGAGCAGGAGACCTCTGGGAAACCCCGCAGTCCTGCACTCGCCGGACCCTCCTCTGTCCATGGACCTTGGGTGCTGCTGCGAGTTCCCCAGCTCCCCCCGCTGACACCGGCATATCCCACTGGGGAGAGGGAGGTACAGGAAATTCTAGGGACCTAGGGAATGTTGACGATACCAATACAGGCCCACTCGGAGGGGCCGGATCTCCTGATCTACGTGGAGTCAATGTAACAGGAAGGGAGGAACGGGAATGGTGTCCCTCAGCTGTCTCTCTGGTGTAACCCAGATGTTACTACATCCCAGGCACTAGCTCCCTGGGTCACCTGGAACCCAGCCTCCTCTAGCCCCTGAGCCTCACAGTTTCTAAAGACACTCTCCCTTCTCCATTGGGGTGGACACCACAGAGGAGAAGATATCTCCTCCCCCGCAGCTCTGCTCATCTCTTCCTTTGCATCACTAGCTACCTCCTCTGAGACAACCACAACTTCACCTCCTGGGCGTCACTCCAGGGCTTCCTTTCCCTTCCTGCAGACCGCTGACGGCTGCTGCACAGTGAACGTCCTTCGCCCACTCACCGGGAAGCTCCTGAGACTCCGGTTCCATCCCCACTCCTACAGGTACCGCGCCAGCCTGAGCTAACTCCCCTGACTTCCTTCTAGTGACTGCACCCACCGGTTGCTTTCTCTCGGCTCTGCCGTATCTACAGGACAAGGAGCTGATCCTGCCTCCTCCTGTAACCAGGGCCGGGCAGTCCATCATGGGGTCCGGCACCCTCCTCCTCCACGCAGGGGGCAGTTCCTTTGCAGACAGCGATGTGGGGGCAGGAGAGCAGGGGGGCTCACTGGCAGGCTGTAGCCCCAGAAGAGCCATCGGGAGGTGGCAAGTTGTGAGAACACGGGGCAGAAGGCTGCAGAGGAGCACGGGGCACCGCACAGCTGGGCGGAGGGAAGCGGCGCTTTGAAGTGGGAAAGCCCCCCAGGGCTCCTCTGAAGCCTCCCAGCCCGTGTGAGCAGCTCGCTGCCTCGGGTGAGTGGGGCTGCCCACGGGATGGGGAGGGTGGCCGGCCGGGGCTGCCTGCAGTGCGGGGGTGGGGGGGCCCATCAACACGTTTCTTTTCCTTTACTCTGGCCAGGGAATACTTTGCAAGCGCAGCAGGAGACGCCCTTGGTGGTTTGCAAAACAATCAGCCAATTTCTCCGTTCTGTGGTTGCATTTTTCATCACCCTCAGGAAATGGGTCTCATGAGGCCTCTACGTGGCTTTTGCCCTCCAGCCTCCTCCTCTGGTCTCCAGTTCTCCCCAGTGCCCAGGGGTTCTGGTTTATTTACTCAGCAGCATTCTAGGCGAGCCAATGAAGTAGACGTGGGCCTAGTGCCACGTCTTCGGGATTGGTTTCTTTTCTAACTTTGACAAAATTCCCACTAGTGTGCGGTTCCCTCGCCCCTTCGGCGTCCCCTTGTGTGGTATCGCCCCAGCCCGGCAAGCGATCGGCTCTTTGAGAGGTTTCCTGGGTGATGCACATCCTCTGTTCAGTACGTCTAGCGTTTTCAAGGAAGATGGCCACCTGTCTCTGCTTAGCGCCGGCTTTGTGCCTTGCCTTCTCGTGGGTGGTTTTTGACTGCCAGTTTCATGGTATCACTTCACTGTTGCTAACAAACTGACCTTGATTTTTAGGCAGATTGAAAATGTTGGAAAGAGCAGGGATGTGGCTACGGGTGTGTCTGGATGGGCCTTGTTGTGCACCACCCGTTCCCAGTTCGGCTAACCCCAGCGGCACTGGAACGGTTGTAACAGTGGGGTGCCACGGGCCAGCCCCTGTCTGTCTGAGGCGCAGGTCTGGACCTGGGTGCAGGCCACTGACCCAGGAACTAAGGGTATGTCTACACTACCCCCCTAGTTCGAACTAGGGGGTAGTGTAGTCATTCGGAGTTGCAAATGAAGTGTCTTCTCCACTTTAAAATGTGAGAACCGATGCCATCCCTCCAGAGAAACCAACAGGAAACAACGCCCCAGCCTGGTTTTCACACTTACGTCAACAAGCCTCCAAGGAAAACAGGCGAGTGGCTGGGGGCGAGCTCCCGCTCTTTTCCCACAATGGCTCTTAGCTGGTTGAGAAGTTATTCCCCTGTTGGGACCTGCCAAACAGAAGGGGGAAACTGAGGCAGACAGCTCAAGGGTGCAGCCTGGGAGAACTAAGGGCTTCAAATAAGAACATGAGAGTGGCTGGACTGGATCAGACCAGAGGTCCATCCAGCCAGGGTCCTGTCTGCCCTCAGTGGCCAGCACCAGGTGCCCCCCAGGGAATAAACCAAACAGGCAATGGTCAAGCCATCTGCCCCCTGCCAATCAAACCATCCCCACTGCTGCTGATTCACTCGCTTGCCAGGGTAAACCACAGACCTCTGGCCAGGAAAGGGAAAAACACGAAGTCAAACCACAGCACAAAACAGGAAACCGGGCCCCTGCCAAGAGCGTCTGAAGGGTCGAAAACGCCTCCCAGGCTAACGGGCCCCTCCGAGACGTCTCACAAGAGCAAACCCATCGGCAATACGGGCACAGCGGCCACAGGCGAACTCCCCCGACAGCCACGCCACCTGCCTGCCAACAGGCAGGTCCTATTCCGGGAACTGGCCCCTTCCCGTGAACACCTGGCGGGACGTGGTTTGCACGAGCCAGCTCAGAATTGCACCACAGTCCTGCCCTGGGGGCCGGGGCCGAGGGGTGTTGTTGTGGGGCGCAGAGCGTCAGACCGTCCCCCTCAGCTCGCGGCAGGCGGGTGAGTCAGTGACTCACGCCGAGGCCTCGGCTGCCACGTTCTGCTCCCTTCCTACGCAGGAGCCTCGTGTCGAACCCTGGCAGGGCCCGGCTGCCGCGTAACAGGCTGGAATTGGAGCCCTGCGCTCTGTTTAGCCAGGCCAGGGGGGAGCAGGCCCCCAGGGATCGTACCGGCCTGGGACAGAGGGACGTGGCTGTTTCTGTGCCCTTCCGCCGAGGCCTCTGCCCGTAACTGGAGGGCGCATCGGGGACAGCCCCAGCATCCCCGTTTCCAGAGGCAGCCTTGTCGCTGGGTGGCCAGGCACCGTCGGGCCTCTTCATCTCGCCCCGCTCGGACCCAGCATCTCTCCCGACTCTGGATCTCTGCCCCTTGCCAGCCCCTGCATCTCTGCCCCTTGTATCCCTCCGGTGCGGATTCCGGGGTCGGTCCCCGCCCTCCCTGGCCTGTTGGAAACACCTCGCTGTGCTGGGCTGCTGATAGCCCCTCCCCCTTCGAGTGGGGCCACCTCCCCACAGATCCCCACGCTTCCCAGAGGCGCACCCCCTTGGCGGTCAGCCAGCAAATCACTGAGTGGGCGTGCCTCAGTTTCCCTTTCCACACAACAGATCAAGTTCACTAGCCCCTCGCCAGTTCACGTCCTGTGGGGCAGCATCTCATGGGCCGTTCTAACCTGACGTGTGTCCTCATTTGCCAGCGCTAGTACCCCACGGGCCCCTCCCATGAGCTCTGCACCTCGCCCCGTGTGGTGCAGTGGGGGGGGCTGTCTGCTCTGTGACCGGGGTCCCCCTGCGCTGGGATGGGGGATTCTCACCGACTCTCCCACTGTGGATTAACCCAGACACCCAGGCTCAGCCCCCAGGGAGAGACAAAGGGAGGGGGCCGGAGACCAGCACCTGGCTGGGGGCAGGGCCTGGGAGGGGGGCAGTGGCTGTGGGGGAAGCATGGAGAGAAGAGGCTAAGGGGCGATGGACCCCAACCCTAGGGCAGAGACATCCTGGCCCCGGGCCCGGTAGCCACATCCCGTCTGTGCAGGGCTGTGTCCTGAAGGAACAATCCGCCCCTCTCTGTTCCACGCCCGGCGGAGTCTGTTCTTGCTGCGACGGGGGTGCAGGAACGGGGGACCCCGACGCGCCGTCACACCCTGTTCTCACAGGGCTTAGCACCGTGACACAGCGTGTGACCGCGTGTCTGTCTGGCTCGGCCTGACTGCCTGCGGGTTGCTCTGGCCAATGTCCGTCAAGAAGTGAGCTAGGAGGGGAGGCTGAAGGAACTGGGCTTGTTGAGCTTGGAAAGGAGAAGACGGAGGGGGGCCATGAGAGCGGTTTTCCGGTACCTAAAAGGGGTCACAAGGAGGAAGGGGAAATTGTTCATCTCGGCCTCTGAGGACGGGACAAGCAGCAACGGGCGTAAACTGCAGCCAGGGAGGTTGAGGTTGGACGTTAGGAAAAACTTCCTGTGATGTAGTGGGGGGGGGGGGGGGGGGAGGCTTGCAGGCCTCCCGGGAGACGCTGTCTCATCTCTCCGGTGGGTTCCAGCGCTCCTCCCCCTCTCTGAGCCTGACACACTCTCAGGGGGGGTCTGGCTGCTCCCCCTGGGGACAAGATCCTGGCCCTGTGGCTGGTCATTCTCTTCCAGCTGGGTAATCAGCTGGGCCTTGGCTGCTTTCTGCACAGGCAAGCCCCTCTCTCTGCACAGCCCCACCAGCTCTGCCTTCAAGAGCCCAGCAAGTACCCCCACTATGTCACACCCTGCAGCCGGCTGAGCCCTGCCTGCCCTGCCCTCAGCCCCCCAACACAGCCCCAATCTCCCAGCAGAGCCCCAATACCCCAGCCACAGCCCCTCCCCCGCCCAGTGTCTTCTCCCCCTCCCCTCCAATGTTCCCCCCTGGTTGGGGCCAGCTGGGCCGGTCGCCGGGTCCCCTCTGCAGCCCCTTGGCTGCCTCTGGCCAGAACCGGCCGTGTCCTCTGGCCCCGCCCCCGGCACACGGCACATGCGTGGCCCCGCCCCCAGACGCCCGGCACATGAGCGGCCCCGCCCCGGGCGCCTGGCAGCCACGAAAGGTTGGGGACCGCTGCACTAGACAGGCTGCAGACCCCTGTTGTAAACAAGTGAATCAGTCGGTGTATTTCAGATGACTCAGCCCAAGGGGAATGCGAAACAAACCAACCAACCCACCGTTGTTATGTTAACCAGCTTAAGGTGTTTAAGGCAGCACCCACAGACCGGAAACAGCAGCTGTTATCTCACCACCAAGGCAGCAAAACAGAGCAGCCCACAGGGGAAATGGCCAGGGTCACTCACCCGAGCAGTGGCGGAGGTCTGCAGAGCGGTCTGAAGTCACTCTCCCTCTCCGTACCTAGACACCACCCATTGCCGTGTACGTGGAGAAAACGTCTCAGCGGGGGAGCTGCGTCAGTCTGGAGCTTTACAAAGAACAAGCGGTCCCGGGTAGCTTGGTGTGACGTAGTGGGGGGTTCCTTGCTGGTTGCCCCACGTTGGGCTGTGGGTGACCCCCACTGGCTGCTGCCTGTACCACGGCCCAGCCCAGTAGCTGATGGGACAGGGAGGTGACCTGTTCGACCGGTTACCTCCCAGGGAGAGACAAAGGAAGGAGGGGAGGCCAACCCCTGGCTGGGGGGCAGGGCTGGAGGAGAGTTTTTTAGTTTCTGTCTGGTATCATGGAGGAAGGAGCCTAGGGAAGGGGCTGGGATTTAGGGGCCCAGGCTCCCCCATCTCAAGGGGGCTGAGGCATCCTAGGCCTGCCCTGGAACCAGATGACATCTGTGCTGGGCTGTATCCTGGAGAGGCAATAAACTCCCTCTATTCTACTGGCTGGTGGAGTCTGTTCGTGCCACTACGGGGGTGCAGGAGGCGGGGAAACTCCGATGTGCCGCCACACTTGGAGACTCACCAAAATACAGAGACTCCTGGTATTCAACCGAACAGTCCTGGTTTTGGGCCCTCTGTCTGGTAAAAAAATTCAGAAAATATCGGCCGTGTGCAATGTGCAATGCCAGGTATTCTCTGGTTTTCCGGCTGGGTTCACGATGGAAGCCTGGCGGGGCGGGGGGTAGTGGCTGGGAGTGGGGGCAGGGGTGGGCGGGGCGCGCTGGGCGCTGGGAGCCTGTGGTTGCGTCTGACACGGGAGCGGCGCCTTGGGGGGAGGAGAAGCCCCGTCCGTGCCCCTGAGCGCTGGTCACGCGTGTTGGGGAGCTGGAGCCGGACTCCTCGTGTTTCACCAGAACCGTGCGCGGGACGGGCAGTGCCCTGGGATCTGCATGCGCCCGGGTCCGTCCCGCCCCCGCCAGCCGATTCTCTCCCCCACTGCTCCCGCCCCGGCCAGTCCCGCTGCCCCCGACTCCCCACAACCAGCCCTGCTTCCCACCAGCCACCCCCCCTCCCGCTCTCCCCTAGCCAGCCCTGCTGCGCCTGACCCCCCCACCCTCCGCCCCGATCAAGTGTGTCCGGTATTTTTTCTGAAGCTCCCTGGTAACCCAACGTGTGTCTCTGCCACATCCGCCCTGGCCTTGCCACGCTCCGTGGGCAGGGCCTGCCTCTTGCTCTCAGCTCCACCTCGCTGTCGAGTGGCAAAGGCTTGGCCAGCGGCGGCCTCGGCCTGCGGCCTCGCACCAGCCTGTGACACGCGGGCTCATGTTTCAGGCCCTTTTCTTGCTACTTCTCGCGCTTCTTGCTGCTTCGGCTTTTGCACGGCCCATGGGGCGGCCTTGGGGGAGGAGGAGGAGCGGGGGGCAGAGCGGGGCTAAGACCCACCTCGGTCCCCCGTCTCCCCCAAAGAGGCTGGCACGCTCCCTGCGGAAAGGTGAACGGGACACTGGACCCGGGAGAAAAGCCCGGAGACCGACACCCATCTTGGATTTACATGCTGGACTGTCTGCTGCCCCGGGAACTCCGCCGGGACCCGGCCAGGGGGCGGAGCGGCACGGAAGGGAGGGCTGCCGGGCCACCAGCAGGGGGCCTAGGGAAGAGCTGCCCTGCCACCTCGAGCCACCAGGGGGCGCGTCCGCTTTTCTTCTCACGCCTTCGGGTCAGGAACGGACAAGCAGGGGAAACCGAGGTCGTCTGGCAAAAGGGGTGGCATGACGTGGCCACTGTGAAGGGTGCCAGGCCCGTAGAGTTCAGGGGAATCCAGAGGGTGGGGGTATTTGTATTTGATGTCTTTTTTGCAATGTTGGTTTTTGTAAATAGGTTAAACCAGAAGTTACTGGTTTAATGGGACAAGGCTCAGTGTGTTTAATATTAATATTGCTGGTTTTATGTTTTCTCATGGCTATTGCTATTGTATTAAGAAACAAGAGATTTAGATTATACCGATACAATTGAAATCTGGGGTTGGATGCCCCTTGTAACAGCCACAACTTGATTTAGAAAAAGATGATGAACTTGATACATTGAGTTCCAGAGGGGCAGCCAAGCTAGTCTGTAACCTGAAAAAGTTAAAAAACAAGGCATGGTCTAGGAGTACCTTAGGGTCTGTCTACACTACAGCACTAATTCGAACTAACTTTGAATTAGTTAATACAAAATAAGCTAATTTGAACTAGTGCATCTAGACCTAAAAACTAGTTTGAAGTAGCATTCTGCTAATTCGAAATAGCATGTCCACACTGAGCGGACCCTGAACCGGGGTTAAGGCTGGCCGGAAGCAGTGCCGGCAGGGCATCAGGTTAGGACTTAGAGCGTGGAGCTGCTGCCTCAGGCTAGCCAAGGGCTGTGCTTAAAGGGACCCGACCCCAACCTCAGACAGACAGTTCTCAGGGTTCCCCTCTTGCTTGTCTACCTCAGTGAGGGACAGCAAAGCAGTCCTGTCTTGGAGTGCCCTGAATGCCCACACTCGGCACATCACAGCACTCGGCCATCAGCCCGGCTGCACTTGCCGCAGGCTGCCATCCAGGGGGGTCAATCGGGGGGCTTCAGGAGAGCTTCCACCCCAGGCCTCCCCATCGGGGGCTCGTGCCCCATTCCTCCCTCACCTCCTTCCACTTACCCCGCCCTCACCCCCCTTCCTGATGTAAAAAATAAAGGACACGTGTTCAAAAATAGAAACTCTCTTTATTTAACAAAACTGGGGGGGGGGGAATTAACCTCTGGGGAGACTGGGAAAAGGAGGTGGGAGAGGGAGGGTGGGAGAGGGGAGGGGAAATGTGGGCAGAGGAAGCTGGAAGGGGGAAGCCAGGGGAGGAAGGAGGAGGGGAAGTATAAAACTATGGTAGCCATATCTTCAGTACTGTGTACAGATGTGGTCTCCTCACCTCAAAAAAGATATTTTGGCCTTGGAAAGTGTTCAGAAAAGGGCAACTAAAATGATCAGGAGTTTGGAACAGGTCCCATATGAAGAGAGGCTAAAGAGACTGGGACTTTTCAGCTTAGAAAAGAGGAGACCGAGGGGAGATATGATAGAGGTCTATAAAATCATGAGTGGTGTGGAGAGGGTGAATAGAAAAAAGTGATTCATTAGTTCCCATAATATAAGGACTAGAGGACACCAAAAGAAATTAATGGGCAGCAGGTTTAACACTAATAAGTGGAAGTTGTTCTTCACAAAGCAAATAGTCAACCTGCGGAACTCCTTGCTGCAGGAGGCTGTGAAGGCTAGAACTAGAACAGAGTTTAAAGAGAAGTTTGATAAATTCATGGAGGTTGGGTCCATGGAGTGGTATTAGCCAGGGGGTAGAAACGGTGTCCCTGGCCTCTGTTTGTGGAAGGCTGGAGATGGATGGCACGAGACAAATGGTTTGGTCGTTGTCTTTGGTCCATCCCCTCCGGGGTACCTGGAGCTGGTTGCTGTCGGCAGACAGGCTACTAGGCTAGATGGACCTTTGGTCTGACCCAGTACGGCCAATCTTATGTTCTTATGTTCTAAGCTCAGGGCTCAGGGTCAGGGGTCTCACTGGACCAACTTGATTTTCATGCAAACCTGCTCCTGGGTTCGCATGTGGCCTCTGGTGGCCAGGCTGGTGGCCATGCGGCTGTAGACGGCCGCATTCCTGTGCCTAGTGCGGAGATCGTGGACATTGGAGGCCTCCCCCCAAAGCTCGATGAAGTCCACGATCTCCGCACTAGACCAGGCGCCTGCCTCTTGCGGACCTGGGCAGGCTCCTGGGAGCCGCCAGCCTGGTCCTGGGAAGAGGCAGAGGGCTGGGTGGCAGTGGGTGGCTGGTTTGTGCCGTGCCAAGTGCAGGGTCTGCTGGCTGGGTGCTGGCAGGCTTGCAAGTGGCACAAGCACTGTAGCCAGCCCGTGCCCCTTTAAGGGCTCTGGACCCGGGAGGGGGGCAGAAAAGTTTCCTTGGCTTGGCCCAGAGTGGCCACCAGGGCAAGCTGGGGAGGGCTGGCCTCCCACTAGTTCAAATTAAGTAGCTACACAGCCCTTAATATGAACTACTTAATTCGAACTAGGCGTTAGTCCTTGTTCCACGAGGAGTACCGGTAGTTCTAATTAGAGATCCTAATTCAAACTACCTACTCCGTGCCGCGTGTAGCCGCGGGCATGGAGTTCGGACTAAGGGGGATTTAAAAATGGCGGCGCCCGGGAACATGCAAATGAAGCCCGGGATATTTAAATCCCGGGTTTCATTTGCAACCCTGGTTGCCCTCATTTGCCTACCTAGCTCGAACTAACAAGCTAGTGTAGACGTACCCTTAGAGACTAACAAAACATGTAGGTAGTATCATGAGCTTTCATGGGCCCAACCCACTTCTTCAGATGAGGTACCGTATACACATTGAGATACCTTAAAGATTAAATGCTAAATTTCAAAAGCCAAGCAACACTAGGTACTTGTGTATGGCAAAAAGCGTTTGATTAATTTTATAACTTGAAATGGCATTATTGAAAATTAAACAAAACAAATTTATTTTAAGCTTTTAGAAGAGAATTTTACAAATTATGATTGTTGGTAAAATGTTAAAGATTTTACATATTTATATTAATCTTGTGTGTGCATATGTGTGTCCGTGTGTCCGTGTGCGCGCGCATACATTCACAAATACATACACATAAATGACGCTGGGTTTTTTCCTTGGATTACTCACAGACTTGTTTTGGAAAAGGGCCCATTTTTTTATTAGAATGGCCGATAAGGTCCCTCCCCCTTTTCCCCAGTATCTCCTGCGGTTTGTTAATAAAACCCCTCAGCGAAGGGCCCGCCAGACTTACCCTTGAGATGCCCTGAGACTTGGGGACCAGGCACGACTCTCCCCTGGGACCCTGTTTGTGACGTCAACGTTAGAGAAGAGTGGAGGGAGTAAACGGATCCCTGGATTGCAGACCCTCCGTCCCCTCGGGCCTCCAACGCACCGATCCGAGTGAGCACCACTGCCACTCCCGTATCCACTTCAGTGGGAATTCGCACCTCGATCACGACTCCCCCTCGATCCACAGGCGGAAGTGCTAACTCCTGTGCAGTGACCCCCCGGCTCCTTCCCCGCTCCTACCGGTACTGCACCAGCCCGAGCTAACTTGTCACGAATCGCGGGCAGTGTGACTGGTTAGCATGAGTGAGTCGACAGTCAGAGAGCTGAAGGGGGGCCATGCTGAGGTCCAGGCAAGAGCCCGGGGGACTATGCACTTGTTTAGCACTTTTAGAAGGACTGTGTGAAATACAGGCAGTCCCCGAGTTACGCGGATCCAACTTATGTCGGATCCGCACTTACGAACGGGGCTCTCTCGCCCCGGAGCTCGCAGGCAGCGGGACCGCCCAGAGCACAGCGATCCTGCCTCCTCGACCTCCGGGGCGAGAAAAGCTGCTCCGGGTGCCCCTGGTCTGCTGGGGACCGTCTCCAGCAGACCAGGGACACCTGGAGCAAAGCTGGGGAGGCTGAAGGGTCCCGCGCCGGAAGACTCTAACCAAGGACCGACTGTTGTTTCTCACTCGTGGTGAGACAAGCAAAATTGGGTGGTGCAAAAACCAGGTGTTTCTGGGTTGGTCGGGGACACACCAGGAAGAAGAGGGTGTCACTAACAGACATCACCCCACCTGGACTGTGTGCATCCAGTGGATGGCGTCCCACCGGACTGGCCCTGCCGGAGCGATGGATACCACGCCGGTTTGCTCCAGGAGTGGGAGTCCATTGATTCGGCATATTGGGTGACGTGCACGTCGGACTTCCGCCTCAACCAAATTAACCGACATTACCTGGGGTCTGGCCAGCCCCAGAGGGTGAGTGTGTGAGTGTTAAATTGGATTAAGAATTAGGCTGCTAAATTGGATTAAGAATTAGATTTCAATGAAGTATTCCATTTCATTATTGCGTTTAATGCCTTTTTGTGCTTCTAATGCCTTGTAATGTCTGTCACTGTTGTTTTACTTGTTTGCCAGGGGTTCTTAACCTTTTACCTTCACACCTCCCCTGAAAGTGAACTTCACGTTCACACCCCCCGGGAGCCATTCTGTGCACAGCCTAGCCCCGCCCCCTCTCCTGACAGGAAGCTAAGGGGCGTGGCTAGGACTATAAGAACTCTGCCAGGGAGCTCAGTCGGGGCCCCGCCTTGGAGGGAGACAGAGGCCTGCCCAGAGCTCCTGGCTGATGGGGCTGACACCTGGCCCGGGCCTCCCACAGCCGCCTTCCCTCAGGCCAGCGAAGGCTGCCCTGCCTGGGCCGCCGAGGCCTGGCCAAGCCGGCCAGCAGGGCTACCTCTGACCTAGAGGAGCCCAAGGCTCTACGGGTGCCTGGCAATTCGGAGGACTGGCCTGAGCTGAAGGCCCGGCTCGGACCCCGAGGCCTGCCTGAACCCTGGGACCTGGCGAACCCGCTGGACGCTGGACGCAGCCGTCTGAGCTAGTTCCCAAGTCCGACGGCTGGTGGCGCTGTGGGGGAGTGAACCCCGTTACGATGCCTCAGTGAATAACATGAGCTTTTTACTTTGAACCTTTTCCTAACACATTTACGTACTATTTGAAGATGAAAGTCGGTGATGCTCGCGTACCGTTATTGCAGTGCGTCGTCACGTAGGCCGGATTGATCCGCACTGCTATCGTAGTGTGCCGATCTCTAGACGTTAATAAGGAATTAATGTTTATAATTTTAATTCACAATATTAATTATGAAGAAATCTACACTTTAGAATTTTATCCAGTGAGAAGGCAATTGCGATAAATTTTCTGGGAGGCACCTCACACCTCCCCTGTATCCCCCTCACACCTCCTCTGGGGAGGCGCACCTCACTGGCTAAGAACCCCTGGTTTAAGTACTCAAATATATATACATTTGGGCTGTGTCTACACTGGCATCCCTTTCCGGAAAAGGGATGCTAATGAGACACATCACAATTGCAAATCCGCGGGGGATTTAAATATCCCCCGCGGCATTTGCATTTACATGGCTGCTGCTTTTTTCCGGCTTGGGGATAAGCCGGAGAAAAGCGCCAGTCTAGACGCGATTCTCCGGAAAATAAGCCCTTTTCCAGTGGAGCTCTTATTCCTACTTTCAAGTGGACTTTTGTCGACAAAACCCCGTAGTCTAGACACACCCTGAAGTCTGAACCATATGATACTGTGATACAGCTTGACCGACCGGATCACAGCGCCCCCTTGTGACAGCATCACTAGCTACCTTCTCTGTGACAACCCCAACTTCCCCTCCCGGGCGTCGCTCTATGACTTCCTTTCCGTTCCTGCAGATCGCTGACGGCTGCTGCTCGGTGAACGTCCTTCGGCCACTCGCCCGGCGGCTCACGAGACTCCGGCTCCTTCCCTGCTCCTACAGGTACTGCACCAGCCCGAGCTAACTCCCCTGCCTTCCTTCTAGTGACTGCACCCACCGGTTGCTCTATTTCTATTAGCTCCACCGTATCCACAACAGGGACTCTGACAGGTCTGAACTTTCTCCGACTCCTTGTGTCACTTCCCATCTCTCTGATTCTTCCCAGCAGCCGACCACGGTCTGACCCGTATCCGGCCAGCGACCCCCGGCTGGCAGCCGCTCGCTCTCACCTGCAGCGTGTTTCCTCTGCTGTGTCCTGTGCTTGACACCTGCCCCCTTCTCTCCCTCTCACTCCCGCATCCCTTGGAGAAAGGCCGGTCGCTCCTCCGAGGCCGCAGCCAACCGGGGGGTTCGCTCCCTCACAGTCGGATCTTGCTCCTCTGAAGCGCACTGGGCTTTTCTGAGCCACTGTCATTGACGGGTTAATTTCCTCCCTAGCGCGCTGCAAGCCTCAAGCAGACAGAGAAGGCGACTCCTGTCACCAAATCAGCCTTTTGCTTTCCCCCCGAGTTTCTACCTTAAACTCCTCACTTACAGCCCCCTGGGCTGCCCTGCTCACAGCTGATCTGACTGTCTCTTGGCTGGACTAAACCTCCTCCCTCTTCCTGACTGTAAGTTCTGGCAAAGCTTTCTAAAGTCAGGCGGCAGCATCTCCGACAGCTTCTACTCTTGCCCCTGGGCTGCTCCTCTTACCACAGGACGAGGGGACTGGGCAACCACATGGCAAATGACATTGAATGTGGATAAATGCAAAGTAATGCCGATTGGACGGAATAATCCCGACTACACACACAAGGGCTACGTCTAGACTGGCAGGATTTTCCAGAAATGCTTTTAATGGAAAAGTTTTCCGTTAAAAGCATTTTTGGAGCAAAGCACCTAGATTGGGGGGAGGGAGAGCTCAGTGGTTTGAGAATTGACCTGCTAAACCCAGGGTGGTGAGTTCAATCCTTGCAGAGGCCATTTGGGGCAAAAATTTGTCAGGGATGGTTCTTGGTCCTGTTGTAAAAGGACCTTTCCAGTTCTAGGAGAGAGGCATCTCCATTTATTGGCACAGATGCTTTTCCACGAAAGCACTTTTTGCAGAAAAGCGTCCGTGCCAATGCAGATGCACTTTTCCGCAAAAAAGCCCCGATCACCATTTTCGCAATCGGGGCTTTTTTGCGGAAAACAAATTGGAGCTTTCTACACTGGCCCTTTTGCGCAAAAGGGCTTTTGCCCGAACGGGAGCAGCACCGTATTTCCACAAGAACACTGACAATCTTACAGGAGATCGTCAGTGCTTTTCCGGAAATTCAAGCGGCCAGTGTAGACAGCTGGCAAGTTTTTCCAGAAAAGTGGCTGATTTTCCGGAAAAACTGGCCAGTCTAGACACAGCCCAGATGATGGGGACTAATTTAGCTACAACCACTCAAGGGAGAGACCTTGGAGCCATGGTGGAGAGTTCTCTGAAAACATCCGCTCCGTGTGTAGCAGCAGGGAAAACAGCAAATAGACGGTTAGGAATCAGTAAACAAGGGATAGAGAATAAGACCGATAATATCTCATTGCCCTTATATAAATCCACGGGACACCCACAGCTTCAATGCTGCGTACAGATGTGGTCTCCTCATCTCAGAAAGGATCTCTTGGCTTTGGAAAAGGCTCAGAAAAGGGCAAGAAAATGATTTGGGGTTTGGAACGGGTCCC